>NC_071334.1:16880769-17184221 GCF_027744825.2 Synchiropus splendidus
TGTTAGAATTCTACACTGAAACTAGTGGTAGTTTCACATCACTGCACATCAGAGAAACTTCTTCACATCACAGAAACTTTCTTCAGAAACATCATGTTCACTTTTAAATCTTGGAAAAACATCAGATGAGGTAACACTTCGCAATCAGTTCACATTACCAAGCTGTCCAACTGGCCTACAGTCTCCAGTGTGAGGAATTTGTTTCACCCCAACTCACCTCATTATTTTGGATTATATTAAAAAACGAAATCATAAATGTTGGCTTGTTACTGCTCACCTGTTCCCAAACTGATGAAAAAGCAGGCATCTTAACCATGTGAAGGAATCATATTGGTTCCAGGGTTTCTGACTTCAGTTGCTGAACGACAACTGAGAACTACTGCTTGGTTGAGTACCAAGCAGCAATGACTTTGATTCATGGCCAAGGGTCCTTTGGCTCTGTCAATGCTGCCACTCCAAAATAAGTTAAATGGTATTGTTGTTCCTTATGGAAATAGAAAAGTTATCAGTGCCCCTCTTTATTCAATCCTCGTACCTAAAACCTCTGCTGTCATGCGCTCCATTTTCCAAATTTATTCCGGTTATTTGAGTCTTTATTTTGAGGAACCTCATCCTCAGGAGGCAGCACAGATGTTCCTGACAAGTGACAACTATGGGACACGAGCTGCCTACAAATATAGACTCAAGTGGAAGCATCTTAATTTTTTTCATGTGGACGGCACCCTCTGCAAAATACCAAGGGACGAGTTCAAATCCATCTATTGGACTGTGGAATCCAATTTATGTCTCAAGTTAAAATACTCTTGGCAGGGTGGCTCACCTTCTCTTAACATGACATTTCTCAATGTCACACATCAATGGGAATTTAAGAAACTTACACGCTTTCTGTGCATTTGCCTCGACATCAGAGGCGAGTGGCGACTCCTATGTCGAACCAAGGTTGAATATTGGGCAGACAGTCCTCTGAGATTGTCCACCCAAACCGCAGCAGCAGTGCAGCAAGTACACAGTGACACTAATGAGGAGGAAACAGACTGAGCCGACTAACAGAGGTGGGAAGCAGTTCAAAAAATTAGCAGGCACAGACTTTCTGTCACTGCACGCTTCCGCCTCACGCCTGGATTATTTCTGGCTTCTTTTATAGTTGTCTTCTCATATTCCAAAGGAAAGCTTTGGAATTCCATGAGAAATAAGCTGCTGAAACCAACCATATCAATGGAAAGAACGCGTTCTTGATTTGCAACACAAATACTTTATAAATGCCGGTTAGAGTGGATAGAGGGTTCATATTTTGAAGCCCACAAGAAAGACATGAGCCCTTGTAAACTTTGAGTGAAATATAATTATGTGGCTAAAGACAGCAGAGTGGAGATGTAGGACTTGTTCTCTTTCACTGGTTCGCTCAATTCCTGTGTTTACTTACTGAATGAAAATACTTCATGTAAATACATATTTCCAAATGCAATTTCTCCCTTATCTAGAGGAGTGGTTTATGCTGATCGTTGATCATGTCGCCGACCCTGTCCCTCCATGTGTGGGCTGATTTTTGTGTCACATGTTTACCTCATGTGACATAACCAGTATTTGTAAAGTAATTCTTACCAGAGATGAGTCCCCCGTCACGTCCACGTGTGGCAATATGCCCAGCAGCATACTGCCCACGTCAACAGCGAAATCTGCGCAGACAAAAATCACTCGCTGCAGCCGCAGATCGCTAACATTAAAATAAAGCATAACAAATGTATTAAAGCAAATAAAGACGAATAACTCTAATATCGTACATTTGTTTGACTGAGTGTGTTGCTAGGTTACGGATGGTGTGTTTACAAATGGATCAAGGAAGTGGTGAAGCGGAAGATTCCCTTTTTCTACTCTTTGAGCTAAGATTTCATGGGTGAATATCCATTCAGAATACATTCATTCGTTCATTCATGTGTTGTGGAAAAAGTGCCTATGTAATCGCAGCTGCTGATGTGATTTGTCTACCCTGGCACGTAGACAGCATATAAGAGTACATTATAGTACTGTTTCCGATATGATTTAAAGCGTCCGAGTTTCTCAGCCAATCACCATCCAGGCCTTTTGCCCCTCTTCAAACACTCTAAGCATCAATATACACCACTGCTGTGTGATAAAGTGGGAGCTATTTTGGCAGCACTCTTTGCAATTGTGTGATTTTGCTTGCTGAGCTTTTGCTTCGCTGCTCTGTTTGTGGAAGCAATCGATCAAGAGGAGTAAGGTTTTTAGCCTGTTATCAGCTGTAAAGGCTCAACTTCTGCATCATCTGAAGAGGAAATTGTGTTGCTAAGGATATGTATTTTTGTGGATCTTCTTCTGAAAAGCCTGACTCTGTGGTGATATAGTGCATTTCTATCCTGTTCGAGCATTAGCTCTGTGCTAACGTTATTCAGGTGCCTCGGATTCCTCGGACGTTTTATCTGATGAATCAACAAGTGCATGGAACAATGAGCCTCCAAACGGAGCTAACAAATCCCAGCAAGTATTTAGAATCTGCACTTCAAATATTTAAGACCTTAAAATGCTTAAAATCTGATTGCAATGCGACGCTACTCATGGAGTATGTGACAGTCGATTACTGAAGAATAAAAGCTACATGTAATTATGCGTTTTCACAAGCAAATAAATCATATATTACACGACAAACATAATGGAAACTCACATTATTTATCTATTTAAATTAGGGTAAAGCACATGTTTGATCCAGGGCAAGAGGCAAAGAGAACCAGACAATAACTTTGATCTCCCCACAGACTTCCATTCCTTTTTATTCCGATTTTAGGCGCAATGGAAGGGGCGGAGACTTAGGCACCCTATGGATGAAAGTGCAACTGTCATCATTTTTTACTTCTTCCTACTCTACATGAGGTCACACAGGGCTGGGACTGAACCCAGGCAGGATAGGAAGCCAGCCTCACGTACATACTCTCATGCACACAGCTACACGTGTGGTGACGCCACCAGTGAACCTCGGTATGATTTTGGACTACTCAGCTGAGAAATATTATCATCCAGACCATTACACCTCAAACGACTTGAGACTAAAAGTTGTAGCTCCTCACTCATCACCATCGTCGCGATACAGCTGCAGCTAAAACTGGCAAGAACTCCATTTCTCTTTAAGTTTACGGAGCATTGCAGCATAACAGGTGAAGTAAATCCTCGTCTGCTGTGTTCCTCCTTCACCTTGCCCTTTTTAGAATGCAGGTATTCCAGCAACTTAACACTAATCCTGAACTTTTGTTGCTCTGGACGCATGTGCTGGTTTGACTCAGCGCTGTTTTTCAAAGTCAACAGAAAGAAGCCAAATCGCATTGGTTTACAATTCGCCAGCGTTGCTTCTTTCTACAGGGCATATCAAGTGACATCCATTCGCTGTCCCCGACTAAACCAGCGAGTCGGCAGAAATGTAATTTTCGTGCCTCCGCTGGGTCTGAGAAGCTGATAATGCTAATGAAGATTCATGGATTCTCATAACCTGTTGAGAGGAACTTTAGCCAGAAACAAGTGGAAGCTGAAGGTTCTTAGTTTGTCTCCATCATATTGGCCCCCGGAGGGAGGAACTCACACTCATTGTTCTGCATTACAGCACGTAAACACTAACACTTTGGCACGTAATGTCTTTGCGGTGCCCTGGCGGAGGCTGCTCAGGAGGACCGGCGGCGTATCTCTCTCTCTCTCTCTCTCTCTCTCATCATGCTATTGTGCTCATCACTTGCCAGTGCTCACTCCAAACAGGAAACTTTGAGAGAAGGTAATTTATTCTCACTGAAGATTCTTAATTGGTTCCTGGAGCGACTGTCATTCTTTTGTCCGCACGGAAGGAAGTTGAGGCAGAGACTGGGGAGACGAGAAAGGATGAAAGCATCAGGGCAGACCCCGCGATAACAGAAAACGGGGTGGAGGGTGAGGGTTGGTGCGCTTCTCTTGTATTTTAATGAAGTTGTTTCTGTTAAATGGGACATGTGGCACCCTCAGAATCAGAATCAGAATCAAATTTATTGCCATGGTCAGTGGGGAGCCCACTAACTAGGAAAGTGTTTTGGAATAACGTGCAGTCAAAAAGTAAATAAATAAAAATATTAAATTAACTTAAATTAAAAATAAATAAATAAAATAACAACAAAGCTGTTCACAACGGCCGAGGTGAAGAAGCTGTTCCTGTGACGGGAGGTTCTGGTCTGGATGGACCGTAGCCTCCTGCCAGAGGGAAGAGGAACAAACAGCCCATGTCCAGGATGAGAAGGGTCAGCTCTGATCCGACCTGCACGTCTCTGGGTCCTGGAGACATACAGGTCCTGAAGAGGTGGCAGGCTGCAACTGATCACCTTCTCAGCAGAACGTACGATGCGCTGCAGTCTGTTCTTGTCCCTGGAGCAGGCTTCCCAGGTTACATATTGCACTGGTAATATTCAAATTTGTGAGACCACAACTGTCCACATTTTTGTCCATATTCTGTAGTGTAAAACATGCTTCAGCTCTGCTGTTTGTCATGTTATCGATAGATAACTGCAATGCATGTAGTTAGCAGTCAAACTTCATGGCCAACTTGTCAAGGTTGGGACAGGAAGGAACTTTGCTTGTGGTTTTTGCACCATCCATTGGGAAATGTCCATCAAACAGTCTGAGCTGTGTCTGCAACTCTACTTCATCGGTATAGCTGTGAAAAGAAACAAGCAAGGCAGTGAATCCACTTGTTAAGTACATTTTTATTTCATTGTGCTTCATTTGAGTGGTGAATATTGGATCGACCATATCAATGTAGTGGTAAGTTGAAGACCTGCTATCAAAAAAAAAGATTGACATCTGCTATAACAAACGTATGACGAGCTATTTTGAAGAGCAATAAAATGAAAAGTGTTTTCTATCGAAGTAAGATTTAGGTGAGACCTTTATTCAAGCACTTTTTCTCGGAAAGTTGGAGAAAACAGGTTTCATTTCAGAGTGAATGATCCAAACAAAAAGCAATTGGATTTGATTTTGTGCTTTGAGCGACCTTCACCCTTCCTGGTTGTCATTGGACAGAAAACAGTGTTTCGTGATTAAATGAAGTATTCAAGGTTTGCTTGAGTAAAAATTGTCCACGGCGCAGGATCAGCGCCCACGGTGGTGGTGGTGTGTGATAAAGACTCTGTTGCCCTCCCTCTTACCTCCACCTCCTTCGCCAGCATCAATCCCGAAAGACGTGACAAAGGGCTAATTATGCCAAATGAGAGTTCAGATTGAGATCAGTCATTCTGTAGCTGTTTCACTGTAACATCCATTACTTCTAATTGTGAGAATCACACTATCAGGACGTGCCATTAATCAATAGTGCCCCGGTAATAACCATTCATAATTCCACCGCAGCTCTCACCTTCTGTCCGCGGCTGTTAGCGGGTCCTACTCCTCTCTTTTTGCGTCTCTCTTAAATGCTTCCTCTCACTCCGGACAGCAGCACGCGGAGCTGTCAGCCCTCAAAGATGCTCACGGGGATGAAGAGGGCGACGCACACGCCCGGCAGTCAAAGCACAGTCTTTCATCACAAGTTAAAAATGATGTGGGAATTCTGATGCTGATAAGCGACCAGCTTTAAGGGTACAGCCTTTTTTACCCTAAATGAAAGTCTCTGGATTCCATCAGAATATTGATGGCTGCAGAGTGACGGCGCAAAAAGGAGGACAACTTCAATAATATCTAAATATTTGAAGAGGTTGATGTGGTGTCGAGCTGTGAGCCTCGCTGTCAGCCTTTGGGAGGATAAATTAGCCAAATGAAGATCTGAGGCAACAAACACACGGCCTCTCTTTTTTTGTCTCTCTTCATGTCTGTTTTTCTTACGCCGGAGCTCAGTGTTTCACTGAGACTGTTGCTCATGTTGAAACCAGACGGCAGTAATTTCACTCCATTCATCACTACGGGGTTACGGAATGTTTTGAACCTGCAGTTTTGTGTTTTTGCCGCCAAGCACCTTTGCACACCTGCAGGCCATGTTTTGCTTATAAATCACCAGGGGAGCTAAAAATCTGAACATGCAAAAACCAGCCTCCAATTTCACTTTGCACGCCCACACACTCCCACGGATGCCACATTAATACTGGTGCACATGCAGTGTATATAGTATTTCTCAGTCCCACTGGTGGATTACTTTGCCTTCGCTGTCTTGCAGCAGTCCCTTCAAACCAACCACCACATTTCTCACCTTTCAACACAACAATGACGAAAGTAGAAAAGTATTCAGTCAGAAAACATGTCAATTTCTTCACACCCCTTTATGAGGGAGTTCTACTGGATATTTGTTATTGTGACTGACAAACACACCTTCAAGTCTAGGGACAAGTGAAACGCTCAGCATTTCCTTCTCTGAAAATGGGATGGAGTCAGATGCTCTTGTTTGTGAGGGCGCCCTGTGAGAAGCCCAGCATCTGGGGTGCTGGTTCTTTGATCATGGCATTGTTAACACCATTCATTCAGTCAAGCTGGTGATCAGGATGTCATCTTAAGATCAGGCCTGAGATGAGGAGATCTCAACTGTTGCTTGGTGGAGTCTTGGTAGAACTTTAGGAGGTCGTACTTCCCAAATCTTCAATGGCTGGCATCATCGTGACAGAACTCTGCATGGCTTTCATGAAGGCTGCATGCTGCTGTTGTTGGTTGTGCTGGAGCCTTAAAGCAGCACGTAGTTACGTAGTTTTAGAAAAAGGTTTTCGATGGTGCCAGTGATAAAAGAGTGTCATAGCAAACTGTCGTAAAGCTGTGCCTCCACAGCCTGCTTCGTCACAGTTGGCAAAATATACCTTGGAATCATTCACATACTTTCCAAGGGAATTGTAGAAATGTATTTCCTGTCCATCATTTCAGCCAGTGCAGAAAGCCTGGAACATGCAAGGGGCCAATGAAGTTGAAAGACGACCGGTTGACCCTGATAATAAAATGTTATTAATACAGCGCGTTTCAGAACTTCACTGAAGATCGCTTGAAACAAGAAAGCTGAACAAGAACAAAGAGAAGGTGCAGCTTCTCTTATGTCTGAACTTCATCATGTCTCAGTGTATTTAAATCGGGTGCAAACAGACTGCGATCAAAGAGTGGTCACCAAGATGTCTGGTTCTATTATATACTGTATATTATTATATTTACAGTGAAGGTTCCTGTTCTGCGCGGGGATGATGTTTTGATATGTTGACCCCAGTCAGGGCTGTCAGCAGCTCCGTGAAGGACCGTGAAGTGCCTGCAGGAACAGGCAAGAGACAGTTGTGCTAGAGGGTGTCACCCCTGTGGAAGTTCAGACACTTCATCAACAACACTGCTAATAATAAAGGGACGAGTGGGCATGACACATCTGCACAGTAGCATCACAGCTGACATTGTAGCATTATACTTTTGTAAACAATAAAATGGCTGTGTTCACTGTGATCCAGGCTCTTGGGTGGCTATCAGGTTGCACATTCACTTTTGTCTTTGACGAAAATGAGTGTGTGCAGTGTCTTTATCGCGTTTCAGGGTGCATCCTCACAACAGCTGTAAAGTCGTTTTGGCGCTCACATGGAGAACCAAATACTATGATTTATGACAGTTCAATATATAGTATTTAGTTGGGTAAATGTGAGGAAAATAATAAACTGTTCCTCCTCTAATAAATACGTTGCTGATAAGGCAGTACAAAAGTATATGAATTCTATTAATCAATAAAAACATGATCATAATTCATTCTTTAAAAAAATGCCCAAACCTAAAGGCCAAACTGTACAATTTTGTATTTTGAGTACAAAACAAATGGTGAGTATTCAGTGTGCTCTGTCACTGTATCTGAGGCGATGTGATGAACAGAGAAGCCAACTTTAATGTGATGAATAAAAAATAATTCAACGGCATTAATTCACATTTACTGCATCAGCAACTGCAAATACTTTCTGGTCAAGTTGCGCAATATTTCTGTGGTGCATCATGGAGGAAAACTGAAAGAGGTGATCAGTATAGCATAACTGTTCTTTGGTCCAGCTTGTGAATCCTGCTTTTTCATGTTGATCCATTCCACTTTTTCCTGCTTTCAAAACATGATGCTACAAAATCAACCGGCCACAGTGTTTTAGTAGCCTTTCCGGTCGCTGATCACTTTCTGCCGAATGTGCAGTACTCAGGAGGCCATCAGCTTTTGGGATCAAAAGATAATAGAGCAGCTGTTGCACAGCTCTCTGCATCTGGAATGTTTGATCAGTTTTATGTCAAATTAAATTGGTGCCTTTACTTCTTCTTTCTTTGCCCACAAATGTAAGATGAATTCCAGATTTATGTCCGCTCTCGTCAGCAAGCTGGCTATTACAACCACTTTCCGAGACGTTTTATTGCACATGACCCAATTCTCTTTATCACCGTGGATGGGAGCCAGCCTGCATCCCTCAGTCGCGGGTGTTTGGGAAAGGTGTGTGCGTTTATTTATTCATGTGTGTGTGTTTTCCTCGCCCTCGCTGGTGTGTGACACCTTCCCTGACTCTTCTGTCCCTGTTGCAGCAGATAACAGCCAATCCTGCACCTTCATGAGCCAAACTGGACCAGTTTCTCATGTTTGTACAAGGCTGCCATGTGGGTAAACACTTTAGGCAGAAAGCGTCCAAGTTTCATCACACACTTTAGCAGTCAGCGGGAAAATGATGGCAGCAGTTAGTTATTTTGGTCCCTGTAGCACACAGATGAGAGCCATAAAGTGAAATTGAAAAATCTTCAGATGGATCAAACCCCGTTTGAGATTTTTGAGATGACTGGATGATTCCCGTAAATGTATCATCCCGCTCAGCCTCCATGGTCACACCCAACCTTCATCCGTGAGCCCCTTTGACTCATCGTCAGGTGCTGAAGTGAAAGCATCCTCCACCTCCTTTCTCCTACTGACTGTTTTATTTTTATTTAGGTTGCTGTTATTATATTTGGCTCCAAATCAGACATTTTACAGCCAAAATCAAAAGTATGCAGTGTAATTAAAGCAAAAGAAATCTGTGAAAGGTGGACCAGAATGGAGGAAGGGACTAGAGAATTCTCTATTCCAAAGCTCTTTTTGAGGTCTTTATATGTCCACCATGTGCAGTATAGTGGTGTGAAATGGGAAATACAAACTCTCACTGAATTAAAACACTGGTGGTGCAGCTGCCAGCTATGCCTGGGATTAACATTTTTAGATTTTGGCTATTAAATCTAAAAAAAAAAGAGATTAATTGATCCCAAAAAAATTGCAACACAGTCACTCATCACTCCTAATGCGTCAAAAAGTCACTGTTTTCAAGTGGACTTTTGTGTCCCTCTGTGACCCAGAAGTCAATTTGACTTTCAAATGAATCACGTTTTGGCTCCCGCAGCATATCCTGGCCATGATGTCTCTCCTTTTTTCCCACTGTTTTACTGTTGACTTTGTTTCTCGTGATAGTATTGGTCCCCATCATGAGCCTTCCTCCGGTCGCCTTGAACGTTTCTTGCTTCCATGGCTTGACTTGATTCCCTTGCCCCGTGTTATGGATTTAAACGGCTCCTTATTGGTTGTGCTCTGCTACTTTGTCCTTTTCTGATTTTCAACTCTCTCATGACCTTGTGAAACTGGAGCTAGGTATGACAGGATGTAGGTCATCTACCGACTCTTGTCACCAGATAGTTTAACTTGATGTTGTTTAGGAGCATCATTAGAGTCCACTTTGTCATTTGGTGTAACCTAAATCAGTCGAATGCTTGGATGAAGAGTGCATTTGCCACCATGTGAAAGAAAAAAAAATAGCATTAAAAGTATTTGTCTAGTGCCTCTTTCAAAAATTCTGCAGACTGAACACTCACAGGGAGACAGTGCTTCTAAGCACTACCTATTTTTGGCCCGCTGTCACAGTGACTCACTCACAAAGAAACACAAGTACATATTTGAAGTATGTCGAATATGGAACATTTTATCTTCAAGAGTCAACTTCATGAAACATATTAGAATTTATTATTGTATAATTAGAAACTATAGAGGCCTGACATTCACTAATGTAGCATGTTGTGATCGCCACTGATTCTTTTCAGTGTTCACTTCCAAGCAGATGTACAAATGGAACTAGAGGAAGTCAGCGTCAGACAGCCTTCCCATAGAAAACTACGTATCATCTGACTACAGTAAAGGCCTCGGTTATGATCCCACACTCTCAGGGTTG
Organism: Synchiropus splendidus; assembly: GCF_027744825.2. NCBI lineage: Eukaryota > Metazoa > Chordata > Actinopteri > Syngnathiformes > Callionymidae > Synchiropus > Synchiropus splendidus. Next base: position 16,890,936 of record NC_071334.1, read on the forward strand.
CATTGTCTGCCTCAAATCACTGAGGGAAAAGTAGCGTTCAGGGAGATAATAAACAATCCTAAATGGTTTTAGCTACTGCCCGACATCTCTCCAAATTTAAAATCATCATTATCACAACTCTTCTCAGGTTCTGAACGTATCCACTTGGATAACAGCATCCCTGCTCCCCTTTCTTTTCTCACCGTATTATCTTTGATCTGCGAGGACGGAAAGCCCTGCAGCTATTATTCCAATTACACTCAAACTTTTTGGAGATTGAATAACTTCATGTCTGACAAATAAGTGTGAATTACATTCTTCTCATGTGTGAAACGCTTTAAAGCATCTGTGTCTGATCGTACCGGTATTGTTTAATGAAGTCAAGGTGGTTTAAAAGACCACCATCAGCATGGGAGGCTTCTCACAAAGGGAATTGAGGCGCTTATTCAGATCCAGCTGGTGGACGCAGCAGTGGTGTTTCCCAGCCTCATGAAAATTTCAGCAAATTGAATTCCAAGGTGGCATGTGTTGAGGTCATCATAAGTCGCCGCTAGGCAAGTGAAGGAAGCTTCCCCAGTAATTTAATAATGCCACCAATTTACATTTATAACTTGAATTCCGTGTCCAGTCAGGTTGAGTGAGGAGGATCTATGTCTGTTATAGTTGGACGGCAGAAGAAAAGATGAGCTGCACAGCCTGAGCTGACAACACAAGCACGTTTTTCTTTTTGGTTTTTTAAATCAAATTGACGTAACTGGTATTAATGAATCCGAGGGTTTTGTATTTGGGGCGTAGTGCACTCTCGCTGTACTGGATCAGTAGGATGAAGCGTTTAGAAGTCTCTTTGTAATCAAACGTGCTGTTCTTTATTGACATGATCAAGTACTGAGTTGTGGACAAAGTCAGTTTTTGGGTGAAACGTCTATGGCCCTGCCGCCTGTAATAGACAGCACCACCATCCATGATTATTTGGAGTCAGTTCTGTTGTTGTGCTGTTAGGCAGGTAACACACACACCTTCCCCATCTAAACCCTTTATTCATTCTTAGTATTATTATTGTTGTTGTTGTTGTTATTATCATGTAGTGTCTGATACGAAAGCTAGTCATACCACTGTGCTATTATGCTTTGTGTGTTTGTCTGTTGTGTTACTGAACAATGTCAGTGCAACGCCTGACACGTTTATTGTCAGCATGACTTCTTTTGTAGTGAACCAAATGCAAGCACAATTAAATTTGTGTCTGACTGCCTGCTGTGCCTTTGCAGACGGACATTTGGCTCCTCTTCGCACTGGCCAGATTTGAGCGTGTTCTGCTGGACAGTCACACTGTCGAACACTGGATTTCAAAGGCTGACACATCAGAGAGCGATTCAGCTGGCCAAGCAACATAAATCCTCAAAACTTCTAACATAGCTCTCATTTTCTCGCGGAAGACTGATGTCCACCACAGCCTGTGATCTGAAAAATGATCAGAGTTCATATTTATGGCCTGACAGTTACATTTATTAGTAAACAGTAGACAGAGCAGACGAGTCAGGGAGGCTGGTGAGAATCTGTATCGGCGCAAATGTTATATTTATTCATTGATTTCTAAATTATTTTTCACTTTACTTGAACAGCTCAAGTTTTCTGGTTTGTTTTGGGGTTTTTTTCTTTTCTTTTTTGTTTTCTCAAAGCGCTGAGGCACCACCTGGGCCTCACCTTCATCACTCTGCGAGCTGTGTCGGCATGTTGTGCCACTGTAGCTGATCTGCTGTGTTATTTTTTTCAACAACTGTGCATGTAATGTGAGTCCTCTGATGTGCAGTTATAGAACGGCTCTGGAGCAGCATGCCAATCTCCTGCCGCCTGGCAGCAGGCAGAGTTTCTTCTCGCGACTTCATTGTTCCTTACTGTAGGTGTACAATAATTATCGCATTTGCACAATGATTCGTGCTCTGTTGGATCAAAAAATCCTCCAAAATGCCAAAAGTACAATCTTTTTTTTTTTGTCTCAACCCTCAAGGAATCTTTTCCCAAGTGACCTTTTCAGCCAATCATACTTTGCAAAGCAAAAGATGCCAGTGACATCAATGTATTTGTCTCACAACTGTGCACAACAGTAACAGTTGACAAAAACCGTGACTCACTAACTCTCAAGAATGATTTGAATATCTACTTCTAATAGGATTTGCAGCATTTTTTCACGTCTTTTGAGCACAAGGAGTGATGCCTGCATTGCATCCCAGCATGTGGACTTGCTCAACATGGTGCTCCAGTATTTTGTACTTAGAGGGTCCTCCGTCCGAGTCATAGATTAAATTCATTATATTTATTCAGGCACCGTTTCTCACTGTGGTGATAGTTGACGTTAGCTCACGGTTGTTTGACTGACAGACTGTCATCACAGAGCAGTCACAAACCTCCAACATTCAGACCGTAAAGACATCATCGGGACTTTGAAAAAGCTGATCTATATGATGCCATACGACCAATCTTGCCCTCATTGAATGGCAATGCATTATATTCAACATCATCACACTCTCCCACAGATGGATACACTGAATGTACTGAAATTCATTTCTGCCCTGAGTGCAGTATAAAAGTTTTACAGCATTTATATTACAGTTGAAATTTTCATAACGTGCTCCCAGTTCTCTCCTTTCATTTCTCTGGCCAAGTGGCATCACTCTGCATACTAAGCAGGGGCCCCATACGGCCCAATTTGCACTGGCCAATTTACTGATGTCGCTTCATATTTGTCTGAGAAAAAGCTAAGTTCCGTCCCTGATCCCAGCGCTGCGCGATGGGGATGAGGAAGTGAGACTATGTACACAGGTGTATACGAATAGATACGATTAGACTCTCTTATTAATGGTCCACTGGTGAGGTAAATTATGAATACAGAAATGAAAACAAAGTCCCACACGTCGTTCCAACAGATAAACCTGTGAGAACAGCTGCTGGATCCACATTTTAAAATCACCTTTGCGTTACTGGTTTAAAATTCAGGACAGTTTCAGACATTTTTGTGTCTATTAGCTTTACTTTTGATGTGTCTTCAAGTTATGTGGGACTCATTGTTTTCATCTTCAATGGGCATTTGTTGATGTATTTCTCCTCTCCCGTCCACCTTCAGACACGGAAGGCTGCGAACACATGTGGAGGAAGTTCCACGGTCACTGCTACAGGTACTTCAGCCGCAGACACACCTGGGAGGATGCTGAGAAGGACTGCAGAGAGCACAGCGGTCACCTGGCCAGCATCCACAGCATGGCCGAGCAGAACTTCATCAGAGGTGTGTGAACATGGAGGGGGGTGAAATAACAGGGGAGGACCTGGCAGCAGTAGAGCGCCTCTCTCAGCATTTCTTCTCATTACACGGCAGGAAATCCAAAATTATGCTGTTTGGCTCCAGGGAAGGTTCTTTCATTCTGTGAAAGTTGGAGCGCTTTCAATCAGGTCGATCGATACGTCCGATTTGAGTTCTGAACTTCCAGAGTTGATTGTTATTCACCAATAACATGATAATGAACCTGAATGATGAATCATTTTCTGCGAATAGAACTCATGAGAAATACAGACGTATCGTATCTTGACTAGAATGAGGGCCAGTCATAAGGCTGTAATGTATGCAAGACCAGTCAAAATTGCAAGTGTCATACAAACCGAATATAATACAACCAAAGTTTCTGCAGGAAACCCAGGCATGAGTTGCAGAACAAACAAACGGGACTGTTTTTTCTTAAGATGGCTTTGAAGCAGCGACCCTCATGCATCAATGTGTTACATAGATGGCATTGAACTCTGTAGGGAATCTGTTTATGAAGTACAAATGGCTTTAAGTAAAGCAAAAAATCCCATACAGTCACTTAGGTATAAAACTGAGCATGGACAGTAGAACTGTATCGAAGACTAACAAGTTCAACTCTAAATAAATAATAGATAGATAGATAGATAGATAGATAGATAGATAGATAGATAGATAGATAGATAGATAGATAGATAGACAGATAGATAGAAATTTCAAAATAAATAAAAATTGGAAAGAGCATTTGGTACTCATTTTTTTATCTTGTGAAAGAATTCTTCAAAACTTTCGCTCCTCCTGTACATAGACAACATACGTAATATCTGGTATAATTCAGCGTGTTGGTAGGGCTGATTCTGGGCTGATGACTTCAAACCAGAACCAGAACCATAACGTGTGTTGACCGTTGGATCTGCCCCAAAATCTGACTCCATGTTTTATGTGTCCTGAAAATTTCATCAAAATCAATCCCTTCATTTTTAAGCTATGTTTCTCACCAACAAAACGTCATCGAAAACATAACTTTCATCGAGGCAGCATCACAAGAATTGTGTGTAAAAATTAAATAAATAAAAGAATGTGTAATGAAATAGTAATGACAATGAAATTGCTATTTTCTATATGACCTGATTCCGCCTGTAGATTTCCTTAATGCCAATACTTCATCTTTCTTTTTTGCCCTTGTTGGTCAACAATGCAAGTTTGTAAAACTTGTTTCTCTCTGCTGAAGAAAACAAGAGGCTCACTCTCTTCACCCTGTCTTTCATGTGGCTTGTTACCCTTCCCAAAACAGTCACAGTATATGAAGTGTGCGCTTGGGAATTTTAATTTCCTGGGCCTGGATTAAACAAATCTGAAGGCAAAATCACATTTGACCGCTGATCATGTGCTTCCTCACCTCCGCATGCGCTAAGGAGCCCAACCCAGCTCTCCTTTTCAAACATCTACTTTGGCTCAGGGAGAAGAAAGAAACATGGCTTCACTTCACTTTTATGAGGGGCATCAATTCCACCGACGATTCATTGTGCACTTAAAAACTTGGCCAGAGAGATCAGCTGATGGTCTGCCAAGTGACGTTAACATGATAATACCCATATGCTCTTGGTGCCTCATCAACCATCAGCGACTCATTCTTAACTTCTCACCTCCTGCTGTAATAATACCAGTTTGTCATTAGCCAGCCTGTGTAATATCAAAGCCACCTTCTGCCTCGGCCACACGCCAGAACGGAACCATCCATCTTCCTCCTGTCTGTCCTCTACATGCCTGCAGTTACCAAAAAGTCTGTTAAACTGCCTCAAAAATGGACGTCTCTCCCCCTGCAATAAGACGATCGGCGCCATTAGGGTGATTAATGACCCTGATATTAATGTTCTTCAGATTCCTCAGGATAGAAATTCCATTACTTATGTGCATGAGCAAGTGTGCACGTCCGAGCAAACACACACACACTGGCTGACTTTCACACACCAAGTCGAGATTCAGTTGGAGCAAGCTGATACAGGTTAGCACCGACAGCAGTCGAGTCTTTTATCGGAAAAAAGTTGTTTATTCATGTCACTGTCCATATGAAAAAATGCCTGACAGTGTGGTCTCTAGTGGGCTGCAGGGACGACTGTAGAACATTTGGTGTATCACTGTGTGCCTCAGTTGACTTTTTGTCAGCATAAATCCATTTACAATAATATAGTAAAAGCTAATCTTTGAAAAACGTTCATAAACAAAGAGAGCCTCCCGGTCAGGACAAATCAGTAGACACTATCACATGGATGAAAACAAACTGGAACAAAACAGTTATGGCAAAGTTATGGCTCTGGCAGGCTCTGCAATGAAGGCAGTTGATTCTTCTATCCACAGATGAGGAATGTTTTGCTTCGGTATTGCAACGTGATTTCTAATGAATGCTTGTTCAAAGCTGGTTTCATAACCAGGGAAAAACAGCAGCTGCAACTTCTTGGCACCAAAGGGAGGCAGACGAAGAGGCATCTCCTCGGGACGCCACCTGGCCTCCTTCCTTGTGTGCTATTGCAGCCATGCACAGTTGGGAGGAGACCACACAGCAGATAATCTCTTGTCAGGGCTGGAACCCTCTCAAGATCCCAGATTTAGAGCCTCAGAGAAGTAGTGAGCAGTATAAAGCCTGTCATGATCGAAAACCCAAAGAGTGTCCTAATCACTTAACCAAGTAGATACTCCAGTTATCCAGTCTATTGTTTGTCATCTGTATATTGAATGCATATGACATTTATTTCCAAGTCCTGTTTCGTATTACAAACTCTTTTTTCACTGTTTCAAATGAAAGCCTCTGACTGTGATTCATATTTTCATGTTGAATCTTTCCCAATGTCACCTGTCTGGTTCTGCGCAGGTCTGGGTCACGACAACACCTGGATCGGGTTGAACGATCGCACAGTGGAGGATGACTTCCAGTGGACGGACAAAATGGATCTAGTGAGTTGAGGCTATCATTGTGTTGTTGTTTTTTTTAGACGTCAATCACATTAGCATTTACATTGAGATTTTTTTTTAAAGGTTGATGACAGAAGAAGCTCCTTTTTTGTCCTCTTTTTTGAGGTTCTTCTCTTTAATTTTATTGTCTTTTATTATTTTCATTTGGTGCGATTTAATGTCAGACCTGGAGAATCTTTCACACAATTTCTTAATGCCAATGAGTAGCAACCTAACGTCTCAGTCTATATCTGAAGGAGCCACCCTCAAGAGAGGATTCATTTCAGTCATGGTCATTACCAAAAGTTAGAATACTGGAAAGGAGCTCATCTCCAACTTAGCAGGTCTTACTGAGCAGACAGATTTGGACTTGGATGAGTTGCTCTTCATCATAGCTCCATTGTTTTCAACTGTGTACAATGCCAACCGAAGTGCTCGACCTGACCATTAGAACCCTACCATGAACTCAGAGACGAGATCCTGAGGTCACCAAACCTGTTCAGTGTGTCATCTGGTGCGTTTGTTGCTCAGTTTAAAGAGTGGAAGTATTTGGTCAGAACTCGCTGACTCCTCAATGTCCGGATTTCGCAGCAATATGAGAACTGGCGGGAAAACCAGCCGGACAACTTCTTTGCTGGAGGGGAGGACTGCGTAGTTATGATCGCTCACGAGAACGGAAAGTGGAACGACGTGCCGTGTAACTACAATCTGCCCTACGTCTGCAAGAAAGGAACAGGTGAGGACGCCTATCAATGTTGACGTTTCAAATGGAACTGAACTGTCTGTGACAGCATGGGTGGGTGCGTGTGAGCCAGTGGGTGAGGTGACTTCAGGCTTTAGATTTTTGACATTGGTGTTGCGTGTGAGAGAAAGGGTGAATTGACGTAGATCCTCCATGCTGTGCCAACGTTCCTCTGCCCTTTACATTCAAGTGGGAAGTCAGATAGAAATGAACCACGCTCAGCTGGAAATCCCCAAGGTCCTCGAAGATCATCAGGTGCACGACTTTATGCAAAGGAGCTCCCAAGCGTTCTCATCATCACCTCCTCCTCAAATTGTTTCCGAACATCACGGCGCTGCCGTCCCGTACATTACTCACCAGGGATTAGAACTCTTTAATCAGCTCACATTCAATCTCATTACGGCTTCTTTTCTCATCTCTTTTCCGCTCAACTTCAAAAAGTTCCTCATGCATGTTATTGCATACTCTCCCCTCCCACCAAACATTGTGGAGACACCTCAGAAATGGCTCTCTATTTGATGCGCTGGGAATCAAGGTGAGGCAACTTAATGGCGGGCCATAACATGGCTGCTTGCCTTCGGGGGCTCTCTCTTTAAAAAGGTGTTTATCTGAAGTCCTTGCACATAGATCAGTGATAAGAGGACAGGCGTAGGATGGTGCCGCAGCGTTTTGAAAAATTCTTGGTATTTCGGCAGCATCCTCAAAACATTGCCTAGAGCGAAGGATAAATACATTTATCTCAGCTTGAGATCAGGCTGCCGGCCAGACTGAGAGTCATCATGTCTTTGCTCTCCCAGTTTTCTCCAGCAATGTGAAGACTCCCCATGAATCCTGAAGAAGTGTTTTAATTTGACGGAAACATTCACGCGTTCATTTTCTCCCCCGTAATGTGGAATGCAGCGTGTTGTCATAACATCCAGAGGACAGACAGCGTGGGTGTGGAGTGCAAAACAAAGAAGCTGCATGAGCAGTTTTTTGCCACACCACATTCTGAATGAATGTATTGCGTTCACAGAACACGATACTGTCCAACTCAGATGTGTGAGCTCATGCAGCTAGCGTTCAGTCTGAATCAGACTCTTCAGACATGTACTGTACCATAAAGTTGAGTGCAAATAGCCAGAAGCGTGGAAGAAGAGACTCTTTTGCCGCACTACTTCCTCCATCCATTTGTAAACAAACCGTCATCCGTTTCCTAGCAACATGTTCTAGCAAAGACTGTTTTGTGTGCTAGTGTCTGTATTTCGTTTAATGCATTAGGTTTGCCTTTTGTCAATATTATTGTTCATGCACCGATGGATTGGTTTTAACGTTGATGTTGGCAGCTCTGCAGCTACGCACGCTGCTTCAGTCGGAGAGATTCTGTTTGCTGATGGACGAGTCATGTTTGCTCAGAATGACTTTACTTACTTTAAGTCAGCTCTGTCATGTAGGGATGATCGGCTTGCACGTGCATATGGACGGCCACCTGATCAATGATCTCCATATACCTCCCTCTGATCTGAAACGGGTCCTTGTATCCGGAAAGGTATTTACATGCAGAATTTTCATTTAGAATTACAGTGATCTGTGAAAACGCAGGAAATTATATTTTGAAATGTTGACAATGGGGCAACATTTACTCACAAGAACGATTAAATGATGTTGTTCTGGATTTCCATGTGCATTTAGGAAGGTTTTGAAGAAGTCCACTTTGCAGATTACAGAGTCGCCATGCTCAAACGCGAACCTCCTCTCGACACTTAGGGAAAATAAACTAAAATAACCTATAAAGCACAGCTCGAATTGTGTTACTCAATTAAATGTGTCAAAATATGTTGTTAATTTTGCTCATTCAATATTGTTTGGGGCTACGAGATGAGATTATTTTTCCAAGTTGAACATTGATATTTAATTTTTTTTGGTCTGGTTAAATTAGCACCATTGGTGATGCTTTCGTATTTACTCAGTATAATTGTATGTCATGTTTTTTAGCTAATGTTAAATAAAAATGAAAGTATTCTTCCTGGCTTTTGACTCATAGAAGTGTATGTAAAGCAAAACTTCCTGTTGTGTTGTCGGTCTGTATCGATTCTAATGCAGGTTCAGGCGCCACATCCGGCCCAGAATCTCATCAGTTTTTAAGGATATTCATCAGAACTGCATGTTAAAACTGGAATAAAAACACAATCTTCAGCCTCCTTCGACGGACTCCTGAGTCATCCACGAAACGTATTTGGCAGCAGAGTCTCCCAGGTTTCCAAGTCCTGCCCCCTAATTAGAAATGTCTTAATAACTTCTGCAAGATAAACACAAAAATAATAAAAGATGTTAATTATACCCTGAACAGTAATGAAGCGTCTAAGCACAAAAGTAATTAAATAAAGGACGAGCACAATTTCCTTTGTTAACCCTTTAACTTCCAAGTGAGGCGCTGAAGAACAGTGGCTGTGCAGCTGAAGGACTCAACCACTGGGTCAGACAGGCAGTTTTGACAGCACAGTTTACGGCGGTGGCAAGTGTCTGTGTGATTGCTTTTTGCAGGGATGTCAGTTCCAGACGGGTGTGTTTACATCTCAGCCAGTGTGTTTCTTCTGACCTGTGTCTTAGACGCTGTGACAGCAGCCACACAGTCCTGACCTAGATCGACTGACAAACCCCTTTTTTGAACAGTGTTTTCAGACTCCCTCCCACTGTGAGAAAGGATGAATCTCGGTTTAAGGACCTTTGTTGTAAAGTGGTTGATGCAGATGAGAGAATTAAAAAAGGAAATGTCATTCAATCAGAGCCCGTTTTGTAACATAAATGATCGCATGTCAAACTGAAGACCAAATTTGACCCATCAAGATCCCCGCCAAGCCTCATAGTTCCACCCTGCTATGATTTTCAACCAATATACGAGACATATTAAAATGAGCTCATTTGCTCAGCTGGTGGCAGCAGAGTTCCTGAGCAAGGATGAAAGTTAGCGGAGCCCTCTTCACTGAGAGAGAGACAAATCTTTGAAAAGGTTTGGGGATCCAGATTGCCAATCTCAACACCTGCAAAATGCAGTAATCTGCTCCTTGTCCCATTATTAATGTTTCCTGAAATTCGTCATCTGTTCATCAGTTTTTGTTGGGTTGGGACGGACAGACAAACGTGTAAATAATGTTTTGTGTTAGAGTTTGACTCTGCTGAGGCACTGGTTTCCACATTAATTCATGAAAATGAGCTTGAACATATTTGTTCTAAAAATATTATTGCATTATTATTGTGTGCGTGTGTGTGTGGGTGGGTGTGAATATATTGTACCTCACCTTTTTGTAAGTTACGTTGCAGTGTTATGTTTCGTTTTGGTTTGGTTTGTTTGTTTGAGAATTATTATTTCAGTACATTCAGAATAGGTGGCTAAATATATTTGGTCATTTTGTATGTAGTTGAGTAAAGACATTTAAGAGCTTTGGTAATAACTTTGGCTTTATAACTCTGATAATTGTCCATTGGTGAGGTATTAACTGATAGCAAAAATAGTAAATGCATGCATAATCACTGAAGATTTAAAAGTGTGTTTTCATATAGTCTGGAATCAATGAAAGTGGATGATAAAGTGAGACATGTATTATGATATTAACATACTTACAGGTGCAAATATGGAAGAAAATATGGGTTTAAAATTCAACAAAGAGTTTGATGAATCTTGTAGTCTCTGGAAGAAAACTTTCTGTCCTAGCGCTCGGGTGAGGCACATCATGGAACACCATAGCGTCAGAGCAGGCTACTTAAAGCTGTGTCTCACTCTTCTCCCCCACAGTTCTCTGTGGAGCCCCGCCTTCGGTTGACAACGCCTTCCCGATTGGTCGCAAACGCTCCCACTATGACATCCACTCCGTTGTGCGCTATCAGTGCGCCGAGGGTTTCCTGCAGCGCCACGTCCCCACCGCCAAGTGTCGCGCCAACGGCAAGTGGGACCGGCCCAAAATCATCTGCATAAAATGTGAGTATCCATGGACACGACAGCTGACGGCAAGTAGTTCAACCTGTTCTTCTCATCACTTCTCCTGGCTTCTAGTCTAAACCAGCATCTCTCATGCAGTACGCAGCTTACTAATAATAATAATAACTGCTGAAGCAGCAGGCTAATTGCTGGTGCAGGATCTGGGTGAGAAATGAGTCTATTTTTTTTAGACGCAGACTTTCTCTTTTAATTACTCTTTCAGTTTTATTATTTTATTTCAATTTTATTAACAGCATCATGGGCCACTTGGGTTGACAAGATCAAAAGGATTTACCCAGGTTTGTCTTGATAGTGATTCATGAAATCCAACCCTGTACTAGTTGCAACTACTGAAGCTCTTTCTGGAGAATTTCATGCCATTGAATAGATCCATTTATTTTCAGGGGCTTAGAGTCGTTCATTCATCCATGAGAACTTGTCCAGAGATTTATGTCATGGAGGGGTTCATTGCACGTGTGGCGATCATGCACCTACTTGCATATGCAGGTTCACACATAGATGCCCTTCACACTGACATGGTTCTGGAATTGGTGCATTTCTGGGTTCTCAGAACCTTGCTTCTTTCTATCGATCCAGCCCGTGTTTTGGGTAAAGAGAACTAAAGTGAGAGGGCGCTAAAATAAGTTACTCATGCAGAGGTAACACTTGCTGAGTTGCACTGTTGAATGCAATATGTTGAATGTGTTTGTCGCCTCACTGACAGTATTCTTTTTTTTCAGCCAACAAAAACTTTGTGATGTTGAGACATTGAAAACAGTTATTTTGAGGCATTTCGTATGTAACAAGTGTGACTGTTGAATTAGTAAGTTCAAAACATGAAAACGGGAAAAACTAAAAATGACATTAATTGTCACGAACTTTCAGCCAATCTGTATATAAAGAAAGTTTTTGTTTTCCATTTTCTGGGGCAAAAAAAAAAAACGCCTTTTTTGTTACGACAGAAGTCGTAAAGTCACTTGTGTTTAAAGCGATAAAGATTCCTCTCTGTTCTGCCTTTATCTTGTGAAGGAGTGTTTCTGCGGAGTTTGAATGTTATCATCCATTGCAGCTGACAATTGCTTGTTGGCAGAACTCTGACGTGACAGAAAAACACAGTTGACGTGTTTGACTGGAGGCGGTGGATTCGTTGGCAGGTGGGAGTGGGTGGTCAGCAGGGAATAAAATTGTTCCCTTGACTGTGTCAAAGAGAGTCGAGCCATCGACCGAGAACATGTATTTTGACCTTCCTTCTTCTCATCCATCGTCTCTTACCTGGCTTTACCTCCACCTGTCCGTCCGAATTCTAGTCAGCGATTCACCTGACTCACATCCTTCCTGCATCTCCTGTCATGTTTAACTTGCGCTTAATAAACTGCCTGCCCTTGTTTCTTTCCTGTGCTTTTCCATTTCTCCTGTCAGCCCGACGAGCCCACCGTTATCGCCGCCACCACCACAAGGGCAGAAGAGAGCGCAGGAAGCACAAGCGGCATGGCCACAGGGAAGGAGGGCACCACGGGGCAGAGCCGGGCCACAAACACAACCACTTCTGAACCAAAAAAAATCCATCCTCCCTCTCCTGCTGCTGCAGGTTGCCTGTTTCCTCGCTGTCCCTTCTCCGTCACTCTCTAATTTCTCGCAACCCCCCTGGACCCCCTGTCCCGGTCAATGTGTGGCCTTCCTCGTTCTCGCAAGGTCTGAGCAGGACAATAACAAAACCCTTTGTACTCTTTCTACTTAATTTATCTCTCATATTTGTGCGTCTCTTATCTTTCCCCCTCCGACCTATTTTTAGAAAAAATTAAATAAAACGGGCTTGGACATGTGGGGTTTGGTAAAAACCCTACATGGGACGGCGTGAGGAAAATGTCTGTATTAAAAACACAGTTTTAGTTGTCATGTCAGCTCATTTTCCTGCTTTGGCATTCAAGCGATGTTTAAGGTGATTGACTGGAGTTTCTCTTAGAATCAGACATTCTTGAGTTTTGTTTTTTTTTTTAATCGTCTGTGGTGTTTCTCCTCGTCAGTGTCAGACTCTTGTTTTAGATCAGATGCGCTGAGGCCCCGGAGGAAAATGGAAAACACATCAGTCACAGAATCTCACGCGGCTCTTCTGCTATCAGACAGCCCCACTTGTCCTGGGCGACGGGTAATCTCAATGTTTGATGTCCAATTGTCTCAGCGCCAAGCGGCGATGTACACTTTTATATTTTGTCTTATCGTCCGTGTCGCTGTGGGCAGGTGAAGTGTGACTGGATTCTTTTGGAGTTTGGCTGGATGAGAAGAAATTATGCTGTCAGCCGAGCATGAGAGATGCAGAGAGGCACAGAGTGTGTTATCTACTCAGATTTACCAGCCCAGTCGTACGTTACGGGATGCAATATATATGACAAGCCCGTCCTCGGAGTCGATGAGTAATGCTGTTTCCTGGTCTCTTTCCACTGTGTTGGCAACACACCCACTAAAGTTAAACTGCACTTTTTAACTCACTGTTAATCAGATCTGCAGCGCCCTCCAAGCTAAATTTCCAACTGTTTCATGTGTGGAGCTTGTGAGCTGTCCTGAAGCGAGTGTTGCTTTCTTCTGGAATCTTCCCTGCAAACCCCAAATATGCTTACAGCTGAGCTAGAGAAGTTCTGTAGCTGAGTGGAGAGGATGAGCGCATGACACTTTTTACTTTGGAAGGAGGTGAAGAGGAGAGTGCAAGCAGGGTGACAGAGTTCTGAGACCTGCCAGGAGCTTTGGTGTAGAGTCACACTTCTCAACTAGTCTGGCTGTGGGATGCACCATCAGAGGTTCGCATGCAGTGCAAACATATACACTTGCTGGCGAGACACATTAACACCGGCGTGTCGATTGGTGGGGACAGGTTGTCTACTTGATGAATTTTGTCTCTTCTTGCTGGCAAATGCACACATTTACAAGACTATTAGAGAGCACAATCGTTTTGGTCTCATCCTGTGTCAGGAAGGAGTCATGAGTGGTGCGGGAGGCAGCCAAGCGGACGTCAGAATATGCTGGTTATTTTTATGCTGTGATGTATAGCGTAACCTTGACGGGATTCAGTCTGATCTCTGACTGTATTTTAGGCCATACAGCATCACTCGATCCACCATTGCATCTAAATGACAATCTTTGACCCAAATCTAGCAGTAGAGTTGGCAACCGTCCCTCCGTCTTTAGCATCAAATCTGCACGTCCCGCGTACAGCTGACAGGAGACACACTTTGTCCGGGTATTTTCAGGGTACCAACCTAATTTTTCCCCGGGAAAAGGCCTGCAACTCACTGACTGCAGCTTGATGACACAGTTGTGGTCCTAACCCACAAGTTGAGAAACACATGGATAGATAAGAGAAGAAGAAGGTTCTTATGTCCTCATTGGCAGTGACCAGATAAGGATATGATTCCATTTGAGTATAACAGGAGGCTGGATGGTTTAGAGTTATGGAGCAGAGAAATACCAAACATGTTGGACAAAGAATGTTGCAAATGGGTGAAATAAAAGATTTCGACATCCGACTGGTTGAAAATGAGAGAAGACCAGGCACTGTTTTCTCCTAACACCTCCTTGTTTGGCAACACTCTGCAGTTTTGACTGTGATAATTGTGGTGGTAATTATTAGCCAGTCAGTTCAGGATCGAGGAGAACCAGTGAAGCAAATTCACTCTGCTTGTGTTGAGAGAGTGCTGGGGCGTCCTCACCCAGCTCACACCTGAACTGCCTCACAGAGTGTGGCCGACTTGAAAGAGACAGCCCGGACGGACCTAACAAGTGCTTTGCTTCTACTGTCAGGTTACATTTCCACTCTTCAAATTCGGGACTTGAGATTGCTGTGTGTGGGATTATGTCTGAACAATTCGCTCCGTTTCCATCTATTATACTCCATCTGCTCCTGTCTCCGTCTCCCTGTTAGCGCCTTTAAATAAAGTCCACTCCGGACTATTTAGCCAGTGACACTGAGCTGTGATAGATGAGCACATCAACCTGTCTGTATTGGCATCTGAGGACAAGACAGAGTGTTTTTGAGCCGGATTAATTTATATCATCCATCCGCTCTCACCTTGGCAATGACAAGACTCTTGCACTCGGAAAACAATAGTCACGCTGCACCTTCCTATCTCTTTAATTAATCTCTGCATGCCTAATTAACAAGCTGAATTATCTTCAGGGCCACGGGGCGCTGATGACGGGGGGGTCGAGTGAGGTTGATGGACAGCCACTGAGGGTGACAGACGCGGGACTCAAAGGGCTGTCACACTCCTCACAACCGGCCTGACAGTATTTATAGGTGCTGCAAGCTGCTTTTCTTGTGGAAAAATTGGTTTTTGTGTGGGTGTTTGGCTGAAAAGGAGGACTGACCCTCCGCTCGGAGTCTAGCCAGCTTTGACTCGCAGAGGCTGAGGTGTTTGAGTTGTGTAGAGATTCGATATTGTGACAGTGAATGGGATGTTGGATGATGATATTCAAGTTTTGATACATTAGGTTGAGAAGACAATTAGATGTTTGTCACGGAAGTATTGTAGATGCTCTGTTGTTCATAACCTAGTTAGTTGGATAGTTTACAACTCTGAATGGAGTTGAGAGATGACTCTTGTGCACTGCTGCTGTCAGTTATAACACAGTTGCTCCTCTCACTTTTCAAGGGTGTTTTGCGGCAACAAAGTTCTCCTGCTATCAACAGGGCTCCTAATGTTTTGACCATAGCTTTGATTTCACACGCGACTCCACATCTTCCTACATGCCTACAGGTTTAACAGGAAACTTGGGTTGTGGACCGTGGTGATGCTGGAAAGCAAGTTGATGTGGTGTGATAGCAAGACATTCTCTCGTCAAGTTTGAATTCATTCTGTCCATCAACCTCATGAAACATTGCTGTGAAGGTGGCAGGGTAACGTGTAGATCAATAACTGAAGCCGTGGTGAGTCAATCGTTCACCTTTGGAAACTCATCCTCCAGGTAGGGTGAGGTAGGATTACCTCATCAGCAGAACAGTAAGTTCCTCATCTTAGCAACAGCAGGGCAATGAAAGTCGCTTTTGCTGCTCTGCTGTACCAAATATTGCATAGACCAAAGGCTCATTGCCATCTTTCCTTCACCCCATCTCACCCGTGACCCTGAAAAGAGAAAAAAAAAGAGTCCCAGTAGGTTAACAGATAAACATTTATTGAAGTTTATGGAACTAACTATGGAAATACATTTCAGCCTTGGCTTCTTAACATGTCTACTTTTCAAGCGCCTCGACTGTTGCAGTGCATAATGGGCCCTCTAAGTTGTGGACAGGTTTTTTTCTAAACCTTTATTTACAATTATTTATCATTATTTATCTGATTAAGAAGTGAATGGAAGATAGAAGTGAATAAAACTAAAGCAGTGTTTTGGTTTCGGTTGAAAATGGACCAACTTGTGGCAGCGCCACCATGAATTGTCTCTGGAGCGTTGCATTTTTGGACAGTGGAGGCAGACAGACTGAGGCTGAGCGGCAGATCGATAAACTGTGTTGAACTCCATAATCACATTTAAATGAAGCTGGATTAATTCACGTTAACGCATTTATTTCTTCTTCTTTTTTTTTGGTGGTGGTACATTTCAAAACACTGACAGTGACTTCTGAAAAAGATTTTGGTTCTCAAATAATGCAAGTGACTAACAGGACTACTGATGCCAGACAACAATCCAATAAAATCTTCTTGTTCTGTTTGCTTTTTCCTTGTAACACACACACACACACACACACACTCCTCCTCAGAAATTCAACAAATTGTCTCCGACTCTTCTATCTGTCTGAAAAATCTCTCTTGCTGTCAGTCAGCAGTCGACTCGCGAGCCCCGGTGAGACAAAGGAAGCTGCCATGTGCAAAAGGAGAATTTTAATCATGAAGTTGAGGGACTGCTTGCTCGCCGTGAACCCAGAGACCTTGGTAATTGTGCGTCTGCCTCCTCACGACGACACAACAGCTCGGAAGGGACACGTGTTCGCACGTTCGCGCTCTCAAAGCCGTGACGGCTTAATTATGCCGTCTGTTAGCCCCTGCAGGGGAAAAGAGAGGAAATGAAACATGGTGCTTCTGTTTGAGTCAGCGTGACGGCAGCGAGACAAACACGTCAGAGGAAATTGACATTGGGTGGTGTTTGTTCGGAGCAGCAGCCGGAGCCTTCTCACGCTGACACCGTATTCTTCATTAAGGCTACAGAGGAGAGGAGCGCAGCAGGCACGCGGACACCCACTGACTGACTTGACAATGATTGAAAAGCTGAAGAAGACGCTTTCATTCACCAATTTAATAATGCTCCACTATAAGTAACACATCAATTTGCTCCGTTTTTTTTGTCGATGACAGCAAAGGAGAATTAGAGAGATTTCAGCATGTTGGAAAGTGTTTGGAAAAACGTCTACATTCCTACGTTCTTTGGGAAGAATGTGTGACGCCATGATAATACAAAAAAAACGGCAAATTTGTTTTTGGTTTTGTCTTTTAATGCTGGAGGAAAGTTAAAATATAAGTTCAAAATAAGTTCAAGTGCAGTTCTAAGTTCTTAAAATAAGGCAGACGTCTCCAGAGTGTGAAATGTGTGAGTGCGTAATTCTACATCACTGAAATTCCTTAAATGAGATTTCTTGCGTCCGCCCTGTGAACGCAGCGTCTGGATCTCATTGTCACTTATGTGTATCTTTGAGTAGCAAAACTACATTTTACAACTTCTGCCATCAAGTAATGATCATGTACCCAACTTTGGTCTCCGAGACAGGAGGAGATATCTGAGACTGATGTAACTTGTGTTGTGAGGGGCATTCGTGAATGTGTTGGGACTGCTGTACCTCCGTAGTACCATGGAAACATGCTGTGCTGTGGAAACCTCTTGACATCTTAAACTCCTCGCTACGATGTAAATACTTTTCTTTTTTTCCTCTTGATTCCATTTATATTCTGGGTGTTTGTTGTTGTCACTGGACCACAGTCACACAGCCACAGAGGAGCACAGAGTGCAAGAGTTATCACAACAGCTTGGATTTTATTTTACACCCATGTGAAGGTGCTGAGTCACTGTGGTCCAGAGTTCTTTTCCATAGTTACAGTTGTGTTTTTACGGATTCTCGTCCTGTCACTGTAAAATATTCTTTACTGAACATGTTCATTAAAGGAAAACCGTGTTTGGATCATCGGCTGACTGACTGTTGTTTTTTCTTCACGCATGAATGGTCACATGATTCAAATCAAACCATCAAGTTAGGACAGGATGGAGGAAGAGATCAAGCTTTTTCATCCATGAGGTGGTTCAATACACAGATCGATCTGTGATTTGTGGCTAGGGAGTAAAATAATCAGAATCATGGAGCTACAGAAATAAGTGTGAAAGGTTCAGCTGCTTTGCTGCGCCTCAACAATCAGCTGGAGATGTGTCTGAGGAGAGGGACGTTTGGGTTTCCATTGTGTTTTCATCAATGCCCCACCGGCCTTTTCAGTTTTTCAGCAACGTTTTATACAGCAACAACATTAAAAACACACAAACTTTTTAACGTGCCACTTACACTTGCGTTCAACATGGCTCCGGTGGTCGACCAGTAATGGTGGTCTTCAGTCTGCGTGCAGGTCGAATGGCTTCCGACTGCTGAAGCGTCATGCTTTGTCGACCAAACATATTCAGAGTCCAAGATGAGTTTCAGATGTGTCATCAAACTGAGGTTTAGAGATGTTCGCTATCTATTTCAAGTCATTAGCATGTGTGATAAACACAACAAGATTAGCTCTTCGCGTTTATGGAAATATAGAGTTTTGAGTTTCGTTTTTTATTTAATATTTTTCCAAACATCTTTGCTCATGTCACTGTGCTCTGTCGATGAAAATCCTCCGTCATTGCCACCTCCTTGGCAGCCAACCTGGACCCAGTCCTACACTGATGAACACTTCTTTTTGCCCAGGTGTCGTGTCATCAAGTTTTTATGAAGTTATGCTGCAGACAAGCGCTACATTATGAGTGTAGGTGGGTGTTCTGTTAACCCTTTCACCTCTGGAAACTCTCCAGTACTGTATATTTGAAGTGGCATGTGGGGAAAAGTCAGAGCTCTGAACATGATCCTTCAGGGTTCACATGACTGTAACTCGTTTTCAGTTTGTTGGATTTGGAAATGTGCCTATGAATGTCGAGATAAGTGGACAAATCAGAGGAATATGTGCATTTTCACCTTCTCACTGACCAATCACAAAAGATACCTTGATGAAGCGTCACTGTGTATATTCAGTACATGCATGCATCTATTGACTTAGTAGTTAAACTGGAACAGCACTCACAGACCACAGACCTCCACCAAGCAGCTCATTTGCAACTGTAAAGTGATTTTCTTGTGGTGTTTTTGGCTCTTGGTTGATGGACCGTTGGTCTCCAGTCGGCTTGTTTGTTGGAGCAATCTTCTTTAACTATCCTAAAACAATGCTGCCTGATCAACAACACTTTTTGTTTTTTGCTAAAATGGTCCTGGTCCTTTAAAATCTATTGAACAAAATATAAGATACAAACTGTGAATTATATCAATGAATCAATATTTAGAATTACAGAACTGTGCCATTGGTTGAAGATTCTGTAGACCTTCAGATGTCCAGCGAGTGCTGAAAATCTATCCTACCTGTGTAGATGAGATGGGTTTCAAATTCTCCACACATCCTCTGTTCCACTCTCCACACGTCCGGTGTTCGCTGAACAAATGTGCCTTTGTTCACATTTTTCATATTCAAACTTGGCTTAACCGTCTCTGTCGACAGGAAGCCACTGAGGTCAAGTTCTTCATATGAATAAAACTTTGTGCGAAGAGTGAACAAAGGGGTGTGAAAGTATCGTGAGAAGGAACAGGAGAGCGTTTTTTGTTGGTGATTTCACCCGCTGTTTTGCCGTTTCATCAGAGATTTTCACTTTGGCAGATGATCTACCCCAAAAAAAAACAGGTATTCTCATCAGCTGAAGGTTTCCGTGCCTGACAGTGTGTTTGCTGTAAAAAAAATCTTCACAACCTTCCCTGCCACTCCTGTTGCCTCCTCTCATCACCATTGAAATGTGACTCTCTTTTCCCCGTTATTCAAGAAGACCAGAAGAAGAAGCCGATTGTCAGGTGAAGTTTTCTTCCGCTATCAAATGCTCCGAATATAGCGCTTCTTTTCTCAGTTCTTCCAGAAGCTCTGATGTTTCCACTCAGCACTCAGAGTAACAAGGACACAGCTTATTACGTCTGCTTACCAGGAAGTTTCTTTTGAATTTACGAGTGGAAATGGCCTTCAGCTTCTCCTTGATGCTGCTGGATTTGTTACTGCCACTGAGAGTTGCACCAAACAGTCCACAAGATGCATCACCGAAATTGTTGGACTTTAGCGCTGAAATGAGGAGTGGGTGAGTCTCTGAAGCCTGAGCATCCTTCTGTCTATACTCGAGTGTCTTCTAATACTTTAGCTTGATGAGCAGATGAATTAGAGGCACGAAGAGACTGCTTATCTTAACCTTGTTCGCGGGTCGATATGAGACTCGTCTGGCAGGCGTGGTTAATCGATGCGGATCTGTGGCGTTATCCGCCAGTGACGCTGCCAAAGTTCAAGAAGATTATGAGGCGCAACAAGGGCTTTAGAGTCGTCTTAGACGTGACGTCCCCACCCTGGAAGACAGTCTCCTCTCCTCAGTGTAGAATCAGTGTCTCATCTCACAAATAAACATCCGCGGCTGCTGGCTAAACCTTTACACAGTGAGCTGCTTATCCCAGTTTCTGAAAAGATTAATATGCATCTTAACTCTGTTAATACTCCACACCCTTCCGGCTGACAGGTAGCTGAATAGCATCACTGGTGAATGGACGTTCTCTCTCTGTGTGTGTGGGCTTCAGTGGAGGGGAAATCAAGGCTGAGGAGCAACGACTGAGAAGGAACTGAGATGCTTTTCTCGTGTGACGGATGATGTTCTTAGGCGGCGTGAAGCTCGTCTCTGTGTGAGTGTCACCCTTTCACCTATGTCGTAAGAAATCTGAGGCCATTTGAGCATTTCAGTGGTAAGGCTATGTCCCATCTCTCACGCTGACACTAGCACTTGGTCTGGAGCGCCCTCCACGATGAAGTGAAGTGATTGACGTCCCTAAGAATTGGGACGACACGCTTAAAGAGAACATGTCCCAGGCTGCTGTGCTGTGTTTTGTTTGCTGCATATGGAGACATTTTGTAAATGCCAGCTCCAAAATTTTTGCAACCTCTTGCATCTCATCAGAATCAGAATTTAATTTATTGTCAGTGGGGAGCCCACCAACTAGGAAAGTGGAAGAAGCTGTTCCTGTGACGGGAGGTTCTGGTCTGGATTGACCACAGCCTCCTGCCAGAGGGAAGAGGAGCAAACAGTCCATGTCCAGGATGAGAAGGGTCGGCTCTGATCCGACCTGCACGTCTCTGGGTCCTGGAGACATAGAGGTCCTTCTCAGCAGAACGTACGATGCGCTGCAGTCTGCTGTTGTCTCTGGAGGTGGCGCTGTTGTACCAGATGGTGATAGAGGAGGTGAGCATGGACTGGATGATGGCTGTGTAGAACTCCACTTGCAACTTCATCGGCAGTTGTAGTTTTCGTAGCTGCCTCAAGAAGAACATTCTCTGCTGGGCCTTCCTGATGAGGGACCAGATGGTTGGCTCCCATTTGAGGTCCTCAGTGATGGTGGCTCCTAAGAAGCAGAAGGAGTCTACAATAGGAATGGGTAAACCAGCCAACGTGTCGTACTTGGACTTGAACCAGCATGAACCAGCGGAGAACCAAGCCGGCTTCGCCACTATGTTGCGGTGTTAGATCTGTCAGAGGTATGAAGATGTCAACGTTAGCCTGGATGTTAGCCGATTGTGGTTTGTTAAGAAGAAATAAAAAAAATACTGTTGTACATACATGTTGTATTGTTCATGCTGTTGGCCATGGTAGACCATTTGGATCGCTAACGTGTGATACCAGAGAAAGTAAACAAACAGAAGAGTAGTCCTCATTGCTAAAATGTCCCTGTTGTCCTATCCAGCGTTGTTTTTAAATAAAGTACTTTGGTATCCTGGAAATCTATCCCCACTTCATATTCCCTCTTCGTTTCAAGTCACCTCCAGAGCTCCCTCGGTTTGAAGGGATCATTTCAAGTGGTGAGTGCCCTCAGTTTTAGGACTATTGGGCCACACTACACAGACGCGTGAACGCTTCAAAAACGAGTGTTAGGGTGTGAAATGGGACACAGCTTAAGTCACTTTTGAAAAATCTTCACCCCGGCCAATAGTTCTCCTTGTGCTAGTGTGGCTTTTCTCTCACAGTCCAAGAACATACTGGGGTTAACTGATGACTGACAAGTGCCTGAAGGTGTCTACGCTGCTGCGACGGACTGTTGACAAGTGATCTGTAAAGACATAGTCAGCGTGAGTTTAAAAGCTAGAAAAGAGCTTTTTCACAACTCATAATCTACTAATTCAAACAACCCATGAAAAATATTTCTTTAGTTGAGTCCAAATTCAATCCATGACAGACATATTTCAAGTCTTCTCAGCCTGTCACGGTGGTCCCACCACGGATTTGCTTGTTGCTTTACTCTTACGTTATTAGTGACAGCCGGATTGTCTACTTCTCTTGTACGATTCCAACCAAATGAACATGAAGCCAAGGGAAGGAGCAGGATAAGACGCCTCAGGTCTGCCAGTTTACTCCTGACATGATGGAGGATCAGTAGGAGGGAGTCTTCGGAGGACTGTTGCTGACTTATTTCCAGTATATAAAAGATGTATATTGTTTATTCTCCTGCTGCTGCCAAAGCACGATCACACAGTAAATCAGAGTTAGTGGAAGAGTTTCTATTACCGAACTGGGTCAATTAGATGAGAGACGAAGCACGTGTCTTCAGTGAGCGAGAATAAAAATTGGACGTTTAACCGTGATCTTTAACTCACATATATAGGTATTTTAACTTCGGCAATTTGCCTTTAGAGTTCAGATGAAATTATTTATGCTGCCTTTAATATTTAACAAAGTTTCACAAAAACGGAAGCGTGTGATGCCAGAACGATGTCAAATCTGAAAGTTCTCAAGTTCAAACTCTGCATAGCTGAGTCTGGATTGATGACACATGGTTTCCCCAGCTGCAGCATGAGCTTGGTAGCTTCCTGCCATTGCAAGTCATCACACCACTCCTTGTATCTAGTCCTTGCCATAGAGGATATTCTGTCCCAGGTAGGAAACACCTGTTGTTGTACGCCACCGATGCTCTTCTACTCCCCATGTGCATTAGGATCATTTAGCCCTCCACAGCTGTTGGAGATTTACAAAAACTGATGCTGTGGCCACAGCAGACGGCGAGTAAACAGAAGCAGGTAAAATCTGCTGTACAAAGCATTAGAGCAGGTGATGCTCAGCTACAAAGGGAAAATGAGGACCTCGTACAGTAATAATAAAGCTATGAAGAAGACAGCAATGGAGAACTGCTTCACGCCATCCCAGCTCAATGCTCTCCAGCTAAATCTGATGTAGGAGCTCACACAGACATGGAGAGGTCAGTTGCTGCCGCAACAAAGCGCAGCTTAAGTGTTTGTTTTTTTTAGCCATACAACAATTATGTGAGTGGTCACCATGCGTGCCTCTCTTTAAAGCAAACCTTCATGTTGCTATAGCAACGCAAAGCCTGGTCGTTTACCACTCCACTCTTGCTTTAGTGTTTCTGCTTGTGAATCATCAAACTCAAGTTCAGCTCTGACTAGAAAGACTGGAACCACGAATTGTTTTAAATACCTGCATCAGCAGATGTGGTGCAGTGGATTACTGAGCCAGATTACTTAGGAGAGTCTGGGAATTACAGATGCCACGGACTCATTCGTAGGTGGGAGCCATTCACACATGCCAACGCTGCCTTCATGTGTCATCGGCTTTGTGCCCATTGAGTCTGAATTTACTGTGCTGCTTTCACGTAAGCAAGTGAACTCACGGCATTGCAAGTTGTCAATTCACACAACACACTCTATGCAAACTCAGGGCTGAACCCCTGTCGCTGTATCTGCAAGAGGAGAGTGTGTCAAACACCCTGGACATATGTTGGCAGGTGACACTAGTGACCGAAAAAATACACAAAATTAACTCATCACTTGTCTTCTCTGACAGTGAATATGAGAGTATCATAATGTCAATACTGTGACGTTACAATACAGAAACACCTTGGTGTTATGGTGTTATCTCATAACTGCTACCATCTGTAAATGAAAGGGTCCCGTCTCATATAAACTAGCCTATCTCAAGGAGCAGCTGGTCAGCTGACCTGAGGGCCCAGGCAAGAGAGTGGCAAGCTAAATGCTCAGATAGGGAGGGACGAGACCATGTCATGTTTCTTTATTAATAAACAGATTTTAAAATCAGTTTGCTCTAACTCTTAGCCAGCCAGTGCAGTTAAGTTAAAATGGGATGGTGTTGCTTTCTCTTCTCCAAGTCTGGTGAGACAGAGACAACTTGCTAACTGCAGCAAGCAGACAGTCGCAGCAGTGCAGCTGAGACGGGACAAAAGCATGGACCACTGTTTCCAGTTGCTACCTGCTGAGTAGGCTTCACCTTAGACAACTAATATAAAAGGAGGAGATTGAGATTCAAAAATCCATCATGAAACCTATTTCCTATGATGATCTTAGCATAGTCAGCCAGCAGACCCAGATTATGAGGCTGAGATTCTCATGTGTGACTCGGTCCTGACACCTTAACCTCAATCTTTTGCTGGTTAAACCTCACAAAGTTAATCTATGACAGAAGAAAGTCCTGGGAAAGCCATTTGTTTTGTTTTTTTTTCATTGAATGAACCACATTTATTTGAAATGAGAGCTACATCGCAATAAAGAGCCTCTAATCCTGTCTCTACTGAGAATTTCTTTGGTATTTGAATATAAATTTGAAATATATTGCCGCTACATGGATTTTGTGCACTGGGGAAGTTGTTGATCCAGTGTGTTTGATGTATCCCTTTCTGTTTATTTCTGCTGAGCTGTTTTAAATTTGCCACATATTTGATGAAATTCCTGTGCTTCCATTTTTTTTTCAGTTTCTCCAAAGCTTCACGTCCATCATTAAGTTTCTCCAAGAGCAGCGGGGGCATGAAGTGGCTGGCAGGTGGCTTGAGTCTGCGGTTTTGTGACTGTGCCGAGATAAGGTTATGCAGTGTGCGGACTGTGCCGGTGCAGAGTTCCTTAATTCCGTCTCCCCCTTGTTGAATTACAAAGGCCCCCATGGCGGCTGCTTTCTGACTGCGGGTGCTCGCCCAGATACCGCAGAGGCTTCCAAAAACAGTCTGAATTCCAGCCGGTTCCTTCCTACTCCTCTCATCTTCTCTCAAACCAAGACCTCTCTCTCATCTCCTTCTCTCATCTTATTCTCTCTGTTGATGTTCCCCTCCGCATCCACGCTGCTACCCAGCCTTCCCCAAAACTCAAGCAGTTGCCTCCACACACACATTTTCACACAAATGAATCAGACCATTTCATTAACCTCCCACTTTGCTCCATCGATCCAATCTTGAATGAGGAAAAAGCCCAGCGAGTGGACGACTAGGACGAGTGCGATAGCCAGTTACCTCTCTCCACACTCTCCTATGCATCAATCTCAGCATGCGCCATTAGATGGTTAACAATTTCAATTAACTGAACTGGCCTGCCTGTCGGAGCTCCGTGGGGATCTCACAGTTTGGTCAATCGCCCATCATCAAAAACAAATGGCTTCTAATGCGGAGAACAAACTGAAGCTGCTCAGGAAACATGGTGGCATACGTTTGTTTTATTAATGATTTTTGCATGTGAATCCTGATACTATTAAAGGCTGAACCTCCCGTGTGTCAACTGTTGTGAGACCTCATCGCACAGGTCAACATATTTTGCTGCCAGAGGGCAAACATTTCACTCATGCCACGAGGGAGGATGATTCAACATTGGACCCAGAAATCCATCTGATGGTCACGGATCTGTGACACCTCAGGAAGGACAACATGCCACCCAGGTTGCTAGAAAAGCAATTCAACTCTTCTTCCTTTAAGGTCATGAGTGCTCATTTTATAAAAACTCATCTTAAAGCGCACTCTCGCTCTTTGGCTTAGCCAAACACACAGCGGATCATTTATCACCTCCGTTTTAGTGTCTGATTTCATAGTTTTCTATTTACCGTGCTGTTTGTATTCCATTCCTTCCCATAACGGCTCCATTTGTATTTTGTTGCTCTGAATTTTTGTTCTTTTCCACACGTGTACAGCACTTGCCAACGCATTGGTCTGTCAGAGCTTTATAAATAAAGTTGATGCACTACAGAGCTCGTACGTGGTTCACAGAGAGAGCAGTGTGGCAGATTGTATAGACCTGCTACTACTGTCGGGGAGATCATAATCTCCTCCATTGCTCAGTGGTATGAAGCTGCAATTGTCGCCAGCTATAAGAGGCTCTCGCTGCCTGTCTGTGCTGCGGGGAAGATAATCAGCTGCCCTCATCCATCAGGCCATGACCTCAAGGAGACTCAGGTGTAGAGGTCAGTCTGCAGCTGACCTGCTCCTCCTTGTGGTCAATTATTGTATTTTACCCGGTGTCTTGGAGGGCGTGCTGGTGTTGCCAACTTTATTCTGCATCCCAAAAGTTGGATGGTCGACTAGTCCCTGTCAGCAAATCACTTGGTGCTCGATGGAAAATGTGAAAATATCATATTCTTCTTTATCCCATCTGCTTCTATCTTCGTTTCTCATCTCTTGAGTCGGGCCCTCTCTTTCGGCTTTTATCTCCGGCCTGCTCCGAGGCGACGACCTCTGTCCCACGTTGATAAATGAGCGGCAGCGTCTTCTCCTTCCTGCTTGTTTATTGTGTAGCGGCACTCTGTTGTTATGGGGTCACCTTATTTCATTTCATGCTCCCGAGAAAATGCAATAAGAAAGTGATGAATTGAAGATATTGCTGTTATCTTGTGAGCCAAGTAGTTGAAAGGGGGGCGACCAGATCCCCACAGCTTCTCTCTCTTTTGTCCCTTTCACATCTTTTAATGTTCCTCTTTTTCCCGGAACAGTGAAGAATCATTTCCCTTTGAATATTGTCTGCTGCACGACGGGGTTCACTCAGTTCCGGGTGATTCTTGTGTGCTTACTTAAATATTGATGCCTTTCACGGCTGGCTCGCCGCCTGCTGTTATTAATGCTGTTATTTAGTGACGACCTTGCTCCATTTAGACCAGGAGCTCGCCGCTAAAAGTCACGCAAAGTCAAGTTAATATGACGTCGCAATCCCAGTTAAAACATCTAAATGACTTCAGTGGTGAAATGTTGAACACATAATCCTTAATAAGTTATTAATACCACGCTGCGCTGAGCAGGACTTTGCTGATTAATTTAGTAGCAGTGACTTTAAATTCACACAGACGTGCAGTCTAATGGGGCTGTTGAGAGTTCTCATCTTTGATCATTGAGGTCATTCTGGAGCTTCTGCCTCCCTTTGAAAAGACAGAAAAACACATAATTCACTTGATATGCTAATATTTTTTCTCATGTATGGGGCTCCACAGCCCTCAAACACTGTGTTTTTTTCCCCAAACTGACCCCAACTGTGATCTTAAAAGTGCTTTTAGGTTCCCATGTTACGTGAAACGTCATGGTACTTCAGGACAGAACTTTGCACTGGTCATCTTTTATATCGCCTCCCCTCACTTTCAGATCTATCATTCATGTCTTCTTTTTTCATAAAGTACAACTCAAAGGTTAGAAGCATGATCATATGGATAAAGTGGTCATTTTTGTTTTGGGAAAATGTTTCCTGTCGAATGGCTGACATGGCCCACAAAATCTAAAAATATGATGTTTTTTTGCCATCTTTTATGAAACCCTTGATTCTGTCATTTGTATGTGCTGCACTAGTTTTGCTCCATACGCAACTGATCTATCTGTGAAGTGAAAGCTTGATGCTTTCAGACTCAGGTTGCTATAGCGACATCCCTGTTTGTTTAAGATAGAAAGCTCCCACACACAGTCGGAGTTCAATGTTTAATAGTTTCTCTTTTGAGCAAACGCTGTGAGGAAGAACATGCACCGCACAATGAGCAACAGGTAAACTAGAAGAATCAAACCGCAATGTTGACATGACATTGTTGACACTGACTTGACATTCACATACCTGTGTCATCTGATGGAATGGGACCGACTACAAATGAGTGGTTCCTCAGTCATTTTTCAAACCTCAACTTTCTCAAATTCATCTGAAAATGTCTTCCAAGGTGTTGCAGAGTCTCCATAAATGAGAGCGTAGCACTCAGCTAGAGGGCTGCTGAACAGGCACAGCAACCTCACACAAGCAATTAGTCCCAGTACTGATCTGGATTTACAGGAATTGTTGGGTTTACTCCAGAGTCAAGCAGATTCTTCCTGCTCTGAAAGTGTCTGGTGCCAGAGCGGAGGCTCAGGCTGACGGGGGAATTGGATTCCCCACCAAATATTGATGACAGACTGTGTGAATTGAGTGATGATCAAACTGATGTTTTAATCTCCCAGTCTCCAAGTGACAGATGAGTCCTTGCTCTTTCTTTAAGATGACTCGCTGGCTGAAGACAAACTCGCTCTAATAAAGATGTCAGCCTTAATTCTGCCCGACCTGACTCCCTTTTTCATCTTGTCGCGGGGGTTTATAATTTAAAAGCGATGGATGGTTTCTGGGTACTCTTTAAATAACCAGCGTCGCATTCAGTGAACTGCTGCTTCGGTTCCACCTTCCTTTAGCGCCATCCGTTGGACTATTTGTCATGTCAACAGCACCTGCTGCTTCGTTGTTGGTCTGGCGGAAGCAGTACACGCCGTAGAGACGGAACTTCTTATCAGGGAAGCCCAGGTGCCGGACGCCTGGATGTGATCCTCCACAGCGGGACCGCGGATTTACAATGGGATAACGAATGCTGCCGTCCTCCAGCCAGCCAGCTTCACATCGATCCAGCAACTGGAACTTCCAGGCCGCATATAGTTGACCCACTTTAGCCACCACGGAGCCATCCCGAGTGCAGACCTTGGTTGCCTCAGCATAGTTTACCTTCTTGAATCTCTTCAGGTAGTAGACTCTACCTGGTGGGAGGAGAGCAGGGTTAAAGATCAAGGGCATCACTTCACACCAGTGGATTCCAATAGGGGCAATATGTGATGAAATGAAATCACAACTTTTAATGACCCAAATCAAATGGAGTTCATAGTTAATAATGCATAAGTAATATGGAATTCAGAACATCCAATATATTTTGGCTTGACGCCAAAAACAGAGATGAAAATGGTTTCAACGTTTCAGGGATTAAAGTGAGTTGTCATTTCCCAGACAAGCTCTTGCCAAAAAGATGATGTGAAGTTTAGCTAGAAATAATTTAATGTGATATTTTATTCCAGACCAATAATGGTAAATATTGAATAAAAAAACTGAAGACACAAAATAGGGAGAGGTTCTTCATTGATCAGGTATTTTGCCTCACTATCGGATTAGCTCATAATTTCAAACTTGGCCTTTGGCGACTTCTGGAATGCTCAGGAACACTCGCGCTTGGCGCTTGTTTCATGGCAATCTACCCACTTCATGCTCCCCCTCTGGTCGCCACTCACACTTAGCAAGCCAAATTTTGCTGAACTGTAATCTAATCTCTGAGAAGCACTCACAGACTGACACTAACAGAGCTCCAGGAAGACTGGATCAGAAAGGACTAGCTAACTGTTGGGCTGGGCTGTTGGACAGCCAATGATCTGGGTTGAACTTGAATTTGTTGATGGAATGATCATTTTGTGGATGAGGATCAGTCACAGAATCTACTGGTTTTACTCGCAGGTTATATAGCTGGGACGTTCTTCCAGCAGGTCCTTTATAATAGTGCAAATCCTCCACTTAATGAAGAGCAGGAGTCTGTTTCAAAAATCAGTTTCCTAGTTCAACCGCATCAGTGAGCAGAAGGGCTGATTCTACTCCAGTCTGACAGCAAACTCTCATTCTACAGAATGTCACTGACTAAAGGTAATTTTAAGAACAGGTTTGATTCACTTACTGCGAAACTAACATTACTTGAGACTAGTGTTCCCTCGAAGCTGCGCGCGTTCAGCAGTGGCGCACTCCAAAAACATCTACGCAGCGCAACAAAAAATGTATCCTGAATTGAAGGTAAATTACTGCAATTTCCAGACTAGGACGCTTCTCTGCCGTCAAGACATAAAGCCTCGTGACATTAAAATAGTAAAATGAAGCGCTCACTGCGCTGTTCGACTGTGTGTATCCTTCCCCACGGGATTTTCCACCTTTCCACCTGCCTCAGATCACCGTCCACAGAGTGACACCGCTGCATACACACAGTGGAATGAAGTGAACTATCAGAGCTGGGTGATGCTGCTTGTGGTTGGTCAAAATGTGCATATGCACTGAGCCGATTGGGAAGACAGAGTTTCACAAAGGAGAAAGAATTGTTCCAGTGCAGGTTTCAGACTGCAATGCACAGAGACTACACAATAGTCAGGTGAGGAAATGAACAGTGTAGACAGTGAAAAAAGCCTGTTCCATTTTAGCCTGATCCACAAAGGCTCGCGGTTCCATGACAAGCAGCCACAGAATACGGTGGCCTCAAGTGGACAAAATTCTCTCAACAGACAGATTCATGAGTCTTATAAATCCATTTGCGGATAAATGTCTGTAAAAGTTGCTTAAAGTACTTTGACATCCAGCACCCTTAATGGTATAATGTTATTGTAATTATTGAAAATTCTTGATTTCTATATTGTGAATATTGTAGCATGTGGTGGTAGAGGGAATGGGGATTTCCCAGAATGCTTTTAGGCAAGGGGAACTGTAGTTGTTGTGTTGTACCGTTATTAGAGTTTAGAGTTCGCCCTGTTATCTTTAATGTTATGTGTGAATGTTTTCCTCCATTCTACCATTTTACGTATTTGCTGTGTTTAACTTTTTCATGTGGCACCATGACTTTGCATCACCCTCAGTTTGAGGACCATGGTTGAGCATGTGGTAGGTTAATTTTGCACCTTGTGCGCATTCTTCGCAAGGCTACTATATCACCCACGTCACAATAATTTACATTATCAAATATGCAAAGAATCTGTGCAATTCACAGACAACTGTTGAAAAGCGTGTATTTAGACCTTTTTATTTTTAAAGTTCCATTCCTCAATGTGTGCAAATTGCAAATAAAACAGGTCGCTCACAGTGGTCCAGGTGACCACTCAGAGAGTTTGTGTGTTTGCTCAGACACATGAAAAATGAGAGGGAATATTGCTTGAGACCAAACTGATCCATCCTTAGTGGTCTAAAA
The DNA here is from genome assembly GCF_027744825.2 of Synchiropus splendidus. Classification (NCBI taxonomy): domain Eukaryota; kingdom Metazoa; phylum Chordata; class Actinopteri; order Syngnathiformes; family Callionymidae; genus Synchiropus; species Synchiropus splendidus. Next base: position 16,922,142 of record NC_071334.1, read on the forward strand.
GATATTTACTTTGTCGACGCAGGAAACAGAACTGTAACATAGATCCATATCAACTTCGGGTGCAGCAGTACAATACATTTAAAAGAACAGGGGAATTTATATATTTTCCTCCAAAGTGCAGCATAAACAGGTTTATTTTATTTTAAGTAACATTCTAAATTTTAAATGCTTAAAAATTATATCAATAAGAATAATGCTGTGATCTCTGATCAACCAAAGGAAAACGTAGCCATAGAATTTAAGAAAAGGTTTATGTTGAAGGAGAAAGGGTGAGATAATTTACACATTCTCTTGTTGTAAACAAATACACTAGGTCTGCAGTCCAAAGTTAATAGTTGAAGGTTTTAGATTTTTAGTGATTGTAAGATGCTGGTGAGCTTTTGGTGACAGACTCCTGTAATGCAGGGGACAAATGCGCTGCTGCCTCCTCGCTCACTATCATAAGTCTGGTATAAGTGTCTCAGCACTCCTGCTATGCAGCGGTGACGCCACTCCTCTATCCAACTGAATACATTCTCAGAGGGGAGGAGGGCTCTGATGTGTTTATAGCTGGGGAGTCGGATGTGGAGAAGATGAGGGTGTTGATGAGAATATAAACCTACCTATATTGTGCTGATCTTATATAAAAAGGAAATGCAAATTGCTCGAAGGAGAAAGAAATTATTAAACAGCCCATGGCATAACTGATCCCTGAAGATCACATTTGTGTTTGCTTTGTTCCTTAGTCTCTGTCAACTCAGAAAATTGAATCCAATAATGGGACACTAAGTCTCAGACACATGTAGCAGGCACTCCGTTTTTCAAGACAACTTTATCTCAAACATGATTAAAGATATGTCGGTGCGTCTGTTCTTCTCGCACTCAGAGAAGACTTGAAGTCAAAGAAGTTCAGAATAAAGGAATTCTACTGCAAACCTGTCTCTAATAATAAATGCCTTTAAAAGAAAAAGCGCAACTTCATCTCCACAAAAAGTAGTGATTTCATCTGTGATGAGACAATGACTCAGATTTCCCTGCAGGGTGTTTTATCTCTCTCTCATTGTGCACTTGGGGCCCAATAATCAATCCCTCCATCGCATGACTCCTTGCTGATACCTGTAAAACCCTCCGGCTAATTCCACTTGTCCAGCTTTTTTCAAAACACATTGTCAGGATTTTAGGCTTTGGTTTTGCTCTGCTCTCAGTTTCTTTGTGGCCGGTGCTACTGCAGCCAGAGAGGCAGCTTTCTTGGCTTCCACAGCTTTAAAAGCAAAACTGGGAATCTGTGAAATCACTCATGTTTGGATGAAGTTTAGATGTAGAGGTCGCACAATCATATGCCTCTGCTTTGATTTGTTGCACCGTCTGCATCCTACTGTATGTGCGTCATTTCCACTTTTTTCCCACAAATACGTGCATTCATTCGGCAAATTGCAAGATCACTATCATCTAGTCTGGTATTTTGTGAGATCTGCTCCCTATTCTGTGTTGCATTCAGCCATTTGAAGGTCGGGCGAGTCTCTGAGTCTGTAATGAAGAATCATAATAAACCATGCAAACAAAAATATTTTCAGTTCAGTTCAGTTTTAGTTCAGCAGGCTCAGTCGCTTTTAGTGGACACTCATAATCCAACTTTCAAAAAGTTACAGGTTATTTGGTTAATTACTCCTACTTTCAACTTTTGTGAGGTCATCTTGAGGTGTCCTCAAGATAACTAAGAAACAGAATCATATTTGTGCATATGCCCTATATAAGAAAAGGAATGTTCCACTGACATAATGCATGACATAAATGGAAATATCTCAGGAACAGGAAGAGATTTTAAGCCTTCATCATTGTGTTCTACAAGTAATTTTACACCTAGCAAGTACACCCGGCAAAACAATTGTGTTCACACCGACTATTTTCAATAATAGAAAATCTGCCATCCACTCCACTTTTAACTTCTGACAACATGGAAGTCGACCGGTAGGTCGACTGGTAAAACAAGACCTTTCCCTTTTGACTCAGCTCTCGCTTTATCATGTCAGATCAATGAAGCAGACAACCACATAGGGTAAGGCACTGATCCATCTGCTGTGTGTGTGTGATGAGAATTACCAAGTTGACCATGTTCATGAGAACTTCAGTTAGATCCTGTGAATGAAACTGTGAAATTAGAGCTCCTCTAAATTTCCCATCATCATGAACGTGGACCTACTCTGTCGCACAGTTGGCCATGAGATCCTCATTCAAGCTACGGTACTATTGTGTTGTTTCTTCTGACCAACTTAAGGCCTGTTCTCTAGAACTGTCCACCCTAAAGCCTCACCTACGTTCTCTCCTTCAGAAGCTGCAACAGTAGTTCAGATCATTTCAGTTTAAAACTGGCTGCTGCTTATTAGTTTTACCTCATGTCTCCTTCTTAACTGCTGCCATCTGGTCTTGTTGTTGTCATGGGAAATACGATAACACTCTGCGATTCGGACATTGTTTGATTTTCAGCCTATACTGAGCACCAACTCTTGGTTTGATCTCCAGTTTCTCAAGGAGTGATGGAGACACAAACTCCAGGGGGTGATGATGTAAACAGATAAAAGAATTAAGAGTGTGACCTGGTGCAACCCGAGACTCCTGGATCTCAATCCCATGCGCGCAGACCTCAGTGATCACAGACACAGATCAACAGATCAAAGGCAAGAGACCTAGCAGTCTTGCAATCAGCATCCATCTCTCGCCGCAGAACAAAAATCCAACTGATGCCATGTGGTGATCACGATCCCTGCAGTCATGTGGTTATATAAGCTGAGTGAATATACACACACACACACACCTGCAGTCTCTTCTCACACGCCACTCTAGTTTCGCACCACTTAGCTTGGAAGTGAAGCAGAAAGCATCATAGTGCTCATCTTCTTTGTGACGGTAGCCATAGTTACGGACACCAGCGGGGGTGTCCCTGCGGCCACATTGCTCTCTGGGGTGAGAGATGGGGTACTGGACGGAACCATCCTCCAGCCAGCCAGCATTGCACCAGTCCAGTCCTTCTAACCAGGCCTGGAGGAGAGAATATGGGTGGGTGGGTCACACAGACAGTGGGACATTATGAGCATGTTGTTTATCTCCTGCAACAGATGCTAAATATTATTTTCAGCAAAAACCTTTTTCTGCCTCATAAAACCTTCCAGTCTGATGGCAATATTTTGGTCTTGCAATTCTGAGGCTTGTTTATCCTTGGAAGCTTTTACATACTTTCTCTTGTGACCCTATCCCCAGTCCTGTCAATCATTCTGCTTGTTTGGTCATTAGCCATAATGACCATAGTTGCGTGAGCAAGACCATCAACTGTCCACAAACTCATGTAGTAACAGGACTGTGTAGGTGTGGGGACAGAGTTGTTGAGTCCAGGCAAAGAGGACATGTCGAAACCACAGATCTGAAGATCTGTAGTTCCAGCAGAGAAGTTCAGAGAAGGTCAGGAGGAGATGTACAGTGTGTTTGTGGATCTGGAGAAAGACCACCACAGAGAGAAAGTGTGGTACTGTATGAAGAAGGTGGGAGCATCACAGAAGTGCTGGATGTGTGAGCTCAGTCCGTTCGCTACTGTGAGGTACTGTCTGTACACTCTATGACGCTTGCTGGGACCAAAGATGAGTTGGAGGTGCACCTGAAAAAGGTGGAGCTATGAGATGGGGAGACGAGGAATGAAACTCAGTAAAATTATAACAGAATGAATGTGGGTACATTGCAAAAAGTACAGGTAGTGAAAACAGATGAGTTCAAGTATTTGGGATCAGTCATAAGGTGATGGACAGCGATTCAATGAGGTGAAGAGGAGAGTGGAGGCAGGGTGGAACAAGGTGGGAGCTCGAGGGAAAGGGAAGCTCTAAGGACAGCAGCGAGACCTGCCATGATGTAGGGTTTGGAGACAGTATCTCTGACACAAAGACAGGAAGCAGAGTTAGAAGAGGCAGAGCAGACCATTCTCATTGGGAGTGACTGGAAACAAGTACATCAGAGTGACAGCTCATGTACAAGTTGAAGCTGGAGTTGGACTGTGAAGGTTAGACATGGAGTAACCAGGAGGCTCATGGACGTGACATGGGAGGACATGAAGAGGAGAGATGTGACTGGGGAGGATTATTAAGAGGCTTTAAGGTGGAGGAGACTGACTTGCCGTGGCAACCCCTGACGGCAGCTGCCGAGACACAAAGAAGAAGCTCAAAATATTTATTCAGCTGCAGAGAACACACTTGACAATTGAACTGCACAAAGAGGAGTTCTGTGTCTCTGTGTGAGGAGCTCATCTTCCTTTTAAGCGCTGCATTGACTGGTTAATGTTCAGACAAAGTCGCGCCAACATCTAATTATCATAATGATCATGAATGGCGGTACGGTGCTTACCTTGTGCAGCTGGGAGTGAGACGCCAAGATGGCATCCTGCTGTTTGCAGGCGTCTTCCGCCTGGTGGTAGTTGAGCTTGTACCGTCCCTCGCTGGGATAGTAGGGGAAAACCACACCTGCAGGTTGACACACATGATTCATAAGTCTGCTTGCTGTCTCACAACTAGAGGTCAGCATGGATCCTATACCCTCCAGGTCAAGGTTGACAATGCCTGTGTCGTCCTCCATGTCATTGGTGACCTCACACTCATAGCGTCCATAGTCATCAAGAGTGACATTCTGAATTATCACCGAAGCATCATTGGCTCCTGAATACGCCGGAAACACACGTCCTTTGTAGACTCCGAACACACGCTGCTGCCTTGGGAGATACGACACAACAGACTCATTATTGAACTGACCATGGACAGGGAACCGATAATGCTTCTGATGGCAGACACTGCTTGAAAGCTACCTTCCGAGTGCCACGAAGACGTCTTCAAACTGAAGGGAGTCAGTCACCTTGGTCCACTTTATCCTAATGCGCTCAGGGTCTGTGTCCTCTGGCTCATGATGGAAGCGACAGGGAAGAGTGATGGAGCCGCCACGGTGCGTCACCACTTTGCCCGGCGCTGTCTGCACTATCACTGCGCCGGTGTCGTCCTCTGTTCAAAACAAGGCTCATGAAATTCTTTTGAAGAAGAACGCATCACACATGTCGTGACGACTAGAACATACATGAAAGCAGGGGTGTCCGAACCTGTTCCAGACAAGGCCCCAGTGGTTCCGGGTTTTTGTTCCAACCAGTCAAGCAGTGTTTAACCAATCAGGTGTCAGCTGGACCAAGCAGCAACAGACTGACTATTGACTGATGACAGTCTTCAGACACCTGGTTGGTGAACCAGCATGTGCTAGTCGGGTTTGGACAAACACCTGGACCCACTGCGGCCCTTGAGGACTGGTTTGGACACCCCTGCAATAAAGGATCGACACTTGTTGTAAATGGGGCCTTTTGCATAATTTTTAAATTTGCAACGGAATTATCGTTGATGGTTTTTGTTACGTCACATTTTCCTGCTGCATTATGTTGCAAACAGATCGAATGTAACCACACTTTTCCATCCATCAGTGTGTGTGTGCTGCAATGACTGACTTTTCATCAACTAACCGCACAATGAAATTCTATTTGCAGTAGACCACTAAGGCATGTGTGGTCATTGAATATCTCAATTAGACTTGTTCCATTGTACTCAGTGGTTATATAAGTTTTCATTCAATGTCAAAGAAAAACACACACAAACCGTTGTTTTGTTTTGTTTTTATGGCGTCATTAATGTAACCAAGTAGAGTTTTAAAAAAAAATCAAGCGCTAAGTCTTGGAAACACACCTAATTGTGAGGACATTTTGCTTTGTGAGGACATTTTTACTGGTCCCCACAAATCCTAGCCTCAACTTGAGGATAAAAACTTGGTCACTAACTGGTGATTATAATGAGTTTTCAGTTTGGTTTAGGTGAGGTGAGGTTCTGGTGAGGGGCTGGGAAAGCATTATGGCAATGAGTGGTCCCTACAAAGATAGGAATGCAAGTTTGTGTGTGGGGGGGCTTGTTTATCCTACTTAATGGGGAGCAATTCTTGACAAAACACTGTCCTTGTGAGGACCATATGACTTTATGTGGACATTTGGCTGGACCCCACGAGGTTAAGCCTCAATGTGAGGATGAAGATTTACAATATAATTTGGTTTAGGTTTGGTTTAGAGTCCTGGTTAAGGTTAGTCATTTGTTATTTCTTATAAGTTAAGAATGACATCCTTGCATTGTCTCCACAAGGATGCATGTACAAGTGTGTGTGGGGGGGTGTGTTCGTGCATGAAATCTTAGAGAAATGTGAAGAGAATGACTGTACTTATTCATTCGTTCATTTATTATCTCCTGTTTAGTCATAGAACGCTGTTAGCTGGTGGCCCTGGACAGGTAAATGCATTAGTTTAATTTAATTTAATTCCTGTACCAACCGCAGTATTTCTGCATATCACAAGAGCAGTAGCCAGAACACAAGCCAAAGAAAGACGTTTACATACTCAGTTCCTTAGTCTCCCACTCACCTCTTGATGGCTGAGAAAAAAAGGTGATAGGAAGTTTGGTTGTCCCAGAGTGACTCACACTTCTACAAGAGCACACAGCAATTTGTATTAAAGTGGCTTATAAGAAGCATTTTGTGTTTTTCTTATCAGTGGCGCGCACTAGCAAAATCAACAACATCAAACAAATGAAATTGTAAGCTGTTTTCTGTTTTGTTGTGGCCAGATTAAGGTACTCAGGATGATCCCTGCCAGCAGACAATTAGTCCTGACGCTGTTTATTTCTTTCCGCGTTTTATTGCCATTAAAGTATCAAATGACCCTTTTAAGCAAACAGTCCATTCTTGTGAGCTTACAGCAGCTACTGAGGAAGGCAAACAAAATAAAGACAGTATCCAACAACAGGTTTTCCATTCTGGAAGGAAGTGTGTGTCGTGAATAAAGAATCTTCTCTTTGCCATTTGTGCATTCTTTTGGAGACCGTTGGGAGCAATATAAAAATATAAAATGTTGTTGTTGAAATTGGCCACAGTAGTGAGTGAAAGCCCCTCAAACCGCACCGGCTCAGAGTGTCAATGTTATACTTCAAGTGGCAGCGTGCATGTCAGACTGTTCTCCCTTGTAGACCCTAAAGTTTTGCTCTGTCTCTCTCGGGCATGCTGCGATTCAATGCATTTTTTTTTTCAATTCACGTGCACATACTGCATATAAAAACAAAGGCAGAAAGAAAATGAAAAATGCAGTAAAACAAAACATGAAGCATTATAGGTCTGGCACAAAAATAAAAGCCTGTGTACAGTAGCAGAATCCAATAAATATATGGTTACATGAGTCATCTGAATAGATATTGTACCATTTTTCCCAAAACATCTTTCCTGTCTCTTTATTAAGTCGCAGGATGAAAGTCATAAATTCTAAAGACGGTTTTCTTGCCGCCAATATATTTTGCATTTGCTTATTTATTTTTACTAATGAGCCCTTCCAGGAGAATGCTCTGATACAGGCGCACAATAGAGTTTTTCCATATTCATATCCAATACCAGGGTAATCAGCTCTCTCACTTCTTTCCAAAAGTATTGCAAACAAGTCCAGAAAAGTGCCTGTGGTCAGCAAGATGTGATTCACAATCCCTCCGGCATGTTTCCAGGGTGCCTCTTAATTTACATTTCCTGTGCCGAGTGATAAAATCAAACAAAACAATTAGTGGTAAATTGCTTTGTCTGCCATATTTAGAACCGGCAGCGTTGACTGCACCTCTTTGACATTTTCTCCCAAAAAAACTTTTATTTTTTTAGACCCACAAAAAGATTGCTTTTCGTGTTAGAATTCTACAGTAATCTCCTGGTTTATAAATCAATTTCCTTCTTTATACCCCCAAGAACTTTGGAGATTTGAGTTGTAAATATCTCTGACAGAAAAATGTAAATATGATCATCATACGTTACAACCTCCACCTTGACAGTGGTTATGCTTTCAATTTTGTATGTGTGCAACAAAATCCAAATGTTAAACTTAAAGGTGAATTTTCAGGACGTGAAAATTGGGATAAGGATCGACTCAATTTTGGGGACTGATCAATTTGTTTGGATTTATGAATGTTCTTAAGATTTCCTGATTCATTTTGTTTAGAATCACATGATATAAAACAAGCACAGACACTGTCAGATCACTGAAAACATTTGTTTGTGAGAATTGCGCACCAAATGTTCAACATGACTGAAATACAGTATAGAGCAACTATATCAAAATCACACTGAAAATGAGTGGCTTTGCGGAGGTATGCACTGCCTTTCTTGTTGTTGTTGTTGTCTTTCTAGCTTCAGTATGAATTTCATTAAAATTGGTTTACATTTTCAGCAATACATATTCCAATATAAACAAGTGATATATATTTCTACAATCTGTTTATGGATTATTTAATGAAAAATGGCAGTCAGAGTAACATAAAAGTTTCAATTACATTTGAGTTTATAATCACACCATACATTTAAATGAATAGCAGAAAACTAAAAATATAATAGTGACCTGCTCAAGAGAACTGGTGCTACTGTGGGCTGTCCAAACCCAAGTCCATTTGCTGCATTCACGGTCTTAAGATATGTTGACATGGAAACTTGTGGGAGGGCAGTAAATGCAACATGATCAGCTGGAACCTAACAAAATAAATAAAAGAGATACAAGAACACTCCAGGAATATGGGGTGCGGGACCCTCTGCTAGGGGCTGTCCGCTCCTTGTATGACCGGAGTAGGAGCAGGTTCGCATCGCTGGCAGTAAATCAGACTCCCGGTGCATGTTGGCCTCCACCAGGTGCCATTTGTCACCGGTTCTGTTCATCACTTTTATGGACAGAATTTCTATGCGCAGCCAGGGGTCGGAGGGGATCCAGTTCGGGAACCACAGCATTGCATCTCTGCTATTTGCGGACGATGTTGTTCTGCTGGCCTCATCGGACCGGGACCTTCAGCATGCACTGGGGCGGTTTGCAGCCGAGTGTGAAGCGGCCGGGATGAGGGTCAGCACCTCCAAGTCTGAGGCCATGGTTCTTGACCGGAATAAGGTGGTTTGCTCTCTCCGGGTCGGTGGAGAGTTCTTGCCCCAAGTGGTGGAGTTTAAGTATCTCGGGGTCTTGTTCTCGAGTGAGGGAAAAGGGGAGCGTGAGATTGATAGACGGGTTGGTGCAGCAGCACCAGTGATGCGGACACTGTATCGGACCGTTGTGGTGAAGAGAGAGCTGAGTCACAAGACAAAGCTCTCAATTTACCGATCGATCTACGTTCCCACCCTCAACTATGGTCACGAGCTTTGGGTAAGGACTGCAAGGATGAGATCGCGGATACAAGCGGCTGAGATGAGTTTCCTCCGCAGGGTGGCTGGGCGCACCCTTAGAGATAGGGTGAGGAGTTCGGTCATCCGGGAGGAGCTCGGGGTGGAGCCGCTGCTCCTCCACATCGAGAGGAACCAGCTGAGGTGGCTCGGGCATCTGATCCGGATGCCCCCTGGACGCCTCCCTGGGGAGGTGTTCCGGGCATGTCCTACCGGGAGGAGACCCCGGGGGAGACCCAGGACTCGCTGGAGAGACTACGTCTCCGGTCTGGCCTGGGAACGCCTCGGGATCCCCCGGGAAGAGCTGGAGGAGGTTTGTGCGGATCGGGACGTTTGGGCTTCTTTGCCCCGAATGCTGCCTCCGTGACCCGAAGAAGGAAGGAAGGAAAGATACAAGAACAATTGAAAGTTTACTCACCAAGAACATGCACCACTTTCTTTCTGCCTTGGTTGGTGTCAGTGGGTAGCGAGGACACCGTGAGCGAAGACAACAGGATGATGATCACAAAGAACGTTTTGACAAAGACCAGAGGCTCTTTCATCCTGGTGAACTGAAGAGATGAGGGAGGTTAAGGTTATCCAGGTAGAGAGAAACTTGAGAACCTTTTGTGCTGCCAAGATTTGCTTTGTTCCAACTTAAATTGCAAGTTACACAAAGAAGCTAAATCATGTTTTCAACACATATATTACTGATGAAACTCTGAAGATTTGGACATGCAGGACAGGCGCCTGGAAAGCAAGCGAAGTCTGAATTATTCATCATATAAATATCATAATTCGTGTGTCAAGATTTAAGTGAACTGATAAACATGCCAGAAATATGCCAACTTTACATCACTCACATCACTCGATGGGACAGTGAGGTGGTGAAGCGCGCCATTAAAACAGTGTAACTTCACCTATAGGAATTTTGTGTTGTTTTTTTTTTCAACTTGAACATGAAATTTTTTTCCCCCTGTGTCACTGCATCATCAAAAGAGGGGAGAGGATGATTTTGTGTTTTCTACTGTCCGACAGCATGGCAGCATGCATGCACACGAACTCAGGCCTCATAGACGTGCTGCGACTAACATAGCTGCTTTACTTGTACTGTACAATCCACAAACTAGTCTGGTGCGTCATCTCTCCTCAAGGTTACATCGATGATCATCCCTGCACTTCTCATGCTGCACAGTAGCTCACTGCACCAAGCAAAGCCGGAACATTTAAGCAAAGAGGTGAACTTACCACTAAGGGATTACGCCTGAGAACGGAAGATTACTATTCTGCGGTTCAACTCTCCGGCTAGGTTAAATGTCCTGCAATGAATCTCCTCTCCCTCTCCTCTTTCGGACTCTTGTCCTGAGCTCACACTGCAGGGAGACTCCAATGTTGCTGTGTCCTGCAGCTCTCAGGTTGACGCAGCAAACGTTTACTAATGGGAAGTAATAGAGCAGTTAAAGCCTGATCCCTTTTTCATGTCACACAAAAACCATGCATGAAAAAATGTCTCATTTCATATGGCAAGATTGCGTTATTATTATTATTATTATTGATCTGCAGATGAATATACAATGTATTAGTTTTGTTGTTTTGCATTTCGTATATTGTCCAACTGCAACTGCGCGTTTCCCCGGGCACTCTGATTTCCTCCCACAGCCCAAACACGTGCAGGGGTTATTGAGCATTTGTTTTTTGTTGTTTATTCCCTTATTGGGGTAGCTAAGACTGCTGAACAGCTTATTGGGCCAGACACTGGTGAGCACTCTGAAGCAGAGGACACCCACACAGGAATAACATTTGGATTTGGAGTCGAACTTGTGAGGCTGTTGTCCCCATGTTGAAATTAAATAGCATTTTAGATTTGTTTTCTGGTTGTATCTACTTACAGCAGGGCTTAAGTCTGTCTGAGTCTGTCTTGAGTCTGTCTAGAAAGTCCAGATCCAGTGACCAGCAGTCCCGCCACTGTTTCAGTTTCACCTGAGGCTGACAACAAGGCAAGCTTAAAACACCTGGTGCAGTCTCTTTTCACCAAATGCTTTAATTCATGTCAGACGTTTAGAATGTCATCAAACTGCAACACATGAAGAGAAACACACGGTGTGTTTCTACTGATGATGTTCCCCATGCAAAATTTCTGCAGAGGTGATGAAGAAAGTGGATAAAATGGAGCAAGCTTGGACTGTCACAGTCATGTAACTGGATGTTTAAAGAAGGTGAGTCAGGTCACCGGTGAGTCATATGTGATGATGTCACTTAATTGGAATATGCTGCTGTTTGAAGTCTGTGGCTCCTTGAAGAGCCAGTATCGTTGACTTTCTAATGCAAGAAAAAAAGAAAGAAGAGAACCTTTCTATAAAGTGTGATATTCATGACATTTCAGTGGTCAAAGTCTGCATCTTGCAGTCCGTGACCAGATTTAACTCATACTGTCGATAGATTTATTTGCAGCTCACCCGTACTGACAACAAGAAAACGTAAAACATATCAGTATTTAAATTGAAAGCCAAAAACTTCACAGATCAGTTGTTGCCAAATGTCTGATGAAAATGTCGCACTAAATTAGAAGCCTGTTAAATCCTATCTCTGACGACAGAAGAAGTGTTTTGTTTACTCACAAAGTATTCTCTGCTTGGTGTACAGCCCTCATTTAGAGCAGCAATAAAACAATGTGACAAGAAACTACAGGAGGTTTGAGTCATGCACCAAACACAGCAAACACCCACCTTGTTTGCTCAGCAAATGTTCTGTTTAAATGTGCAAATGTTCTCTCTATAGTGTTTTTATCTTAGTGCACACTGAGATGATGCTGTTGCACCATACATGGAAGCCACAGTCAATTTAATTTTGATTCTGATCTTGGGGGTTAATAAGGTTGTGTTGCTACCACCAGCCTCTCCGTCTCACACACTTCTGAAACATGTCTGGTACAAGTCCATGCTGTATCCAGATCAAAAATCAAGAACATATTTGGTCCACTTTGTTGTGTCAAACAGCACCAGCTACTAATTTAGAACATACATTTAAATATGAGTCTGTTATGTGAATGATAAATAAATGTTGTCTCACATCTTTGGCTGTAAGCTATTCAAAAGCAAATTAAAATGCCTGATAGGAATATCTGAATTTACTGAAACAAAGCAACCTTCCAGTTTTGTTATTTGCCCTGCATTTTCTTTCCTTTTTTTGTCCCCTCTCTCCCTTCACATTTAAATACGTAACTACAGACCCTCCAATAAATTAAATACTTCTTCCCCTTCTCTGTGTGTTTTTTTTTGTTTGTTTGTTTGTTTTATCATATAAATTATCACAGCCACTCTCTGACGGTCGGAACTACCTAGAACCCTACGGAAACCTTTGGGACAGTTTCACTGTTTGACTTACCCACTGTTTTACACTGCTATGCTCTCAACTCAAGTGGTATCACGTATTTTGCATCTGACATTAATTCTCAGTCACCATGAAGTCTCATTTCAGTGGAACACATTCATGCGTCAACAGCGATTTCTACATTTATTTCACCAATATTTCCTCACAAACGCATTTTTTCTTGAGGCGGATTCTTGCATTACAGCAAATAATAATAAACACTGCCACCTCTTCACTCACTATTATGGTTTTAGTGTGTGTCTTGGTGTTTGAGGTAATCCAACAATGACTTCACCAACCTCCGTCTTCTGCAAAAGTGAAGTCAAAACCCTCACGTGTAAGGAATAGCTTAAAGAACTTGTGCATGGGTCTATAGTTACAATGCCAGATTCACGCTCTGGTCGACACCATGCCTGCGGCCAGGTGGTGCTTTTCCCTTCCCTACATTTGAGTCTCAGCAGGGACCCATCACGAGGCTCCACAACCATCCACAATGACCACATTTGATTTAAAGTCTGCCTCACGAAATGAATGCACTGCCCACATGTGCACATAAGAGCGATGCTTGGTCTCAGCATGAAAAAGCTGCTGATGGCGGAGGGATTGAATGAGTCTTTCTTTCTGTCTACTGCTGAGTCCCGGACTAATTACTCATGAGTGGGCTTCAGTAATTGATGGAGTACAGTTGGAGACAAGTCACATGGTTGCATTAAAAGGCTTCACATTCACACAACCCTCTTTGTTGCTGTTAAAATGTTGTTCTTTGCTGAAATCTTTTCTTTTTTATATTATACACAACATTATTACAGTGTCTTATTCCAACACACAGGATTCATTGGACCCCAACAGATACTTGCCTTCAACTACTTATCTGTTGCCAGGTCCCAAGGGAAACGTGTTGATCAGGAGTGTCACTTTGCTAAGACATCAGCCTTGACAGAGGGATCACAAGGGACAGGGACTAACTGGCAGATCTCATCCTGCCTTGTGGAGGCCTGCAAGCTACCACATGCACAGAGGTGAAGAGGTAGCCATTAATTTGAGCTCAGCGTATGAACACTGACAGAGAGTGAAACAACACAGTGAAAAGTCGCAGAAAAAAAATAGGATTATTGTAAAGTGTGCAAAAGGATCTCGAGTATACAAAAGTGAGGATTTGTATAAAAAGTAAATATGAAATAATATTTTCAAAGAAGTAAAATTTGCAGAGGAAAATTGGTTTTTGTGGAACAAATGAAAAGCTAGGTGAAAGTCAAAATGAAATACTATATAAGATAAATTTAAATTTGAAAGGCATCAGCTGGAATTTTCAATCAACTCTATTTCAAGATAGAAAGTTAATGTCAAAACAACCATTAACAGTCCACCATCACAGTTCTACCATCTGAAGTCAACATGTAAGATCAAACAGCACCAGGCCCAGTCATGTGTTACTTCTAACGTCCCTTGCCAAGATCGAGACAGTGTAAGTCGACAGCCGATCTGCTCGGCGCGACCACTGATGATGATATATATTTTAATTTATTCTTAAACAAATAGAATTCCATGTCTTTAATGAAACGTCGGCGTCTGAGCTACATACACACACTTACAGTGAACACAAAGAAAGATACAAATCAAACCTTGAGATGTTTGTCTGTCACTTCCGGTGACGTAGATGGAGAGAAAAGTTCCGTTCAGTTATTTCTGTAAGAATGGAGCAAAATGCGCCCCTGAAGCCACTCATAGCAAAATAGCAGTGTGAACAGTTTTAAAGACATTTGAGGAAAAAAAATTATCTATGTTGAGAAAAACTTCACTTGAATTCATAAAGAGATTCACTAGGATTTTATAGTAGTAACATACTGACTTCAATTCTACGTTGACTCACCACACAAACAGTGTGAATAAGTCATGAATTAAAGTTGAGCAGACTCATTATTCTATTGGCTCATTTATCAGGACGCAGAAGAATTACCCGTCCTTCAGTCCAGCACACAGTTTAAATAACAAAGCCAGCACCGTAAAAGGACAGTAATGGCAGAAACTTTTGGCAGCGTGAGAGCTAGTTTGAAGCCAAACCTGCTATATAGTCGTTCCTTCAAAAGCCATCAGTGCTAAAGCCATGCTTTGTTGTGCTGTGTGTTGTGGCCATAAGAGGAAACTATGCTGTCATCCTCACATCATTCACGCGGCTTTATTCAGTGTAGCTTTTTCCGTTTGCCGTTTGAAGACTCCATGGTCTTCAATAAATGCGCACACTAACAAAAAAAAAATGACTTCATTTTTACATTAATGACAAACAAAAACAGACCATCCCAAGCAGCTAATGCCACAAGGTGGAGTTGGCGCAGTCTTCCTCTGCAAGATGAAAAATTAACAAAGTTTTTGTTGATGGTTGCCGTGACAAAACTGGATTATTTTATTTGTATTTATTTCCTTTGGGATAGCCACTAAGAAAATACCAATGTTGCATTCATTTTTCCGTCGTCATGTTTTGCTCCCTTTGCGCAGAGTCTGATGTAAAATTAGTTGTTGCGCTGTTCAGTCAAATTCTTCAAGCAGCAGGTATAGCACTTCCAAGGGGGGTGATGAATTTATTGCAAAAATATAGACCCATGGACAATTTAGAGCCACCAATTGCTGCACCAACAGTTGCACAAAAATCTGACTGCAGTCTGCAGAATTATACTACTAATAATTACATCCATTTTTGTGAGCAGATATGTTTCCATGTGAATCCTTAACTCATTCATAGACCATTGTCAGTTATCATGCTGCTCAAGTGGAGTGAAAGCAAAAATGCGTGTAATCATCAGATCTCTTCTCTCTCAGACAGAATGCACCATTCAGTTTTAACACAAACATTATTTCACTGTTAGCATGACACTCTCACATGGATATAAAAAGTAATCTCAGAGGCATATATGGTAACCTGGGGGGGAATTTATTCAACATTAAATAGGATCACTTGTTTTTGTATTTGGTATCCTTCTCCTCACTGTTTGGCAGGCCAGTCTGTCCTGGGAAAGGAGCAATCTTCAGGAAGAAATAGGGATTACTGTGCACTCGCAGGGCAACCAGGACAGGAGTGAGAGTGTACAGTAGGTTAGCCGCCAGAACTGAGGAGAAAGTGATGCTTGGTATCCGAAATGGAGCAGTGGTTCGCGGGTGGAGTGACCCTCCGATGTGAGCCCACTGACACTGGAAACAAACCAAAAAATCCTTCAGAGGGAAATTCACGAGCAGACTGTCAGATGAATCTGTTGAACACTGTGATTTGTAGCTGGAGTTAAGAGGAGGTGAAGGTATGAGTCGGACGATGGTCAGTAGAAGCAAATCTGTGAGTAAATAAGAGGGAAATGGGAGGACCAGTGTAGGTACACGGAGCAGACATAGCAAAAATGCATTAGGTCAAGTATGTGAGCTCAGTCATACAGAATAATGGATGGAGACCAAGGGAGGTGAAGAAGAGGGTAAAGGCAGGGTGGAGTAGGTGGGAATGATCTCTGACAGAAACACATTGGAAAGGGTGCAAGGGAGTGATGTACGGTTTGATTAAGGGTCTCTAAAAATAAATAAAGAAATGAGGTTTTTCACAAAAAACATTGGTGAAGACAGCTACTGAGGTTCATGATTGCGCTAATGGAGGATGAGGTGATAGGTGTGACTATGGAGACGACATAAATACATATCTAATATCATGACTTCAAATCACTGATTTTTGCTGTAGCATTGCAAATTACATCTTACAACTTTATCAGTTTGTACCCAGTCTTTTTGTGCTCCATTACTTTGTTCCAACATTTTACTTTCAACAGACATTTGAAACAACATCCATCATGTTTCCTGTGTAAACAGCTCCATTCATTCTTAAGGTCACCTGTATCATGGCTCCTGCAAAGAACACAGTCCAGTCTGACATCCAGGTACATCCCGGCTTAAGGAGACCGTAGATAAAGGCACCCATGACTGGAAGCCCGTAGAAGAACTGATGTAGCATCTAGAGAAAAGAAACATATTAGTTCTGTCCCTGATAAAAATAAAACGAGAGAACTAAAGGGAGTTCAGATTTAAAAAATTGGACAATAATCCAATGACAAATAAAAATTATTTGTATGAGGGCACGCATGTAATACATTAGAAAACTGCTTATGCATGTGTGTATTAGTAGTATATCAGGCATATCAGTCCTTATCATTTGCTTCTGAATGATTATAGTCTCCCATAGGTTGGTCTCTTGTTTAGATTGTGTTTATTATTATTGTGTTTGGTTTTTTTTGGACAGACATTACGCTCCCACATATGTCGGTGGGAAAGTTGCTTGTGTCAAACTGAAACATCTTGTTTATCTAAAAGGTATGCCTTGATTTTTTATTTTTTTAATTGAAAAATCAAGGAAAAGCCAAGTCTCTTAAGGTAAAATATGCCACTATCAGTGTCAGGACTGTCACTAAATGCATTGCTTTCGCCCTCTCAGTCTGTACTTTCTCACATTAATTTATAGCCAGAGCATAAATTACTACCCAGACTTTCTTGACCTTCAACTTAAAATATTTGGTGCATGAAAATGAAAGCTGCGCCCCACTTTATAAACCCCCTCCCAAATTATACTACTGAACACTTTCTTTTCATTCTCAGTCTGAGGTGGAGATGAATTCTAATGAGTTGAGCTCGGGGCCTGAAAGCCAATCATATATGCCCTTCAGTCTTTTGTTAAAATGTCATTTTAGTGCTGCTGCAGTAATCTGTCACATATCGTTCATCATACTCGATGAATAAAGAGGTCGCTCAGCGCACACGCTGTGTAACAGACTAAACTTCATTTCTGCGCATCATCAAGCACCAAAGTATAGGCTGCTAGCAAACATGCTTTCACATGCAGGACACACAAGCATACTCCTCCCACCCAGTGTGAGGCTGATGGGGGGCTTCGGGGGCAAGGGATTAGCTTATCAAGTTCTCAGCATGCGGTTCTCCGTCTGATCAATGACTTACAATTGTGACCGCTCCGCAGCCCCAACAAGGTCTTTGGATAACCTATCGACAAATCTGTGCGTGCACAACTGAAGCCTCTGAACCTAAAGCCACATACGGTGGAATAAGAGGAAACAGCATCTCGGAAACGGTGGCCGTAATGATCTGTTATCATTGTGACTCAAATTAGAGGCAGACAAAGAAGCGCTGCCTTCGCTTCCTTGATTCATTGTAGCCGTAATAATGAAAATTGTTTCTGGAATGAGTTGTAACACAATGAATAAATGTGAAAAGGGCTTGCCACCAGCGCACTGACTACCTGGAGGGAGGCGGTCCATTATGAGGTTCGGTTGCCCTGAGAAATGCCTTCACATTTCACAGCTTCAAAAGGAGAATTGAATTGTGACGGACAAAGATATGACCCACCATAACTCTGGGGAAGCCCACAGGATCTTTCAAGTAGGGCTCGTACTGCCTCAGGTAGATGGACGTGGCCCCAAGAGGAGAGTCCAAGGCAGCCTGGAGAAAAATGTTGAAATAAAGTCCAGGCGATGGGTGTGATTTCTTCAATGCCTAAACTGAAGGGGATTTCAGTAGCTCTCATAAGACCATAGTGTTTGATCACTCAGGTAAATGCTGAACCGTGTGGTCTAATTGAGGACATCACATTTCCAACAACTGAAAAGTAAACTTGCTCACTCATGGGTCCAAGTAAGGTGCAGTGTTTGCTGAGTGGCTGTTCTACAGCGTTTATGACTTCACTTCTAATTATTTAAAGAACAAGTTGCACAGTAATATTACACACTGCAGCATTCAGCTTGTATAGTGTGTGTTTTACAAGTAAATCCCCTGAACCTAGTAAACTAAATTCATAATCATTTAATTTTCTTATTCTATTTCAGCATTTATGTAGTTCACAGCATTACTACAAAAGCAATTCCATCAATCATTACAATTTTCACTTCTTTTTTTTTGGTCTTTATATTCATTTTCACCATTATGTCTGTTTTATTATTCCTCCACAGCCATTCATTTTCATATTGGATTTTAAAATTAAAATATTTTTTTTATTTTAATTTGTAAAACTCACTATATTATTTAACATAAAAAAATTCAAAATAAATAAACCTAAAATATACACACAGATACTGAACAGTGTATATATAATCAAATTACATACACAGTATTAAGCCCATAATGTGATGGTGAAATTACACTTTCAATCTTCTTGTTTTCTAGTGTTTTATCAACAAATTTAATCACAGTTTATGATATGATCCTGAAGGATATTTAATTGCCCACGCCTGGCATTGAGACATTGTGCCTGGCTTGTCCAGATGTAGGTTGGCACAAAAAGACATTTATACCACTACAATGTGTGATTCAATTGAATTTAAAACCTTTGTGGTATTGCCCTGGACAAATTAATGTCAACATATTATTATTGATTTCGCTATTCAAAATTGACAATTTGTACTCACTAATCCACGCAGGATGGTGAAGCCCATGGCAGCTAACAGAAGGATCACCAACAAAAGATCCAGGGGGCGCCAGATAAGCTTCATGCTTTGGGCATGTTGAGCCTGTAAAAGAAACATCAACATCTTTCATAACAAACTCAAGACAAGTCAAGAGTGTCATGTCCGTAATGCAATACAAAGGACAGTTTGGTGTCAACCTTGAGTCATATACATTTCAATGCCATTATGAATCCCTTTTCTGGTTTTGGATGTTTGCTGTTTACTGAGGTGCTAACTGCTTTGTGTTTTCTTTTCTTCCATGTGGCCGCTCACTCAGCCTTCAGATTTAATACCTGCCCTAAAACATTCTCTATCTCTGCAAATATTTCTAGATTTGAGGCCTTGATCTGTTAAGCTCCTTATGATTACTTGCTATTGGACTTGTTTCTTGCTGCAAGCTGTTTGCAGCAGGCTGAGGAATTCTGGAGATTTAAACTTAAATGGAGCCGTCTTTTGTATTTATGAAAAGAACTCCACATGAAATATATTCTTGTCATTGGTATTATCACCTGGAGTGCACTCTCTACCTTAGCATAAACACTACAAAACAGAAGTAGCACTGCTTTAAGCAAACGTTACACATTTTTTCAATGGTTGTTATCCAACAGAAACCCACATAAGACGTTGCTCAGTATAATAAACAGGAATTGTTACCAACATTGTATTTGTGCCATTATTTTTTCAGGAAAGAACTCAAGCATCTACATCATTTAACTCACATTGTAACCTCCAGTTAGAGGTCGGTCTTTGGATCTGGTAAACAGAGTAATGGCCCCTAACACAGGCATCACAAGGAAGAGAAAGTTGAGCCAAAAGGCAGGGCGTATCTCCGACCCGTATTTACCTGAAAAGGCCAACAAACAGCATAAACTAGTATGACAACATGCTACAGAGAAAAGCCGGTCACCTAGTCATGTTCTCAGTTTTAGGGAGTGAGAGTATTACTTATATTTAGGGTTTCCACTAGAGTGCTGGAGACTTACCTACAACAATGCCAGTAATAAACACGCTCATGTTTGCGCATAAGGAGCCAGCCCAAAACAAGCCCACTGTTCGGTAGGCTCTCCTGTGAGAGAGCACAAGAGCCGCGTGAAGACGTCAAAGACTCCTCTGTCTGCTAAAAACCAAAAGTGACACACTGTAGTGTGAGTTTTCCTTAAAAAAAGTTAATCCGGGATTAAGTGGTTGTCTCATGTATCAACGCTGCTGATTCAGTGAGATGTTTTATTCATCATTTGAAGGATCACATTTGATCAGACTTCTGCATTTGCATCTGTGGTGGAACAGCAAGGATATATTTTGCCTCAGGAGACACACATCACAACAAATCCACCTGTCTGCTATCCTGCTGATCATCACCAGGTACAAGACGAAGTGTGCTATTCCATCCCAGTAACACATCATGATGGCGTATGCTGTGCCCAGATAAGGTTCCCCCTGAAACACAGTGATCACAAGTCAAAACAACTTATCTGCCGTATTTTTTACATTGAAAGATGCGCGAGACAAGGAGACAGAGCGAAGGCAGGAGTGTGAACAAAAATAGGAGGTTGAAAATAGCAAAGACCAAAAGAAACCCACTGCAACTGCAGCTGTAATTATATGTGCTGCCTCCCAAATAACCATGTTGCCCAACTGTATTGAGATCTAAAACGTTTTCAATTTATATTAGAAAACTGCCTGAAAAACTGTCAGCTTTTTTTGAAGTCAGGCCTAATGGAATTGCATTAAGTACATAGTTGCTGGTGTCTCCGCTAAGTTCCAGTTGACTGAAGTAGGCTAAAGTGTGTGTGGGGAAGACATCATATTGGACCTACTGTCTTCCGGTAAAACTCCATGAAACCAGAGATAAAGCCGTCATACTCCAGCGCGCTTGTGAGGTCAATGACACAGGTGAAGGAAAATTCTGTAAACACTGCAAAAGAAAGCCGGTGTTAATATAAAACATTTGATTTGCACTGACAGGCTCAACCAGGACTGAAGTATGTAGTAGTGTATCTAGTATGTATGTAGTAGGATGAAGACACCAAAGAAGCGAGTGACGCCCTAAAAAGATGAATCCATTTTTGACAAAGACGCATGTTTGTTCGCAGCCATGACACATGTAACCGGAATATTACTCCATGTAAACAAACCATTCCGATTGTTTCCGTCCATTCTCTAAATATGACTTCATTTCTGTGAATGCTCCATTTCAGAAGGCATTTTGGGATTGCAAGTTGTAACACACTCAAGATGGCTGCCATTTGAGAGCCACATTTCTGAAGCAAGAAGTAAACAAAAGCCTGTATCAACAAGTACGAGAGAAAAAAATATCTCGCAAGTGTGCATGCAAGAAGGTTTCTCAGTGGAGGACGTTGATCCTGTTGGCGACAATTTAACGTACAGTATAATACACCAAATTAAACAACAAACACATCTGAACAACAACTACAATATAGTTAAAGACTGACAAGCAAAATAATACTTGTCAAGACTCTCACATACAACCAATTAAATTTGGTTGCAACATGGCACCACGTGTCATGTTAAACCTATTAGTTTGTTTTTTCTGTCTACGTAAATAATTACTATTTCAATATACAAAAGAACTTTCTCATTTGTTCCATATTGTTGGAAAATATGTGTGATGTGTGGGCATGTTTTGCCATACTTGTGTATCAAGTCTTGACCAGCAACTTTCTTCTGAGGACATTTTGGCATGTTCTTACAAGGTTAAAAAGGTTGAAACATCACAAAAATAGTTTATTATAATTGGGTGTAAGTTTGGTTCAGAGTCCTGGTTAAGGTGAGCCATTTTTTGGATGGTTAGGGTGAATGGATAGTGAAACAAAACACTATCCTTGTGAGGACCATGGACCAGGACTTTGTGGAGACATTTGGCTGGATCTCACAAAGTTAAGCCTCAATTTGAGGATGAAGACTTCAAAATAACTGGGTCATCATAGTTAGGTTTAAGTTTGGTTCGGGGTCATGGTTAAGGTTCGTCATTTGTTTAAGGTGGTTAGGTTTAGAGTGAGTGGCTGGGCAACGCATTATAGCAATGAGGAACCTCACAATGTCCCCACAAGGCCAGAAATACACACACGTGTGTGTGTGTGTGCACATGTTCAGTACATATCTTCTTTCAAGGTTAAACCTTGCTGAAGCAAGTACTGCAGCCTGTCTCACTAGGTTCCCCAAAGTTTCACGTAATTATTCACTCTACTTTGTCTTTTAAGTAGAAACAGCTCAAGCGTAACGGTTTTAGAAGAAGGTCATGTCTCAGATGAAGCAAAATCGCTGTTTAACTCCCGTCAATAGAATTTTTTTTTTTTCAGCTGACATTTTGACTTCCTCCATTTCATTTGTAGTGAAATGTCTCACAGGTGAATGGAGGGTTTACATGATATAAGCACAGACATATCAGCGTATAAGTCTCCAGCTGATATTCAATGGGCTGAAAATACAAGACTGTGATTATGGTAGTTAATACCACCCTGACATTTTTCCTTTTGATGACTCAGATGAAAGCGTTGGCTCTAATGCTTGGCTAAGACATAAAATAAAAACTTCAACTTTGTGATATATACCATCAGTCAGGTGCTTTGAATTGAGGATTTGCAACTGAACTGGTGGGACAAGAGCTGTTTTCTGAGGGTTGCAGGCCTTTTCGTAAGGAGAACGATGATCACTTTTAAAATCATAATCAAATTTCAATATTCTGCAGAGTTCGATAAATGGAGTTCACTTTATTTCTTGGTATGGATCATGGCTTGTCATTTATGGGTGATGGTGGGTCCCAAATCCGACCATTTGACAACCACTTGTATGTGATATGCTTGTTGGAAAGAAATTGTGATAAGAAACAACTGATTTTCAGATCAAAACTGCATTTTAAAATTATATTTTGCTGCCTGTTTTCAGAGCCAGTTCTCCATCTAGTCTAGACTTTTTTGACAAAGAACATTATATTCCATTTTTGCAGTATATATTTTTTTTCCATTGTAGCTACACAACTGTCTTGCTTGAAATGATATCATCAATACCGCTATGCATATTCATTATTCATTATGGGTTTATGTCTGTCAATCAGAATGTGTGTATTTGTTGTTTTATTTCAGCTTCTCTGTTTGTGAATGCCTTTATACTAGCAGTTGAGGGTTAAAGGGTCACATTTTCTCGCAAACTTGTGGAGCAGCTGTGCATCTTTGATGAGAAATTCCTTGTAAATAAAGTTAGAATCGTTTGTTCTGGGTTTTGTCCGCACCATCATCATTATTATTCTTAGTTTGCGCCCCTTCTCTGGGTTGTAAAAATAAGGCACACTGTGGACTGTGCCATTTGGCTCTTAGAAGATACACCATGAAAACTCATAGCCACTTCATGCAAACACTTGTGTGCTGAAATAGATGTACATTGTGTATAGTAACAAGAGGTTGCAGACTATTTCAGCACACATTCTGGAAGTATGCAACATATGGAGTTTATATTAGCAGTTCTGGATAGTCAGTACTATCCTAAAAATGGCTATTCATTATCATACTAAATGGGAAAGTCTGATTGTTTTCAGAGTCCAGCTAATTAGTCCTAAATTAAATTGACTGAATGAAAATGAATGCAATACAAGAGGGGAATTGGATTCTGCAAAAATGTGGTAAATATTTAGCAATAAAAGAAAGACCTGAAATAATGAGTTAATTAAATCATAATTGTTTGCGTACATTTGGGGATCGTGTTGTGTTTGTATCGGCGCGAAAGTGCCTGAAGTTGGTGTGCAAATGGGGAACTGCACTCCTAATGTATGAATTCAGAAGAAGGTGTTCGGGAATTGCTAATGTGTGGTAATAACAGACTTCTTTATACACTAAATCAGCAGATCCCACACACCAGTGAAAATGTATAACATACAGATAAAAATGTATATTGTTCTCTGGAGGCAGTGGTCTAACTACCATTGAAAATATTACCAGAATTACCCCAAAACGTCTGACATTTTTATCTGAATTTTGAAAACCGTTTCAATCCCTTCGCAACCCCAGGGGTTGTGAAACAAAGCTAAGATCTTTCAATCAGCTCAAGTTCTTCACAACTGTTGCAAAATGAAAGCTGTTTTTTTTTCACCAAAGAATAAGAAATCCTTCGGGGGGTTGCTGCGGGTCAGATGGAAGTAGAACAGAAACACTGCAACCAAAACCACAGCGCCAATAACCAGGATCACGTACGGCCTGTGAAAACACAAGAATCAAAGGGAATCAAGTTAGAATGACAAGTGAGAAATAGGTTGCATATGTCTTTTTGGTGTGATCCGCAATTTGAACAATTGAACCATCATGTGAGGGAATGGCTCAATATGTCCTCCATGAACCTGTGACTATGAGTGTTTTAAAATTTACATTTATTTAATTACACAATTGAATGGTTGATATGATCTAATTTGCTTTGTCTGTATTTCATTTTATTTATATTTCTGTTGCTTTCTAAAAAAAAAAACAAGATGTTCAGGTTTTCTGAAGTAGCAGTATCTTGATTTTAATTGAACCTTTCAATTTTGAAGGTTTTTGTTTTGTTTTATTTTTAGTACATGAATTTACTTATTTTTAATAAGATCAAAGTCCTTTTCATAAAAAAAAGCCATCTGACTCCATTAGAAGTGTTCCACTGGAAAACTTCTTGAGGTCACATTCTTCTTGGAAGTTGGTGTTTGTCTGACACTAAATGTGACTTTGTTACAGAATAATCAAAAGATGTGAGTTTTCAAGTCATTATGGAGGCAGGTAAGGTATTAATATGGATAAGAAAACAGGTGGGTCAATTGGTGTCTCCTGTTCATAATTTGCCAAATATTGGCTGTAAACTCAAATGGAATGTACTATTAATCTCCAAGTGATAAATGACCCCTGAAGCAGTTCTTCTTGGGATACAACTAAACAACTACAACAGGAGTTAATCCACCCCGGTAGGCGCTTTGGGAGGCGGTGTCTGGGCCACAATAGTCCAGCACGCTGTGTTCTCTGGTCAAAGGTACCGCTGCCTTACAATGAAAAAGATTAATGTGCTGGAGATATCTCCCAGCAAACAACATTACATGCTCTGAAACTCACACTGCATTGAGAGAAGGAAAACAAATGCAGCCAGAGCAGAGGACAGATCCCTGGTTACCGCTCTAATTCCACAGTCCAGGAAGATTTATGCACGCAATACTGTTTGTTTGCGCCGTGGAGGAGCACAAAGCATATTGCGTGTCAGGAACAATTCATCAAAGTTTCCTACAAGTCTGGATTGACCGTCCAAGTCCACACAACCAGACTCCACAATTTAAAATAAAGTTGTAATGAATAGATTTAGCCAACTATTGAGTCCATCATTGACGTAAATGCACTGCTTTTAAGAAGTGATTTTTATAAAACGTAGTTTTAAATGCCGTTTTTTCCCTTTCCTATACGAGCAGTGCTGTTGACATATTAAGCCTACACTTCCCTCTTGTGGTGGTTCCTTTTACGACATGCTGGACGAAGCATTCTTCCAATAGTTTTCAATTGAGTTCACACTTACAGTTTATTTAACATTTACACCGAGGACCCCACCGAACAATAAGCCTTGGAAATGGACAAAAAGACTTGTGACTTACTCTTGTAATGCAGGATTGGTGTTCATGGCATAAAGGACACCGAGGGCAGTGAATGAAAACAGAAAAACAAAAGTCTCCATTTCAGTCTTTTTTTTTTAGAATCCACAGTGCTGCAGGAAACACAGATCATATATTTCAGTAAAAGAGGTTATATTACAAAGGTGCCTTGAAAGAACACAAACTAATCCATGATGGCAAACTCATATATATTTCCCTGAACCCTTACCGTCTAGATCAGAATGAAATCACTGAACCTCTGCTGCTTGCTGCTCAACCATCGCCTCCTTGTTTGGAAACAAATGAGGTTGGCGGAGGAAAATTGAGCAATTTGATTCAACAGATTTACATAAGTCCTTTGAGAAAGGAGCCCTACATTCCATTCTCAATAATGAATGCATAATAAGCCTGGGCGTTCAGACGAATTTGTGTTCTCTATTAACACATTTTTGAATTTCATTGCAGCCGAGTTCCTAAAATGAAGCTATTAGGTTAACTTCATATAGAAACCGAATGCAAATAAAAGTGGGAAATAGTATTTCAGCACCTCATCATAAATTGATTAACATTGTATATCCGAAAGGTTCAATTCATAAATCATGTATAGAGATGATGTATGCACCAAAATAGAAAGAAATAGTTATTTATTCAAATAAGAGCAATGAGTTTTTCTCAAACAAGTTCATGAAGAACTTTGGAACTGTTGACACTTTGGTGGTATGTGACCTGTCTATGCCAAAAGATGTTTGTCATTCAGGCCATATGGTATGGCTCAATCAACATGGCAACTTTGAGGATGCAGAAATATTTTTAGTGGCCCACCGAACATCTGTTTAACTGATTCATTAACAGAAAGCATTTATAACCATTCATTCGCTTCCAACGACACTGTCTAGCCACACGATTCTTTTTCAATGTGCCATTAAGCTTTCACCCATATCCTGCATTGACGATGGGAGAGTCTAACCACCACAAGACCACTCCAACTCATTCCAGATTCTCAGTGCAGTTGAGGTTTGAACTCATCCAAGTTGCTCATCCATGTGTGAAAATGATGTCTCATGCTCTTTCTCAATTTGAGCAATTTGGGAAGAAAGAAAAAAATCCATTAATCATATGCAACCATATCAGTCATACAACATGTTCCTCCTTCCCCCAAGGCACCTAAAAGCATGTCACATCTCAAGACAAGCACTCATTAAATATTTGAAACAAGTATTGGTTTCTGAATGAATCTGGACAGAATTATATCCCTCAAGTAGAACTGCAAGCCATAGTCTCGAAATCCTCTCCTCGAAGACAAGGCCCTGGCCCACTTTGAGAGGCATGGTCTCGCCTGTGTATTTCAGGCGAGCACATTTTTTAGAGCGTGTTACATAAGGATGTTCCACATTCAAATGATTTGAAATGACCGAGCTATGATAAGGATTTTTCCACTGAAGGAAAGTCAGGATGTACTGATGTGTTAGCCTATTTATCACACATATCAAGACAAAGGTACAGGGGTTGGATGGATACTGAAAAATCTTTTTTAGATTTTAGTTGTTTCCATTATTTTGTCCAAGCCCTGTATATGTCAAAACAATTTTGGAGTGCATCAAAACAACCAGAATCAATCACCACAGTTGAAAAATATATGTATTGTTTGACTTATAAAGTACCACTCTCATCCCAGTGATGACTGTGACGGCTTACTTTCCCATGGACATGCCGTGATCCCCTCACCAGAAGCGGCTCAACCATCTCAGCTGGCTACTTTTGATGTGGAAGATCGGTTGGTTTTCTCTGAGCCTCGCCCATATTCTCTTATCATCTTCAG
Source organism: Synchiropus splendidus (assembly GCF_027744825.2). Taxonomy (NCBI): domain Eukaryota; kingdom Metazoa; phylum Chordata; class Actinopteri; order Syngnathiformes; family Callionymidae; genus Synchiropus; species Synchiropus splendidus. The sequence continues at coordinate 16,949,641 of NC_071334.1, forward strand.
AAAGCCCAGACACCCTGCAGAGGAAACCAATTTTGGCATGAACACTGATCTGCTGGGAAAGCCGAAGGTCCTGGTACAACACTCTTATTATTATGGCATTAATATATCTGTCACTTAGTCAGTTTGTCATTCGTTCAACCAATGGACAAATAAAATTATTTTCCATCATTATATTTTCATACCAATTTATTTACAACCCGAGGGATCTTTAATGTAATACATACTGGAAATAAAATGACGAGGAACCTAGATATTTGATTAACCATCCGGAAGGGGGAGCTACATACAAATAGAAGTGACCCCTATAGGAACAATAAAAAATAAATATCTTATTTTCTCTGTTCAGGAAATGTCTATACCTGCACAGAATTAGTTTTAGGGTGTATTTATTCTTCTGTTACGTCTTCACTCCACTGACTCAATGTGATGTGACACAATACTGTCTGTATCTTGGACACACCCGCAGTTATTGTAATTTCCCAACACACTCTTCTGTTGGGAATGGGGGGCTGCTTTACCAGGAAAGCAGTGGCCGTATGTATTTGCTGGAAACAACTGGAGCTCATCCAGCACTGTTGTTCAATAATGTAGAGACAGATGGAAGCCAAAATGAGACAGTGGTCGTGATGAGGAAGAAAATTCTGCAATTAGTTGGAGAAAGACAAAGATCAAATAATGCAAGTCGACGGCATGATGACCAAATTTGAAAGTTGGCATTTAATGATTAATTTGGTCTGTTTTCATCTGTACACTTTAATTACAACACATATACTGCAATGTACATATGGTGAATTCACAAGTGAGTTTTCTAGTTTTTTTCTCGTGCTTTTGGGTTTTTTTTAAACTAGTTCTTGACCTTTTGTTTGTGTGCATTGACTCTGCTGCTTCCTATCTTGTTGTCACAGTATACAGCTTTTCATTTTTGCAAATGCTCTTTGGTCTCCACACTTTCTATCCTGTTCTTCACCTCCCACAAAACTTGGAAAATCCACAATATTCTTCTGTTACTGATCAGCCCAGTCATCTCCACCTTGCCAACATTCTTCATCCCACTTTATCGTTCTTACTTACTCCCTAAAATCACATATTAATTCATTCATTCATTACCATTTGTGAAATAAAAATAAAGTCCTCAATTCTTCTGTCTCAAAAGGTCGTCTTAATTTTATTGAGCATCATGGCTAAAATATATTTAATGTAAGACCTTGTATTATGTTATATGTATAAATTTAGATTGCTTTCACCTTGCCATCGTATTTCCACCCTGAAATGCAATTGGCGTTTATTTAATCATTATATGCTCCATCAAGTTATACACGCGCTATAAACTTTTTTTTCCTCAAATACCTTTGGTTGATATTTAGAGGCAACTACAAATTCGTGCTACTGACCCTCCAGCGCTAATTGCATATAATGCAATAATGTCGTTACAATACGACTGGAGTAACGCTGCTCCTCGTTTCACTGTGATATATTTGAAAAATGAAACCAGCTCTTCGGACAGCACAATGCGTTATTCACAGCCTGCGTCCTGACCAGCTATCAACAAACAACACTGTGTGTGACGACATCGGCGGAAACATTTCTTCGCTATTCAAAATGGCACCGTCTCAATCAGGAAGTAGAGAAAATAACTAGGGGAGAACAAGTTGGATAATATGCACGATCGCTGTTAATTTGACGCCGGTTTACGCTTAAACTCGAGGGCTATTTTCGGGGATTGGATTGAGAACAAGCAACCCAGCCGGAGGTACGTAAAAATCGTGGATATTTTGGGAAGGAAAGCGACACATCGGCAGCCTCTCCTTGGGAGCGCATGTTATTGACTCCGAGATGTGCCGGTTCGTCGTGATAGCATTGTATAAAGCGTTGAAACAAGCAATGTGTTCGACAAACAGCTTTTGGATTTGTACACACGGTGGTTGAGTGATATCAGAAACCGGAATATATCGATATAAAACATAACTTGAGCGATATAAACCCTTCTATTATAGCCTATAGCCCATTAGGCTAACGCCTGCTAGTTACAGTGTAATATACACCGAGCGATTTGACGAATAAAAAATGACAATGCCGTCGAAATATATTAACCATCTCTCAAAAATCACAGGTTTATTTGAATTAAGTATGTGGTACGACGTATTCTACAACTCAATGGCGGAAAAAAAGCAACATTGCAATCCATTATCTGGACTGCGAATACAAAACGAGCGTACCCATGTCAGAAAACGGCTTGTAGCCTTGCTATCCTAGCGAACATATATCGTTTATAACCGACCGAACGTGAGAAAACAAGCACTAAGGTTGACTGTATCTTGTCGATAACGGTATAGAATATACTCAAGTGGTCAACTGAAGCTGTTTACATCGTATATGTCGTGTGAACACTAGCCTCTCAGCTAACCTTTGTTAAATATGTATGCTAACAGTACTGGAACGTATGTGACTGCTTGTCTTTGTGCTCCGGCTAAAACCATCGAATATAGTTCCTTAAAAAGAAACACATTCGATGGTTCATTGATTCTGCAACAACTGTGCAAGCTGTAATACTATTAAGACGCATAAATGGCTATATAAACGATGGAAACTCGAATTGGTTAGAGCAAGCTGCCTCATACCGATTCAGTCGGACGTAGCGATAGTAGTCTCCTGTTTTCTGTCCAAAATTATATTTGGAACTGACATTTGCCGTACAGATTCATATTACAGGATTTCCAATGTGGAATCACCATCAAATTGAAAGTATTGCGAGGTCTTAAAAGTAGGAACATCGAGACCACTGTTTATACATCCCATAAGTAATATACAAGCGGTGTGACGGATGGTAGACACCATGATCTGACTCATTCATGCTATTGTCACTATTGTGCATCCAGAATGTCTCTAGTATAAGTCAATAAAAGCAAGGCTTGCCACCATTTTGACTTGTTTTCGTCCCTTTATGAGACTGTATAATGTACTGTACACTGGATGGAACATTAGTTACCTACCAGGGCTGGAGTCTGCTGTGCTTGAACCAGGTGTCATTTGTGGGTGACTTCTTTCAGCTGCATCTGTCTTATGTGTTGACCACATTTCAGATCAGTTGTTGAAAAGTTTCAATTTGTTGTAGGGCTTCTTAATGAAAGGGCTGTGTCTAGAAATCATGCATGATGGACATGGTTGATATTATTGGTTGGTATGTCTGTCATACATCAGTCAATGTATTGTCTCTTACATCAGTGTCTTGGGTGTTGCTGTATTTCATATTAGATATTTGTCAACCGTTGTGCTTTGTGTCGTCAAATACGCTCTACTTGTGTCCTGCTCCAACAATGCAACTGCAAGCACCCTTGTCTCTTCGAACCAGAGAAATTTTCGATCTTTATTCAGGGCAAAACTCAGAATGAAGATACTGGTGTCTGCCATCTGTATGTTTAAAGTACTAACTGCATCAGGCTTTGTATTTACACCTGGCTTCTCAATTGAGGTCAACAAAAATAAAAATTGACTATGAAATATAAAACTTCAACATTGTTGTCTAATTTTTCTAAACATTTAGAATTAAAATAAAACCATTATCCAGTTATTTAAGTAGATATGCTTGAAACTTGGGTTACCATAACTGTTGTGATATACATTTCAATCAGCCCATCGATCCTCACAGATGTTATGCATTCACATGGCTTTTATGTTGAAAGTGATGTGAATGCTGTATTTATTTATCATGCGAACCATGTCGAGCGTATTTATTCTAAGACAGTGCTGCTGATCTGGAATCCTTTAAATCATGATTTGACAAACCCAATGGGCGTAAATTTTTGGGTTCCCAGTGACGTGGCTCCCATCCATTGTAGTGGAAGAGGTGAATCTGTGCCATTCTTCAGTGCTGAATATCTAGATTTTTATGCTTATTTTTTGTATTGGAAGAGGAAATGAGAAAATCCTTATATAAACTGTTGAGTAACTGTACCATTGCAACATGTTTTCTAATGTTTAAATTTAACAATTCATAGCAAACACCCAAAGTTTTCAGACTAAAAGTCTTTGTTTGTGAATGCAAATAGAAAGCGAAAGTAATGGCTTATCTTATGTTGTGTATTTGATTGCACTGGTGTTATCAACCTGATGTTGATAGTTCTTTCCCGTAAGCGTCTTTTTTTTTACCATGACCACAAGTCATGTGACTTGCAGAGCAGAGACAAATTACTTGAGGCTTTGTACGTAAACTGCATTTGGTAACTTCCTTTTGTTCCCATTAACGTAAGCTGCTGAGAAATGTTTGGAATTAAACAAGCCACTGAATGGTAAAATGCCTTTTTTAAATTTCTTTTTGCTATACATATAGCTGGAAACATATAGCAACATACTCCATGTTTCAGCTGGTATATGAAATCATATTTCAGTCGATTATAACTTTTGAAACCGTCCGTAAACACGTAAAATAAACATTCTGAAAGAAATGACTACTTTAGTCCCAATTTGTTTTTAAAGAGCATATTCTTAGAGCTTTGTTTAGCCTGAGCATCATCATTGTTCTGCTTAGGAGATTGGGTGACAGAGGAAAGTGGGGCAAAGAAGCAGCTAAATGGCCCTGACTGCCTTTTATCTGGTTTGGCTTTGATCTATTTGTAATGGCTGGTGGTCGTTCCAGATCAGTTTGTCCTCAAATAAGTACCATTGCGTTCAGTAAACAGTACTTTTCTGTTCTCCGCATCAGAGCTCTAACCTTCCCTTTTTCCTATTGATGTCTTTCTCTGCAAGCCTGACGTCATTAAATGAATATGTGGATTAATCGCTGTACCATCAGATTATATATCTGGCATTCAGAGAGCAGCCCCAACTAAGGCAATAGCTTGATTGATCCGCAGGGTCCAGCAGCGGGATCTCCCAGTTTACATGCAGTGGAGAGATAACCAATAACCAAACTATTGAGTAATGTGGCGCCGTGAGCACACAGTCCTTGTACTTCAACAACGTAGAGCTGAAAGATGGCGAAGAGAAGTACTTAGTACACTGCAGTCATACTGAATGAGAACTAGTTGAACAACAAAGGTGCAAGTTTTGGAATAAAAATAAATATTCAGAAAATAGTTTTTTTGTTAATAGCATGAATGACCAAATATTACCTTGCCACAGAGTTAATGCTTGTTATCAGTGTCCGGTTGAACAGTGCTTTGTACACAAAACAACCACGACCATCAAACCAGGGTTGAACTTCTTCCTGAGGAGTTCACACTTCATTGTTTACTTCCGCCTCACTGCAGAAGCTTGCACAGGTGCAGATAACCCAGTCCGATCATAGTCGAGCAACAGCTACAAGCAGGCATAGTTGGACTATTAACTACATTGTCTAAGTGGTGTAATACAACTAAGAAAAAAAAGCATTTCTCCCCCATGGCAGTTGCTGTTTAAATGCAGTGTGATCCTAGCCAGACTAGCAATACAATAGCCGCACACCTAATACTAATGTGTTCATATTCTCCTGCTTTAAAAGGGATGGTGTGGAATACCTCATTTTGGAATTGATAACAAGTTTGTACTGCACGATTTTTGTGTATGTGGCTTTGAAGCAAATAGTTTTAAAAGCCTTTTTTTTTTTCCAAAAATCTTTGTGGTTTTAAGAAACTACTCGGGTCCTAATGAAGGCCATCTAATCTAATGTTTTTGAATGATTGAGCTGTGTGCTGTTCCATGAATATTCCATACATATTATGATTTAAAATAGCCAAGGAACAATTCTTAAATTGTTGTAAATATTCATCACATGTTTTCATCACATTCTATTCATGCCTTCTATTGTGAAGAGATTCAGTTCAGTATTCTGACTAAGGACATCCTTCCAACATTTCTTTTTTTGCAACGTACAGGAAAAGCCTGAACAAGATAAAATAACAAATGAATATAAACAAAGCCATGTATTCACAGTCCTATGCCACAAACCCACATCATGTGATGTTATCCAAAGTTCTGAATATTATTTATATTTTTCAAAAAGGTTAGGATTTATACTTCAGATACTTGAAGAAAGCAGTTGTCGTGTGATAAAGAATGGACAGTGGCATTCATTGTCTCTGAACGAGTACTGCAGTTGGTGAAGTTGCACCTGTCATCGAAAAATACAATCGTGCATTATTGAAAATGGTCACAAGTCACTCAAACCTAAGCAACGCTGTCAAAGCTATCTCGTATTTAGTAGCTTTTGTGTATCAAATCTTTCTTAACCATAGCTGTGAACATGTGCAGGTTCACACGCAAACATAATAATCCAAATTAATTAAATGCTATTCATCTGCAATGAGTATGTGAAACAAGTGTAAGATGAGCTGGCTGCATGACTGGAATGTATTGTTGTCTGCAAACGAGATGCCAAGACAGTGAGGCAGGCTGGTATTAGGAGCGTAATAAACGAAATGTATTTAAAAAATGACACCAACGTGCCATTTTCCAGAGAGGCTGTGACATGCAGATTGTAATTTCAGAAACCCATGTCTTGTATAACCCCATTGCAATATATGGAAAATATTTTCAAAAACCATTATTACATTTTCATTTGCTTTGTTTGATGTAAAGAATGTTAACTTGAATGCACGATCAAATTTGCTATATAATCAATGTTTAGAATTGAATGACATTGTAAATCACAGTGCAAGATGAGCAGATAAAAGTCAATATTTTGACTAATAAACACTTATAAATAGTCAAAGTTAGCCTGTGTGAGTTAAATGTGACATGAGGATGGTTGGCGAGGTGGTTGCTTTCCTCGTGAGTGTTAATCGTGATTTAACAGATTAAGGAAGTCACACTTCCCTGGATGATCCCCATGTGCTCTGGCAGCGATGGATACTGATTTAGACCACCAACATACAGGCAAGCTTTCCCTCTCACCTAAAGTGCATGCTTGCACATGCTGGATGCTGTTACAAATGGCACACATCTTGCTGTTTTGAAGTGACTGCGGCTGGTTTATCTCTGTCTGTCACAGGCTGCATCAGGCGTCATGATTCCAAACAGTCCTACTGATCTTTCCACAACTGAAGATTTCTATCTGTAAATGTTCTTTCCATTGCCACTAAATGTTTAGAGCCGGTCTGTGTGTTTTTTATTTGGAAACTCCTTTTTTGTCCGTCTTTTTTGAGGTTGAGGATTTGATTGGTGTCGTTTCCTTATAGTATGCATGGCCACCCAGTGAGAGTGTGACGAACACATGGGAGGCAGCGGGCTTTTAAAACCTCTAAGTAGTGATTGCTTTTATTTAACTGCAGTAATACCATCTATATTTACTTCAGTGTGAATACATTTTACCAAAATGAGCAAGGTGGGGAAAACAACAATGGTTCGCTGTAGCTGGCATTGAACAAGAACAAGATGATGAAATACATGGAAAAAAAAAACAATAAGAAGAAACACAGACAAGAAGAACAGAAGGATGGATAAAATGTCATTCATCACAATTCATACATTACACTTTTCCTGAAGTGATGGATAATAAAAGCAATCGGACACTTGTTTTGCTGAAACACGAGGCAAAAAATACAAGCCTTATGTCATACCTGACTAATCCTTAAAATGCTCCATCTAGCTCAGAGGATGCTCTATGATGGTGACGTTGAACCGGTGCAATTGTACTCAGCGGCTTAATCCAGCTATTGCTTTAGACCGACTATTCTCTGCATGAAAGCATGGTATTTGCTGTGTTTCAGAGCCAGTGAACTGCTGTGTCTGGGGCTGTTGAAAGCCAGGAGGCACCTGATATCTGAAGAAAGCTTTTATGAGATGCGACATTATACAATAGGAATGCTTGCTTCTACAAATAACCTGTCTCTCCAACAAAATATCACTATTAAGATCACTTGTTTGCTTGTTGTCCGGTGTCGTGCCTTTTCACGTCCGAGGTAAGATGCATTAATACAAGGCTTTGCCCTTTTCCAGCAAAGAGAGGGCCTTCCAGGAAGGCGATAGCACCACTCCAGCAATAATCATTATTGATGACACTCAAAGCAGAGATAGTGCTGTGGGACACTTAAAGGGCAATAAAAGATAAACTTTCTTCTTTTCAGTGGTCTGTATTATTTATGACTTTTTTATTATACTACCTGAATTACTGGACATTTTCAGATAGTCGCTTAGAAATTATATTTATGTTGTGTCGTTGAGATGTTGTTGAGATGGCGTTGAGATGTGCGCTGAATCAAGGAGAAATAGATTCATATTCTAACTCAAGCTTCACATGCCTCCAAATACTGAGCTCTCTGTGTTGCTTTCCAAAGATCATTCATTATTCGTCCCGAGCAGGATAGCTAATAAATCTGCGACCTATTGGATTATTATCTTTGCAGACGGAAGGTTGATGCCATGCTTTCACTGTTGGATTGGATTTTCATGAAATTAGGTTGGTATAGGGTTTTTTTGTGCTGCTGATTTGTTTTTTGAGAGGATCTTTCTAAGTGATTCCTCTGCCATTGCTAGTTTCTTTATCAATGCAGAAGTGCATTCACAATGTATGCACAGATCAAATATGTTAACCCAATTTGGTCATTATAGCAGGAAGTGACTAATCTTTTAGGCTTGTGTTTATGAGGGTGGATCGCCATTGCTGTCAGATGATCAAGTCAGTCTCGGATCGATGGTCAAGACATGTCAGGGTTTCCAGCAGACAACAAAGCCCTACCGCCTTGACTAACGCCCCTTGAAAAAATTCAGTTGTACACCATTTGCTCGCAGCTAGTTATAACGACGCTGACACAAAACTAGAAGCATTCAGGCGTGCTCTCTCCTTACTCACTCTCTCTCACACCCACAGTTAAAACCCAAAATAAAACTGACTTGAACAGTCTGTGATGTTATCAGCACAACAATGTTCTTCTACAGATTGCATTCCTGTCAATGAGTGTGCTACACAGCATTGAAATTAGAAACTATGCATCACAATGTTTTGGAAAAAATTGTATCAGCCATGTCTTCTATGACCTGTGCACCTTTATTATTTGCACATATGAGCGCTGGTATGAATAAGGAGGGTCATACTGAGGCATTGATTTACTGCAAACATGTACGCTTCCAGGGTTAATGCTTTTTGTGTTTCTCTGGAAGTTAAAACTTTTTGTCCAAGTCAGATATCACAGTTGCAGCCTGAGGGGGAAGTGTCTTTCCTTTGTGTCAGCTGGCTGGATCTGTAGTGTCTATGCGTGCCTCCCAGTCTAACGCATTCATACACCCAGACACACAAAGGCCCTCTTATTTAGACCCTCATGAACTCTATTAGGATTTATTACCTAAACCTTGTCCTCAGGCAACATGCCTCGCCTATGCTGTGGATTTGGGGGCAATGTAAACGGGGGTCTGTACAGTTCAGTTATTTTGGCGCCTGTGTGTGCTATGTGACATTAACATATTTTAGACTAAGCAAATTCATGTATAAAAGGCTTACACTACAAACAGAAATCTCATTGGAAGCAGTTATTCGAATCTAATCTTTTCTAATAAAGTCAATGCATTGAGATCATATCATCTTGTGTGTGTATTGCTTAGAGTTCGAGGCATACAGTTGCCAAGTGTGAAGCAGTTATTTATTTATTCACACATTGTCTTTTCTTTCCAAAAATGTCTTACAGGTCATGGAGAACATTCACCCTTGTTAGAAGAACAGTCTGGGACACAGCCAGCTCGTGGATGACATCTGTGTAGTGTTAAGTCATCTGGTGGTCATGTGTGAAACAGTGGTCTGATGTCCATCATCCCCTTAGCACTGGCCATGGACGCGGAGAACTACCTGCATCCAGAAGGCCCTCAGCTTGACAGCAACTTGTTCTCAGTGACCCCTTCTAATATGGATGTATGGCATTTTTCTTTCTTTTTTTTTTAATATATATTGTATTAGAGCACTACATTTAATGATAGTCTTGATCACGGAGGAGGAATCTGTTTTTAATTGATCATAATGGTTTTTTTTCTTTCATAATGAGCTACTAAGAAGTATTTGAAATTATTTAAAGCACTGGTAGACCTAAGTGTGTGAGAGTTGACGTACAATTATGGTTTTAAAAAAACATTTGCAGCAGGATAACGCATTATTTAATGTACAAAACAGCTTGATGTACCACCTTTTGATTAATATATTATTTTCCTTTTTTTCTTCAGAGTTCCATTTACGCCTCCTCTGCTTCCTGGGGCGCTTTCCCCCAGCAGGCCGGATATAGCTTACACTGCCCTATGCAATCTGGAAACCAGTAAGTGACTGAATATACACCTGCTTGGCATGTTATGCTTCAGAAAGAAGAAACCACGACTACTAATAATGACATTTTTGTATAAGTAAGATCAGTTTTTTCTCCTCTTTCCACGATCAAACTTGTTCAGGAGCAATTCTTAATACACCACATAATCCTGGTGTAAATCTAAATAAAAGTATGATTCTACTTGAAAGTACCTCATTTATATGGTTGCCGTTGATGGCACTGTTTCAGAATATCTTTTGATATTAACCCTAAGTGATAAAACCAAGGTCTTGTCTCTTGTTTTCAGACTTGATTTTGTAATGCATGAATATACACTAAGCAGAGATGCTCTATCATCTCTCTGTTTACTGTCAGTGACGTCTTCCATTACAGATCCCACAGCTCTGTCCATTGTGGAGTTGTCATGAAAAAGATTCATTTTGATTTTAGATGCAATCTGTCACCTAAACCACTTTAGCCGTGGTTAGCAGACTTAGCTTGTCTCTATCCACCCCATCCATCTTGCACTCAAAAACTAAGCAGACACTCGCGCTGACACAACACACACATATACACATATAATGGGGAATTTGCTTTAACATTATTGACACCACAGGCTCTGAAAAGGAATGAGTATGTTTGCTGCTTTTTTTTTTTACACAAATGAAAAGATTATTGTTGTCAAACTATACGTATGAATGTGTCGCATTTACATTGGATTATTTTGGCTCCTGTGTGTATTTTTGTACTTCCTACTGTACTACTACTCTAACACGCAAGATGTCCCCCACTTTTAAAACTCGTTTAAAAACTCATTTTTATAGGCTTGCATTAATGTAATATCTTTGAAATTTTTACTTATTTTGTTCATTCTAAAAAAACCCTGTATAATCCTGCATTTTCTGCAGCTCCATCTCTTTTGTCTGAATACTTCTTTAGATTGCACATGTTCTTAATGATAGCATTTTTATGCCTTATCAAACGTGGTCATTTATCACGACATAAATTTCACATTTCAAGATACCTGACCCGAATTACAGTATGTATAGCGTCACCAGAAAACACGTCTGTGAAAACACGTCTCCTGTCACATGGCTTTGATGAATCAGTAATGGGACATGACGAAGCAAAATGACTGAATCAGGAAGTAAAGATGGAATCTTGTTTAGCTTGTACTGTACAGTAATAACAGGATTAAGTGGGGAAGTATGTATGAAAACAATCCTTGGATTTGGTGTCACACTAATGAATTAAGAAATCTGTGTGTGCACCTTCAGCCAAGAATATTGCTGAACGTCAATGACGTACGCTGAGTAAAACAAGTGCATATAATATTTTTGATGCAACTTGCCCTTAACATAGTATAACACTCTCAGTGGTATTTGAAAGTCAGTTATCTGTATCATGATGTTGTTTACAAACGTAATGATTTAAGATCCACATTTAATTGAAATTGTAAAGACATTTGAACAAACGGAATGTTCGTCAATTGAGTCTTTAGAAAAATATTAAGTTGGCTGGTTAAACTAAATATTGGACGCACCCTGTACTCACCGGTAGCAAGTCTTTCGTCGTATTTGTCTCCTGATACCAAAGTAACAGCTTTAATACACAGTAATGAAAGGTCTAACACCGGCGTCAGTTTCTCAGCCCTGGTTATGGTACTAGTTCGACTTTGTTCTATAACAAAGCTCCTCAGCTGATCTAGTTTCTGTAATGATCCAGAGGTTTTTGTTACATTTAATGCGAACATTAATTAAACCCCCAAACGTTGTTATTTGAATTAAAACGTATCGTCCTGATTGCTTATTAAGCGGAGCTGTCGCGTCCCGAAACCACTGAGCTGCTTTGTCCTGGAGCAGCTTGCCAAACGTAATATCTCTCCAGTATCATTTTGGGCTTTGTTACCTGTTGGGGATTTCCAGTGAAGATGATTATCGCCATTTATAGTGCAATGAGATTTGAAGAAAGTAAATACCTTCATTACTTCATTGTTGTCCATCAGATATTTTTTTTTAAGAATTGTCAAAATGTTTTGATGATTTTCTACAGTCTTTATATGTTTATTCTGTTACTCCAGAAACATTTTATTTTTTATCTTTCTCAAAATCACTGCACCTTTCAATAGGTCTCTTCCTTCTTCTGAGATAACAATGAATACCTCAATTATTTCCTGGGCGCGACTGTCATTCACCTTTACCCCTGAGCTGAGGACACAGGAAAATCCTGTGAATAACTTTGCTCATGCTCAGTCCTGCTGAGCTTATCCTTGTCACTTGATTGGAAGACGAGTAAGGGAGTGTTTTTTTAGATTTGGTTTTGCTTTCCTTCTTAGAGCTTTACTTGCGAGGGAGTTTTAGTTGGGTATCTATCTATGAGCCACATTACACATGTAGTGGCTAAAAATTCTAAAGTAATGAAAGAATGAAACAATATGGTTGTTAAAGAAGTTTGGATAGTGGATCTTAAGAGCAGGTACGAGTGGAGTGATTGACTGTGTCCTCGCTTAAACTGAAATTCTCTATCCACTGTTTCTGTTTCTTCTTGCTGCGATTAATACCTTAATTTAGTTGTGTATCTGGACTTTCCTGTTTTTATCAGCAGTAATGCAGATGACCATCTTTTTCATATACCAAAAATGTGTTAGAAACCAAAATGTTTTGATTAATTTAGAAGCATTTGACTCTACTTTCCTCTCTGGTGTTCATTTCAGAAGCAACTGTACTGTACAGACTGTGCATGTTTTGGGTTAAACGAAATGTTCATTTGAGTTGTTGTTCTCTTCCAGGCAATACCGCTTGAACAACAGCAGCACTACAACCTCCACTCCAGATGTGCGCATGGACATGTACTCCGGCTTTTCTGACGTTGATTTTCAGAGCCTCGGCCTCCCAAGGAATGGTGATTTCTCGCAGGTTTGTTTCTCAAATTTGCTTAAGTTATCTGAAATAATTATTCCTTCATTACAAGTGTAATTGCATTGTTTGTTTGTTTTAAATTTGAGATTACTGTAGAAGTTTTGCGTGGAAAAATCTGGTTATTTGAGTGTTTCGGGTTGTACACTGATGTAGGTATCACTCCATTGGCAACCCAATAAAATGCGTTTGACAGAAGGAAGGCTGTTCAAGGGGTTTCTCCTTCAAAAATTAGGAAAGTACTGCATTGAATAGTCAACATAGTCATAGACAAAACATACCTCTCGTACAGTCGCACAACGTCTACCATGTGCAAATGTTTGAAGCGTATTCCAACGGCCCACAGTGAGCTAGTGAGTAAACAACAATGGCCAAATGAGGTTGTGAAAACTATCAGTCTAGCCAAAGTCCGCCAACTGGGTGCATGTTCAGGGATTGCCAGAGTTATTAAAGTTGCAGTTGCAGTACATCACATCTTTCTTCAAGTATCACAGAGAAGTTGATCAGGCCAGAGGCATGTCAAATAGTTTAGTAGTTGAGTTTTATTTCCAAACCAGAATCAAATAAGAACTTGAATTCAAATGTATACAGAAAACATGCAGTGCTGGCTCCTCGCAGCTCCGGCTACTAACTGAACGGTGCTGTTGGAAAAAAAACTGAGCTCTGAGGAGGCGGACACTGGATTACTCTCACCAATGGTGTCGAGCTACGTTCTGTGCTCCCTAGAACTCCTGTGTACAATGTGCATTGGATCCAGTAACAGCGTCGTCCTCAGTTCTGCTGTGTCCTGAGTGGAGCGCGGCTGCTCTTGGACACTGCAGTGCGCTGTAGCTCACTCACACAATCCAATCCTGAAACTTTACTGACAGTACCATTTCAGTTATTTTTATTTTTAATTTGTTGCTATAATCACACTATGAAATCAATCTATGGTAAAGATTTCTTGCCTTGATTTATAACAACTGTAATCACATTCTGCACTATTAAAAGTCAAATATTTAACGCTACAATTAAAGTGGTACACCTCATATGTTGACTAGTCTAGATAGTCACTGCCTAGTCAACTATTAAAATAGTCGTTAGTTGCAGTTCCAAAGTGTTGTTTTTTATGGATGTCTCGCGCCATCATAGTGGTTTACAGTTTGGGCTTTCTGGTGGTTGCCGATTATGTGGTTTTCATGTTCCATCTGTCTATAAATATGTTTTTGTTTCAATTGGAAGATGATGGGAATCTTTTTCTGTGGTAGGATTACGATTGATTTAGAAATTCTCTGGTAAAATACACAAGTCCAGTCCCGCCAGAATAGGGAGGTAATTTCACTTGGTTGTGCCATGGTTGTGAAACACTGGCGAAAGGCATGTTAAATTCACATAGAGGACTCAGTGGTCTTGTGTTTTCCAAATTTTGTTGCCCTTGTGCATGTTTTCACCCTTGGGAGCAGTGGCAGATCTTGTTCTTGATCTAAAAATAACAGTTAAATAACTTCCTCGTAGAAACCTTGCAATTCAATTCTTCCCATCATTTGGTTGAATTGAAAAGTGAAGAAAGTCAAAGTCAACTAAAGGCTATAACAAGTCATTGATTTTCTATGTAGAGTTCACAAATGCCCTCCATATTCTTCATTCTTTTTTCCACAAGTATGTGTTTTCAATGTGTTGTCAATAATAGTTACAAAGCTCTGACCTTTTGTCGACTGGGTGGAGGAGGAAAACGGTTATTACCGTTACAGAAACTATTCTTTCAGTGTTGCTTTGTTCAGCAAGCTTCATCTAAGATGTGAGATGGTTTGTCTTGTGAGCGCCCTGTGAGCTGTGATCAGTCTATAAGTCAGATGACTTTTTCTAACCTCTCTTCAGTTGGTGTAACAGCCAGTGTGCGTGATTGTATTAGAACTGAGCGTGCAGAACTAACCGTGGTGGTTTTGATGTCTGATGTACTTTATTAATTTTTCATAGTGTCCTAGCAGAGTTCAGACTTCTTTCTCAAGGTCGGAATACTACTGTGCCACTTTCATTGGATTTGGGTGTAATTTTCCAAAGTTTTCATCTTTTAACTTCTTTAACTCTGACTCAACAGCAAAGCTCAACAAGACAGATAAACATTGTATTCATATTGTGACAAAGAAAGAGCAGCCCATTAAAATTACACAAGCAATGTGCTGAGCGAATCTAACTGATGACACAGCATCGAAGACAGGAAGATCCGCCAGCTGGAAGAGACAGTGTTGTCATTGAAGAAG
This sequence comes from Synchiropus splendidus, assembly GCF_027744825.2. Classification (NCBI taxonomy): domain Eukaryota; kingdom Metazoa; phylum Chordata; class Actinopteri; order Syngnathiformes; family Callionymidae; genus Synchiropus; species Synchiropus splendidus. The sequence continues at coordinate 16,964,992 of NC_071334.1, forward strand.
ACACTTGAAGAGACTTGAATAGATGCGTGGAGTTAAGACTGTCCTCTCATCAACACGTGTATAGAATAGACTTCAACAGAGCTATAGTTATCATTACTTTTGGGTGGAAATTTATGGAATATTGTTCATAGGACGAAGATGAAGTGAACTTGATTCAGTTAAATGGGAATTCATTTCCCTATAACCAGTGACACTGACTTTAGACATGACAGGTAAGTACAGGTTCTGGATATTTTGCATTATGCAGTGGAATTTTGTTTTAATTCTTTAATAGATATGTGTTTTTAGTCTACATTTTCATACAGTGAATTAAAACAGACAAGATAATCTCAATATACATATTTACACAGGAGCAAGATCCTCACAATAGTTTCATTCTGATGACTTTTTTTCAGGTAAAAATTACCTGTTCTCTCATTTGAAAATCAATTTGCACTGTTGCTGATTAGCTTCAGTAATGATGCTACTTAGTTCACTAACAGTTGGCACACGCACACACACACACACACACACACACACACACACACACACACACACACACACACACACACACACACACACACACACACACACACACACACACACACACATTCGTATTCATGTCCTTGTTAGGACTTTTGGAAATTTCTTGTTGACTTTCATTCTTTAACACTTTACCGAATCCAAAATAAATAGCTAAACTTAACCAGGACTCTGAACCAAACTGAAACTCGATTAAAATGGCCCAGTTATTTTGAAGTTTAACCCTAAAATTCATCCTTAACCCTCTTAGGACTGGCAAAATCCACCCATCTCCATGCACATCTTACTACAGATAAATTTGATCATTTATTCCGCCGCTAAGAAAGTGCTCACATTTCCATTATGCCACACACATAAATACACACATCCCAAAATATCATTTACCAACATTAGGTTGAGGATTCCCACTCACACAAAGATGACACAATGAACTGGCGCCATGCTGTCTCTGAAAGTCCTCACTCCTTTAGATCAGTAGAGATGGGCATCACAGAAGCTTGACATCATGATTTCCTGGCAGCAAAGATTTCAAATAGACCCATTGTTGTCTTGCTACATATTCAATCAGTGTTATTTTAAAAGAATATATATATATATAAATCCTCTCAATCTTGGCCCATTTATAGCAGATTCTGACAATGTTTTTTGCCACTATTTTCCTTTTTATAATCTATGCCCAAGACTTTCTCAATTCGTTTACAAACTAAACAGTTTCTTGCATATTTGTGTTATAGATCTGCTGTTACCACTATAATTACCAATTAAAAGCTTCACACAGCTTCATAATTAGCTTGATACAATAATCAACTTCATGGTCAGTAATTGTTATTGTTTTTATAGTCATTTGATTCTCTTTTTCGTTTTCTTCTTTAAATTGATTAAATTAGCCCTGAGAAATTTGAATTCTCATCCAGTTATTCTGCTTTAATATCGACATTTGCACAAGTCTTGAGTAGTCCCACCACATTCAAGTTCCATAAGGTAACGCTCAATATTGACATTCCAAGGTAAATACAGGAGCATAAGGAAGCAGGAATGACAATTGAGAAGCTAAGCCTATAAAAAACCTAATAAAATGATTTCTAACACTCCCGGTAAAAGTTGAAAATTATGAACAGCTGCCAAATAAGGTCATTTCTAACTAGTTATAGTTTAAAATAATCTGATAATTAAATCGTGTGTATTTTCTTCTGAACTTACAGTCCATTGGAATAGTTTAATATCAGTCTTCGGTGACCATTATTGAGCTCCAATGTCTTCATAGAAACTAGAACACTCAGAAAGAAGACAAATTGCCAGGCAGGGAGTCAGTCTTTAAATATAATAATCATTAAATAGTGTCCCGGGCCCATTAAATGTAGCGGTAAGCAGCGGGGTGTGAGGAGTGGCCAGCTCCAAAACGCAATACTGTTTACACTACAAATGCGGTTGAGTTACACCATGTACAGTAAAATGGGCCTGACTGCCAGTAACTCTAGTCACTTACCAACAAAAGCATCATTTCCTGAAAGCTCCTCCCCCTCTTCCCTCTCTCTCTCTCTCTCTCTCTCCACTTCTCACCTCCCCCTCTCACTGCTCTCTTGCTCACTCACCTACTCTCAAACCACCTTTTGGAGCTTTGGGCGAGCTTTGGATTCACAAATATGACTTAGCATGCTATGCCAATTCTTGACTGCTCTGGCAATGCTAGAAACATGCTTTAGATATTCCCAAACGGCTCACTTCCCAGTGTGCCAGTAGTAGAGACAGATGTTAGTGTTGATCAAGAGACTCACTCTGACAGGACACTTGAGGGTTCGTCACTGGGTGGAAGTGCAACGTCTGTAGAGAGATTCTCACACACCGTGGCAGACTCATGGCAGTGGTTTTCGTCTCAGGTGACACAAGGTGAAAAGGAGTGTATGTGTGTTGCCTTCTTGCGACAGTGTGTGGACCCATGTCTCTCATGCAGTTCTGGATTAAATTGTACAAACAGCTGGGACGACCCCTTCCAGAGGTACAGTTCACGTCTATACATGTTACATATATACTTAAAAAAGTAATACATACCGCTAGTGGTATTTTACTTTTGTTTTTGGACTGTTCCAAATAAAGCATCATTTCTTCTAAAAGTGAAGTGGTATGTCAGGAGTATTCAAGTGACACAGAAATGAGTTTTTATGATTCTTTTATTGGGCTTTTTTATCTTGAGTTCCTGAAAGCTGTATACCTTTGTTTCAAGGCAGATAAGGACAGTCGCATCTTTTTGAAAAAGACCTGATAAAGAAACCACTCAAACCCGTTATGATCCCACCATTTGTTAAAATGCATTTTCTTATAGTAGACTCATGGAGGTGGTGATGACTCCCTTAAAATAGAAAGTTAATGCAATATGTGACAGCTAAAAGTTGAAGTAGCTTGGGCTTTTTCAACTATGTTGGAATGGTGTTTGAAAACAAAATGAGTTTTTGAATTTGTCAATAATGGAAAAAAAGGCAGTAGAAACAATACTATAGTTTCAGGAAGAAAGACAGCATGTCTTCTTCAAACAGGTCGCTTAACATGTATATCCTTATTATGTCATCTCATTAATTTATGGGGACATTTTTTGATAAATGTTTTAAACCACAACGATAAATTAGGGATTAATTGATGTTTGATTCATACACGTTGTGTCAGTCATGACTCACTTCCAAAGAAAAAAAGTGAGCTAGAAGCTTGTGTTTGGACCATGACTGTTAAAAGTCAAATGATCTATGATGACTAGCAAAACCCTTCATTGACAACAACTGATCAACTATTGATACACTTGGTATCGTCCGCAGAAGTCCATCGTCTTTTTAAATACATTTTTATGTCCTGTTATACAAAGTAACTAAACAACTCAAATTCTCTGGTTGCTCACATGCTGTTGCATGACTCACAACACTGAGCATGACTGATGCCTGCAGCTTACGGGAAGTGGATAAACAATGATGCCGAAAAGTGTGGTGCAACCTCAGCCTATAGAGTCATGGATTTTGCTTCTTTGGTTGAATTTGTGACTAAGAATAGGACTCATTACTCATCAACCTTGTTAGTGACAACCTGATTTTAAGCCCTGTAATAGTGAGAAAAGGCTCCCAAAAGATCTGATCTCGTGATGCGAAACACATTTGTTGAGACCGGATTTTTAGTACAAATGAATCCACAGTGTCTGTTATTGGCTATTAAGAGTGGCTTGTTAAATTGATGGAGTCTAATACATTGCTCTCAATTATACACAAATTACTCTGCAAATGTGGACAAAACCAGAAGTCTGCACCAGCAGAAAATCAATGCTAATGTTTTTCATTGAGTCAGTATTCTGTCCCTTAAATCATGCTCAATTGCATGAGGAATCGTTCCATGCTTTTTGATGTTAAAACAATTTATATTGTAATTATTATAGACACCCTCTTTGTAGTCAATGAGATTAGTTTACCCCGAATCACGTATTTATCATTGAGGGCATGACACTGTGTGCATAAAGATCGCCTTGGCTTCAGGCTTATCTACGGTGGATCTATGCTTGCCAGTAAGCAGTCTCATTTATTGTACAGTGTAATTTGAGCAAGCAGACCTTGTATGTGCAGCAGGTACAGGTTAATGCTTGAAAGTTTAATGTGTCGTCCGTATTATGCCACTTTCTTTCGTATTACCCGAGTGAGGACAGTCTGCTACTGTTTTTGGATAAGTGTAAACGATAAGTGTAAAAAGCTTTTGATACTTGGTTTACTTTCTTACAGCTTGTTTGATCATTGTTTATTACACATCCAGAAGATTTACTCATCATCTTTATCATATGTTGCAGTGCTAGCGATCATTTTCCATGTGCTTTTACCAAAGCTGTTAATGAAGTGACAGAAAAAAAAGAAAAGAAAAAAAAAAAATATATATATATATATATTTATGTATATGAAGGTGGGAGAGGTCAGTTTAAAAAAAGGCACATTCCCTTTTAATATTCTCAATGGCATCTGACTGTTTCCTTGTCCGACCTCATCTTACCTCCTCCTAAATAAAGAACAGGTGCGATAAAAGGGACTGTAAATGTGATCAGTCAATAGTCCTAACGCTGCTAAACTGTTCCCCTCATGGATAGCATTTTTTAGATTTGAAATCGAATTATTGTTATGACATTGTTAAAGGGTCGACTAAGATATGTAGCAGCAATTGATCCCAAAAGCAAAGCTGCTTTATGTCCCTGTTGTACCATTTAGTCATTGCAAAAATTATCACATGACCAGGAAGCTTAAAAAAAGGAATGAATAGCCGATAATATGTAATATGATTTGCGGTACATACCATTCCTGTCCTCAAATAGCCACAAGCAAAAAATACTGTAGTCAACATGACAACACTGTATTGTGAAATACAGTGAGCATGAATACGCATGAAATGAGAGACTTCTTGTCTCACTGTGCTTCCTACAAAGTAAACCATTGCTCTTAAAGTTTGTTCAAGAATTTAGATTGAATACAAGTAGCCACTTGCATTCCATCCACCGTCCATTGGCCCTGCCAAATTGTGCAAGACAGCAGCTACTGACATCAGAAGATTCTATCATTTTTATGCATGTTTTTTTGCTACTTTGTGGAGTTTTGTGATGATAATATCCATTATGAAGGCTTCTATGAATGTTGGAGAGACCACTGTTCGGTCACAATAATTTTTACCAGCATGGTTTTGTTACAGTGTAGATTTTTAATTTTCATTTGGCTTGTCTCTGAGTCATTGGGAATTATATGCCTTCTTGTTCTTGCCCCTGTTTATTGCCATGTTTATGCTTGCACAAAATATAGGTGCTGTAGTGAATGTGCTAATGAACAGGCCAAGTATTGTTCGAGTTACCTTTAAACTCCCTCAAGAGTAAATTTCCTGTTTATCAATTTATTCCAGCAATTTATTTATTTATGTATTTTGGTCAAAAGTTTTAACGCATAGAAAAAAATAAACCCCATAACTGAGTCCCTCTTAATGTCGATACACTAATCCATGCATTGTTTAGCTTTAACAAAGCTTTAATTGCTGTGTAATTTGTTGACCTTGTTCAAGGAATGAGTCCACTCGATTTCCCTCACACCTAGATTTGCAGGCGGATCATAATCCATTTTGAAAAAGAGAAAGAATGATGTCATGTCATGTCAGCAACTGGACTCGCCTCTTGACACTTAAAAACTATTCATTAAAACCTGCTGACGGACAGAGTTCCTGGAAGAGGTTGTTCCTGTTAGCTGCTTTTCTGTGTTGTGTGTGTTATTATCTTCCTTGTTTACAGATTGCTTTAGTTGATCTACTTCTTTGGATTCTAAGTAAGCTTCTTGTTGTTGATCCCTCTCCCCCACATGACAAAGGTTGCAAGTCAGGAAATGAACTGGTTGCTTTATAGCTCTGTAAATGGCTTTGAATGAACTAAACTCATTGTACTTGTTTAGTAAGTTATTAAGATATATCCTTTTTTTTTGCAGACATTTTGTCTCGGCGTTTAGTAAAAATTGAATTGGACCATTCAGGATTGCTCCTGTTGATGCTCTTACCTATTTCTATGATGGTTAATTGTGATACACATGTTTTTGCTGGGAGAGGGCAAAACTTGTTATTCTTAGATATATAGGCACATTGGGGATAAAGAAGAGAATTAAAATGTTTTTTGACCTCTTTACAGGGGTCAAGCAGGTTGCAGTTGAAAAATGATGTCATTGTTTAAGGTAGATGTTAAAACACCCCTTGCTTCCTGCTCAAGGGCCTTGTGGGCAAATGTGTAGGACGAGGGACAGCAGTGTAGGTCTGAGAAAGATTAGCAAGTTGGAATGGTTCAAAGACCTTGAAAAATTGTAGATGCTTTGAGAAAGGTGTGGTTCTGAGATGTGGCTGCTTTTGTTGTGTGAGACGTGCTTAGTAATGTGCTGCTGTGTCAGGAAAGTGGGAGGGCAACCCCAGAATAGAAGAAAAGTTGGCAGCATGTAGGAGGGGAAGGCCCTGGCCCCTCACACGTTGCAGATCAGGTGATTAAACAATAGAGGAAGTACCTCGGGAAGAGTAAATACTCATTCTTCTAATCGTCCATCCGGAGGAGGGTATTGATGTGATCATTAACTGGAAGCATCATTAATGGAATTGTAGCATCATGAACTCGGTGGTGGTTAAGTGAAAATAACACTTTACGCCCTGCAACCTGAACTTCAGTCCTGTACCATGGTGATGTATTTAAAAGATTGTGTTCAAGTAACATCCAGCACCCATTTGTGCTACACTGGGTGTTTACCTAGTCAATGTTTTTCTATTTAGCTGAACTGACATTTCTTTCCTTTCATGCCATTCTTTAGGAGTGCATTCGCACAGGAATAACTTGTCTATACTTAACACAAAGACAGCCACTATGTTACACCCTTTCACTGCTCTGCGTTTGCCAATTCTTGGACTAATTTGTGTTGTCTTATGTGAGCGGCTTCTTAGACACTTCCTCATCCTTTGTGAAAGTGTGGTTTGCACATTGTATTTTTGCGTGTGTTGCCTGTGCTGTGATTTGACGGCTGTTTCCCATGACTATGATCTCCTGTCATCCTTGTTGTCATTGTGATGGCAGTGAGAACGTGAAAGGCAAATAGCCAGCATGTGCTTGTGCATGCATGACATGCACAGAAAGGGAATGCTGCATTTGACCCAGCCGCCCAGGGAAATTAAGAGGATGCAATGCATATTTAATTTCCTGAATGGGAGATCATGATACAATACATAATGAAACAGAGTCATTAATTGTGGTTAAAATATAAACAGTGTTGTTATCAGTATCTTAAACTGAGTATCTACTATAATTTGGGATGGGCTTCACGTTACGTTGAAATAACGCGTTACATAAATGGCAATATTACAACTAGACTCCAGGAGCGGCTACTTTTTGGTATTGTTCTACTTTTGTTGTCGATCCGTTCAGCGCAGTCCAGAAGTGCAATAGATGCATGGACTTTACTGTTACTGCATGGCCGTCAAGTGAAACCTTGTTGAGTATACTGTATTGACGACTATGAACCATGCATAACATCATCAAGTATCAGCAGCCCAGGCATGTTTTATGATATTATATTTATATAACATATTATTTGAGATTTATTGTAGCTATTAATGTTACAAGTGGACTGAAAATCTCTTTGAAAACATGTGTCATTGTCGTTTAACAATAAAAACGTAAAATAATCCCCTCACAAAACTGCGTAGGGTAAGAGGGTAACACACCGGCCACAGGCTGATGTGAGTGCTGCACACAATTTACTACACGTGCTTTAATACTTGTGCTTTAGTGCTTGTATGCAGCTCAGTTTATAAACAACTCCGTGAACAAGTAACATATTATTAATTCATGTTGGAAAATATATGCATATACATAAAAATATAGAAAAGTAATTGAACAATGGAGTACTGAAACACGCCAATACAGCTTGACCACGACCGTCTAAGACCAGGATCGTCAATTCTTTACAATGTAGTGTATTATTTGTTTATTTATTTAGTCAATCCTCAAAATTACTGTTTGCTTCTCTCTTTAATTTGGAAACTTAATGTAAAACAGTTTTGTGTCCATAATTCTGTACTATTACAGATCACCTGAGAGGTGGGTTCCTGTGGTTTGAAAATGTGAATAATGATCATTTCCAGGAAGATTGTTTATGAGTGGTTCTCTAGTCTTTCTGTGCTCATGATGTTTATACCAAATCTGGTGTAATGGGTTTCTGGAAAGTGTTAAGAAATAGGGATGACCTTTGTACTTTTTTGGCACTGCAGCTCCTCCATCATTCTTCACATGATTTCAAATGTTTTTTTTAATCTGTATATATATTATTAATATTCACAGCTAAGAATCTATCAGGCACTTTCTTATAGTTTTACAAATGATAGAATGACTGGAAAAGACAAGATTGGTGAAAAAAAAAAGTATATCAGAGGATAATTTTGGGGAGAAAAATAGGGTTGGTGATTTGAACATAGGGTGAAGAGAATGTTAGAAGAATTCAAGATATGTAACTACCGGGCAAAAGAAGATGAGATAAACAAGTACTTGGGTTCCTGAATAGTTATGACTGGGTCAATTCTCAAGATAGGTCAAGGTTGAGGAGACTGACTTGCAGTGCTTGTCCTGAGGAAAGTTCAGAAGGAAAAAGAAGCAATGAGTTTGTCTAAGATGGTGGCAAATATTTAAACCTTAAGCATGTTCGAAAATGTCCACTGAAATCTTGATTGAGAGTCGGTCAGTTCACGATGCATATTTCTGTATTTGTGGAACACTCATACCCACTTGTAATTCCACAGCTGTCCAGCTTCAATACATATTAAGACTCTGATCTAAATGAATATGACACACCATCCCGAACAAGTCCAAGTAAGAGTGAGGCAAGAAGAGCATAATTTTGTGCAAGTGGTTTGGATGAGGGGCATGATTACCATCAGAGCAGTTGGAATCCAAGCCTTATCTGTGTTTGCCAGGACCCAGTCTGTGGAACAGTGGATAAATTCGCTCTAGGTACAAGTCTGCTGCGGGACACACACTGCTCTCCGTTATGCTCTGCTGAACAAGCACATTATCATGGTTGTGAATTCAGGCATGTTTTTGGTTCTGTGACCTTCTACCAAAACAGTGCACCTCAATAAGCAAAGACTATGTATAAGCTTGAAAACAAATAAGGAGGAGGATTGTATTGATTAACCCTGCATGTCAGTGTTTTCATCGCCTTATTTATTTTCTGTCTGACAAAGAATATTAGCCAAACTGCGTCAAAGGTCACCATTAAATCTGCCCGTACTATTTCACTTCTTGACATATCAATCTTTTTCCTTCATTTTGCATCTCAGCTGCAAAAAGAGTCTATGAGAAGTGTAATGACGAGTCTCTCTCAAGTTCTGTGTTAGTCAGACGTCTATAATCCACTCTTCTGTGACACAAAAGGCAGTAACTCTACCCAGACGTCCAGAGGGGAAAAACAACTTTGGAGAGCATGACTTCACGTTTCATGCCCTGTCATGCCCCCAGGAAACAAAACACTCATGCACGCACGCATTCTGAGGGAAAATGAAAGAGAGTTGAAGATCAGTCAAGGCGTCAGGCTTATCTGAGTAAGCTGGGAGTTCGAGGAGGCATGCTTTCCAACAAAAGCCCCAACAAGCATCAGCTTCAATGACTTCCTTGTTTTCACTGATATTTGAGATCAAAATTATAATAACAAATGTGTCAATATACCCAGCCCCCATTCCCTCATGATGTAGTCATGTTAATTTGAATTCCTCCTTCACTTCTCCGAAGCTCCTACAGCACAACGGTCAATAGTGTTACGTCCGCCTTGTTCAAATGTTTGTAAGCATTTCAAGCTAAGTTTAAAGTCTTATGTGGTTTAATCAGTAAACGGATATCAATTTATTGTTCTTACTTCTTTTGCTCTGATCACATCCTTGACAGCTATAATTACACTTTAGTGCAAATATTGTACACGAGAATATGATTACCTCAGCTCACACTCTCCATCCACAAAGCTATAATAATATGATATATTTGGGGGTCTGTTGTGCTAGTTTTCTGTGTAAGCAGTGCTTGTTCTGTTTATACATGCAAAGGGCCCATCATTAAGTCTGTCTCTACTGAATTCGACTGTGTTAATATTTTTGCTTTATTCAGAGTAATAATTTGTTTCTCTTTCTTCAGGACTTGTCCTGCATTGATGACCTCTCCACAAACTCCCTGTTCTCCTCGCCGGCTGACTCACTATCAGAGTATGCTGATGCACAGCCATTCATCAGCACAAATAACCTGGACACGGTGCCCACCCTGTGGGACATCAACACTAGTGCCACCAACACACCAGCACAGAGCCAGCTGGAGGTCAGTAGCTATGACATTGTGTTTGTCCATGGTTATGCTAACTGTAAGACTGTGTTGTCTTGAACCGAGATAGATGGGTCTGCTTCTTGGAAGTCATTTATAATAGAGGATTTGTTTTCATCCACTGAAGCATCTATTCATTTCTGCAACACAGTGTCACGTCATCTTTGAAGTGTACTACTCCAGATTATAGTTTTAGGTGATATGAGATGTTCCTGCACACATGCAGTCACTGTGTTTTTTTGTTTTGAAAATAAGTTTTGAAAATAAGAAATTCGAAAACTTCAAGTAACCTGTGTGCAACCATGGTTTTCTGGCTGTCTACTTTATTTTAAGTTATGGTGGATGGTTTTGTTGATATCTTTGTGATATAAGTCTGGTGTACTTGTCTCACAGGCCGATTTAAATGTTCCCTTTCATTCTGCCCTCGTTTCTCCCATTATGTTGATGCATGGTTTTATCTGCCTTTTTGTTTCTGCTGCCACTCGCTTCTCAGAAACGAACAACAAACAGCGTCTTGTTTAGTGCAGACTCAACAGCAGCCCCAGCACACTTGAAGGCTCGTTTGTGTCTGAAGTCCATTTTCATTTTGCTGCGTGTTCATTTCATTTTTCTTTTGTTTGTTTTTTGTTGACAGTTGAAAGCAAGCAACAGATTTCATGGGTTGGCCAGTTTGGATGATATAAATGCTATAATCAGCACGCCACCTTTAGGAGGATTCCAGGTAGCCACTTCTGCCCTCTTCAGTCTTTAATGTCAATGTCCATCAATCCAAACTTGGTCTACAAGTCATTTGCTTCCTTTTCAAAATGTGTAATATTTTGTTGCACTATTGCTTTATTTTTCTTTTTAATCAACCTAATCTTTTCCAAACAAAAAAAAGAAAATTGTGAAGCCGCGTCAATTTAAATGAATTGAGCCCTTAACTATACTGAGCAGCCTAACAGCAGTATAAAAATACTTGAGACAGACTATGAACAAAAAGAAAAAACTGTATCTTTTGTAAATGTATAAATGTATATCGAATGTCTCACCAATTTCCCACAACTAAAATACTATCATGTTAGTGAATGTCAACTAGGACAGACTTGAGCAACCTCTCAGGCCTGCAATTTCAATGAGTTGTGTGTTTTTTAAGTAATAAGTGCAAAGTTACAATTGTAAACGATTCAACACAGACCTATTTGACGTAGTGTAGCATTCATTATCAGGATTAAATAGATTTCAACAACACCAAAAAACATAAAGAGGTCATTTGAGTGCGAACCCCGAGGCCCTTAAATAGTGTTTTACAACATTGATATCAGTGAGATTTGAAGTCTCCCTTCTATGCTCAGGCTCAGACAACCCAACCACCTCCACCACCACCACCACCACCACCGGAGGAGGAGGAGGAAGCTGAAGAGGAGGAGCCAGAGGAACTAGGACACGTCGATACATACGCTGAGTACCGACCGTCTAAATGTAAGCCTCCAAACTTTATATTTATGTCGGTGTCTCTTCCATCTCACCCTTTTCATTCCTGTGTTTGTTTTTGCAGCAACAATTGGAATTTCTCATCCTGACATTGTTGTGGAGACCAACACACTTTCCAGTGTCCCGCCTCCTGACATCACGTACACTCTGTCCATCCCTGAGTCAACAATTAGCAGCGGTCTTCTGTCTGCTCTTCAACTGGAGGCCATCATCTACGCCTGCCAGGTTCCTTTATTTGAGATACATTAGACCACAGATGCTATAGTTTGACTGAAGGCTCTGATGACTGACTCGTCTTTTCCTCATTCTTAGCAACACGAGGTGATCCTTCAAAACAATCAGCGGGCAGGCTTCTTGATCGGTGATGGTGCTGGAGTTGGGAAGGGACGCACTGTGGCAGGGATAATCCTAGAAAATTACCTGAAGGGAAGAAAAAAATCACTATGGTAGGATTCCTGCTGTTGTTACCTAAACCTATTCATGATGTTGAGACACATTTTTTCTGATATCATCCCACTCAATTCACCCAATTTTTGCCACAGGTTCAGCATATCCAATGACCTTAAATTTGATGCTGAGAGAGATCTCAAAGATATAGATGCCCCAAATATTCCTGTGCACGCCTTAAATAAGGTAGGTCTTCATCCTGTGCCAAGAACAGAACAAATCATGCGAATGACTGACTGTTCAAATGCCTTTTTGGTGTCTCCTGTAGATTAAGTATGGAGACACAGCTACCTCAGAGGGAGTCCTCTTTGCAACTTACTCTGCGCTTATTGGAGAGAGTCAAGCTGGAGGGCAGCACCGCACTAGAATCAAACAGATCCTGGATTGGTGCAAGCCTGATTTTGATGGAGTTGTATCCTTGGATTGAAAAATGCCTGTTGTTGTTTTTTAATAAATGCCAAGTGGTTTTTTTTTAATACAGGGTCTGTATTTGTGTCATGTGTCGTTTAAGACTTCTTGGTAAACATAGGTCTGTTGTGTATCGCAGGTCAGAAAATGTTTGGAGGTTTCCTTTAAAACTTGCCCCATGACCTGTCAACAGATTAATATTGTTTGTTTACTTCTGCCGTACAACTGCAACCTATACTATTGGGATTTGAGCACTATAGATAGATAGTTCAAATGTGTAAAAGGAGCAAAACAAATCTGTCTTTGTATTTGCTACGTTGTTTGTCCTTGACCGCTTTCCTGTTTCAGATTATTTTTGATGAATGCCACAAAGCCAAGAATGCTACATCAACAAAGATGGGGAAGGCAGTGCTTGATCTGCAGAACAAGCTGCCGCGGGCCAGGGTGGTATATGCTAGTGCCACGGGTAGGAGTGCCCTCATACATAAACTGGGATTCAATGCAAAGCAGAGGATTTTGATCATGTGTTTTTGTTTTGGTCCTGATCCAGGTGCCTCTGAGCCAAAGAACATGATATATATGAGCCGCCTGGGGATCTGGGGTGAGGGAACGCCCTTCAGAGCCTTTGATGACTTCCTGCATGCCATTGAAAAAAGGTTTGTCATTCTGCAGAAAATCAATCTTTCACAAAAAGTATATCTCCAGCTGCTGGGGAATTCCCTGCAATCAAGTGGCAGTTCCTGCCAGTCGAGCCATGATTGGAAGGGTGAATAATTGATGCACTTTTTGAACGCAGAGGTGTCGGGGCCATGGAGATTGTTGCCATGGATATGAAAGTGAGCGGAATGTACATCGCCAGGCAGTTGAGCTTCTCAGGTGTGTCTTTCCGCATTGAAGAAATTGCGCTGGACAGTGACTTCAAGCTGGTGTATAATAAAGCAGCCAAGCTGGTAAGCATCCATGTTTCTCCTCAATGGGTGAGACGGTGTCTCTGCTGCCATCTATGGCGACGCATTCCGTTATGGTTATTGACATCTGGACTTCATTTCCAGTGGGCAGAGGCATTGCAAGTGTTCATGCATGCAGCTGACGAGCTCGGCCTGGTCAGCAGGAAGTCACTCTGGGGGCAGTTCTGGGCCTCTCACCAGCGTTTTTTCAAATACCTCTGCATTGCTGCGAAAGTCCGCTGCCTGGTGGAGCTGGCCCAGAAAGAGCTGCAGGCTGGAAAGGTCAGCACTCCCGTCGTCTCTGTAAACTGCTAGCTGTCCAGGAAATCCCATGAGCCACATGATTTGTCAAAGGCCAAATAAACACGTTCTTTGCATCTGCTTTTCTGTTCACAGTGCATCGTCATTGGTCTGCAGTCTACTGGAGAATCCCGCACCAGAGAGGTCCTGGATGAGAATGACGGTCACCTGGATAGATTTGTTTCAGCAGCTGAGTAAGTGGAGTTTTTACTGCAGTGTTCAGTCTGGTCTGTCATTTATCATTGTTGTCTTTTGAATTGTCTTGTCATTTTGAGCTGAATAAATACTTATAAAGGATGTGTTGAATCATGTTGTGATGTGACGATGCCACATTCTCGCTTAACACAATGCGTGTTAAGAGCTTTTGAACGCCTCAGATAAAACCACCTCAGAAATTTGCATGTCTCATTTGTGTTTACTGACAACAGTGTCACGTCATCCTACATCAAGCATGATGTGAGAGTTGGGTCAACAACAGTGACTGAACCTAGTTGCCATAGATGTTTTCATCTAAACATTCCCTCTCTTCTTTCTAACAGGGGTGTATTCCAATCACTTGTGACCAAACACTTCCCATCAGAGAAACAAAGAAGAGAGAAAGCACCGGGGAATAAGAGAAAACGTAAGTGAAGGCGTTTGTTGTGCATTATTCTTGTTGCTGTTTAATTGATCTGCATACACTTAATAAAGTTTTATGGATTTGTAAAAGCAGTGGTCAGCTGATGTCAGGCATTAAACCCGAGTTTCACTCTGTCAAGTCACCGTCAATGGTATATTGTTTGTTGCTGTAAAAAAAAGTACATATGCTCTATAAACCAACATCAGAGTCTTAACTTACTTTGCCATGCTAACTTTACAGTTGCTCTTCTAAATGCCCTGTGTCCTCTTCATTTAGGTAAGCCAAGAGGTCGTCACCCAAAGGTACCCAAGCACACGGTGGACAGCGGCGGTGTCATTAACATCAGTGATGACAGCAGTAGCGACTCAGACGGGATGGACACCGACTCCAACTCATCGCCGGACTCCTTGCTGGACAACGATGATGTGATCTTTGTGAACCATACAAGTTCTCAGACAGGTGGGATTTTACTATTCAATAATGGAGTAGTTCGGGGTATGTTTTTGGTTTTTATCTTGAAACAACTCTTACCTGTTTTTGTGCTTCATCAATCCTGGTAGTTAGCTAATAGATTCCTAGCTGAAGGTTTGTTCCTTCTTTTTTCTCCAACTCAATATAATGTCATTATCAGTAGTTCAACCAAGATCTATAAGTGTTGCTAACATCTTGATAAAGCAAAGACTTCTTGGGAGTCAAGACCTAGATGAAGATGAGCTGTTACTATTTGCTGTCTCACCTACTGTGTGCCATCATTGTATCTCCCCTCTCCATGAAAAGGAGAAGCTCATAAAATATGTTATGAATAATTGTGTTTCTGTGATGAATGTGAAATAGATTGAGCTTTTGAATCCTTATTTTGTTCCTGTTCTTAGCTGTTATCAATCTACACTGTTCGGTCCATTAACATTTTGTCTTCGCTTTTCATCTCCAGTCAGGGTAGAGGAGTTGAAGCAGGACCTCCTCAACAAAATATCTGTGCTGGGAAAAGAACTACCTCTTAACACCTTGGATGAACTGATCGATAAACTTGGAGGTCCTGACAAAGTCTCTGAGGTGAGTGCATAAAACAATGAGCTGTCGATCACGTTTTAATATCTAAAATAATATGTAATGTTACCGGCCTAGGAAGAAATGAAAAAACTTTCTGTGGACTTACAGATGACTGGCCGTAAAGGTCGAGTGGTGCGACGTCCTGATGGGAGTGTCCGTTATGAGTCACGGGCTGAGCAGGGTCTTACCATCGATCACATCAACATCAAGGAGAAGGATCGTTTCATGTGTGGAGAGAAGGTGGCTTATAGCAATATAAAAGCAAATCTTTCTTTGTCATGATAGATTTGTCCTCAACTGATCATGAACATTGTTTTCCTCCTGCAGTTGGTGGCTATCATCTCAGAAGCCGCTAGCTCTGGCATCTCGCTCCAGGCAGACAAGCGGGTCAAGAACCAGAGACGGAGAGTCCACATGACTTTAGAGCTGCCCTGGAGTGCCGACAGAGCCATTCAGCAATTTGGTGAGACTCGCACGATAAATGTTTTCAAACTGACCTGCCTCCACTTCTGTGACAATTGAAACAAGCTGGAGTTGTGTTCGGGCAAGGAACCAGCTGTTAAACTGAGACTGAAAACACCTGACATGTTATTTTCATGTTTTCACTGCTTTTTCCAGTAGTGTTTCGTAGCATGTTAAGAGCGAACATATTCTGATTAAAGTAGGTCAGAATAGTTTGTGTTGGCTGTATGTTCTTTAGCGATTTTGCAATTTCGTATGGCAACTCATCTTTGTTTATTTTGTTGTTTCAGGTCGAACCCATCGATCCAATCAGGTGACGGCTCCAGAATATATCTTTCTCATATCCGAGTTAGCTGGAGAAAGACGCTTCGCCTCCATTGTGGCCAAGAGACTAGAGAGTTTGGTAAATATGTTTGATTTATTTTGTCACCAATTTTACACACATTGTTATCTTGTTTGTTTCCTGCAAGAGAATGATAAATGCTTGACATTTATTTGTGCAGTTATTGAAGTAGAATCTCCCAAAACATTTCCCACAGTACCGTGGCACGGGGAGGTCCATCTTAACAATTTAACAATTTATTTCAGCAAACCACTAATTCCCATAGAGAATTGAGCCTGACGGTTATTTTGAGGAAACTGGAAAAAAATCATTTCTCGTAAGCCTGATGTGAAAATAAGAGATTTGGGTCAGAAGTGAATTGTGGTCTATTTTAGTTTTATGATGTTTTTGCTTCAGTTCTTTGCAATCTGCTCTTTACTGTGACCTATTTGTGATCAAGTTTAGGAGCAAATTAGACTTCTGAGTGTGGATTGGTGCGATAGAAGTTCATTTAAATGTCTCCACAAACATATATACGAAGCACAAAACAATGTTTTGAATCGTATTTCCGAATTATGACCTCAGGGCGCGCTGACTCACGGTGACAGAAGAGCCACTGAAAGCAGAGACCTGAGCAAGTACAATTTTGAGAACAAGGTGAGCAAATTTATCGAAATATCTTTCGGACCATATCATGTCCTGATATCAACGCCAACACGTGCGCCCTCTGTCTCGCAGTATGGTACTAAAGCTCTGGATAAAATCACCAAAGCAATCCTGGGCTACATAGAGAACAAGGTCCCGCCCCCAAAAAGTTACCCTGGAGGAGACGCCATGTTTTTCAGAGGTGAGAGCTTGTTGAATTGACAACATGTGCGAAGGTCAAATGCATTTTTCATTCTGATCTGGTTCATAATGGTCTTTATTTTTAGACATGAAGCATGGCATGATGGATGTGGGCATCTTCTGTAAGGAACCACGATTTGGCATTAGCACAGAAAAAGGTAAAATTTACAAGTTACAAGTTACAAATACACACTTTATATATTCATACTCTAGCTTTTTTCAAAGCTAACTCAATTTGGTTGTTGTTGTTTGTTTTTTTTTCCTCAGACTGCAGCATTACCAAGTTCCTGAACCGCATTTTAGGGCTGGAGGTTCACAAGCAGAACTTTCTCTTCCAGTATTTCACTGAAAATTTTGACTACCTTATTGAGAAGGACAAGAAGGAAGGAAAATACGACATGGGAATCTTAGGTAGATGCTCGTGCTGTGCTGCGGTCATGTCTGACGTTTCATGTGTATTTGTATCCTGGAATTTCAAATGTGCTTTGAATAAACTGATTCTTTGTGTCTGACAGATCTTGCCCCTGGTAATGATGAGATTTACGAGGAAAGGCAGGAGACATTTTTGACCGCTGGAAATCCCCAGGATGGTCAGGTTGTTCTCTATAAAGTAAGTGACATGCCTCATTACTTAGGTTTTTAAGGTGAGATGAGATTTCAAAAAAAAACTTCAATGGACTCATTCACCTTATTCAATATTCCTGTGAGCACATGAAAAATATTGTTCATAAGTTATTGAGATTTGTTACAACAAGAATAACTTTGTGTGTTTCTGATCATGTATTTCCCCCTCAGCATCCTCCTTAATCTTTGTGTTCTTTGTGCTACAGATCAGCGTGGACAGAGGGATGACTTGGGATGAAGCTTACAACAAGGCATTAAATCTCAGCGGTACCAATGAAGGATTCTACTTGTCTCAGAAGGTTGGTTTCGGTCATTGTTCACAATAAATAATTCAACTTGACAGTGAATAAAATGGTGGTTCTGACCTGCAGCTGCGAGGCAACAATCCATGCGTGCTGCTCGCTGAACAAGGAAGAGGCAAGAACTTTATCGTTTACAAGCCCAACATAGGCAAGCAGACCCACCCAGAGAGCCTTGACAACTTGCAGCAACGCTACCGACAGGTGAGGAGCTACATCGTCTTACATGTATAAAACACACACACGTATGTGTGTGTATATATATATATGTGTATATATATATATATATATATATATATATATATATATATATATATATATATATATATATATATATATATATATATATATATATATATATATATGTATATATATATATATATATATATATATATATATATATGTATATATATATATATATGTATATATATATATGTATATATATATATATATATATGTATATATATATATGTATATATATATATATATATATATATATATATATATATATATATATATGTATATATATATATGTATATATATATGCACACCATCCAGGCTGTTTTTTCTTGTGTTTTCCCCTTCACATTATCATTCCCTGTATTCCACTGCCTTTCTTGCATTAAAGTCTGTTATCTGTCAGCATGACCTGTCAACCTTCAGTGTGTCTGTCAATACCATCCGTGTTCATAGGATGTTTGGGGAGTTTTATAATCGTAATCTGCTCAATGAATTAGCACAAATCATTGGTCTCTGTCTTTCAGGTGTCGGTGGAGGAAGCTAGGGAGAGCTGGGAGAACCAGTTCAACTTCTCCTTTTCAAAGTGCAGCCATGCCAATTGGTAATAAGTTCTTCCAACCCTGATCCCGGTCACTGTTGATATACACAGTGGAGTTTCCAACATGCAGTCTTTATTCACCCAAATGCACATTCTCCTCTTCAGGAATGGCAAGTGTAAGAAAATCGAGGAAGGCCAAGAGTGTCTGCAGGGCATGCGCCTCCGGCAGTACCACATGTTGTGTGGCGCATTGCTGCGTGTTTGGAAACGTGTGTCTGACGTGGTGTCGGAAATAACCAGCTCCAGCATCCTACAGATCGTTCGGCTGAAAACAAAGCAGCACAACAAGCAAGTTGGTGAGTGACCACTGTCACTTGACAAGTAGAATGAAAGTGCTGTCATGGATTGACAAGATTCTTTCAAACTGGCCTATTTAGACACACCATAGAGTGAAGAATAGCACATCATTTATTAAAAAACTCTTCCCGTAGATGTCAACCACTACAGAAAATTCACTGTTTTTATGAATGTTCTGTGAATGACGAGTATCAGTGGACAGTTCCCAGTGAGATGCAGCCTACTGCGTTGATCAACCCATCGAGATAATGTTTTTCTAATTTTCTAAATTTTCTAAGGCTCAGTTTCAAGTTAAATCTTATGATCAAATGTTGCTTTATGTGAGCTGCCTGCCTTATTGAAATCGGCAGTGTGCCAATGACTGTAAAATTGTTACTGTGCACTCTAGAAGAAGAAACCCTTCAAGCCAAGTGGTGTGGTTTTCATTGAAGCACAATCTGGGAGTTACTGATAAACACACCTTTTATTTGTTTTCAGCAGTCAACATCTGTGCTCTTCTGTTTTAGGCATCAAGATCCCAGAGAACTGTGTGGCCCGTGTGCGTGGGGAGCTGGTCCGGATGGACGAGGAAGTGAAGAGAAGACGCAAAGAGAAAGAGAAGCAGGCTATGGAGCAGCGGATGGCTGAGGAACGGATGCGGAAGATGGAGCAGGTGAACAAACATCTCCTGGCCAATCTGTTCAGCCAGAAACCCATCCTGAACCAGTCACTGGCCCAGTCTCTCGCCCAGAGTCAGATCCTCAAACAGAAGCTGAACGAAAACGCTCTGCAAAGAACTTCGGCGCTCGCTCAGCTGAGGATGCAGGCGGTGTGCGGCCAGAACGACGCACAGATTCGCACACACAGCCGGACCTTGCCGCCTTTACAAAGAACCCAGCAAAGAACTCAAAGCAGCTGGTCTAACAATTCGGGCCCCACCAACGCAGGTCCCCTGCCCAGTGTGGCCAGCCTCAGCTCTAGTTTGTCTCATTTCTACCCGCAGTCCTTCCCGCCCCCTTTTGCACACTCAAAGACCCAGTCACTGCCACTCCATCCTCCCAAACCACCTGCCAGTGTGTCCTCCAAAAACCCCTTCGAGGATATACTGGATCTTACCATGAGCTCCCCGTCCCCTTCCCCAGATAGCACAGAGGGGGCACTGAGTCTGGAGGGTCTGTCAGCACACTCTTCAGGGTACAGAGATGACTTCAGTCTGGAGTCTCTGATCTCGCAGAACACGTCACACACACAGCAGCAGCTTCTGTTGCCGCAGCAGAACCACAGCATGCTATCCAGCAACCATCAGGACTTGTTAGACTTCCTCGACCTGCCGCTGTCCCCTCAGATGCCCACACAGAAAACCAGCCCGCAGTCTTCTTCGTCAGCCTCCAGCTCCTCCTCCACCCCCTCTGTGTCTCACGTCTCCACCGGCCTCCTGTCGACCTCCACTCTCATCGCCACCTCCTCTGCCTCCTCACCTCTCTTCCCCAGTGTGCCCGCCTCTTCCTCGCTCTTCTCCAACTCTTCACCTGACTTTCCCTCCAACTATCTCCTCGCCCCGCCAGACTCTCTGTCTTTACCCAACGGTCACTGCAGCAGCGACACCCTGGACGTGCGCGAGGCCCTGAATAGCATGTTACAAGCTGGACCGGACCGGAAGTCTGTTATTCACTACCGACAACAGGAGTAAGATGTTGCAGAGTCGACAGTGTAGGTGATCGCGTCTGTAGCTCTGTGATGATGCTGATCCCCTCCTGCCCTCGTCCTCCTCGCTCAGGGCCTGTAGTCACATCACTGCCTCTCCTGTTCTCCCTCTCCTCTCTCCCACCGATCTGATTATTAACCAAAGTGCGTCCTTCACAGTGAAAGGCAGCTGTCAAAAGAATTCAAAAGACAGAAGAAACATTTTATCAAAACAAAGAAACAAACCTCCTCCTGGTCCTAAAAGCCTTTTGATCAGTTCGAAACTTGCTTCGCTCTGATGTTTCTTCTGTCCGTCCCGGCTCCATGAGGCGTCGAGTAGTGTTGAACTGGAAGACAAAAGGAAACAAACAGCTTGTTTCTTCAGCGGATAAGCCATAAAATGCCTCATTTCCTTTCCATGCTCCCCCTCGTTGCTCTCCCTGCATTTTAGAACACTAGTGCGAGGATAAAGGGAGGGACAGCAGCCCGCCGTTGCTTACAGTGCCTTTGGAGAAACTATAAATGCAGTCTTTAAAAGTCCATGTAGCCTGATGTATAGATTTATATTCTTGGGTGTTGCTTTTATTTAAAATGTAACAATATATTTGTATTTAACGCTCACTCTCCCCCTCCGGTCCTTCAGCCGGTTTTGTTACACCAAACCGCGGAGGTCTTTTTAAAGGACGATTTTTCTTTGTATCTCTTTTATTCTGGTGAAAGGTTGTTCGTATTGTTGTTTTTTTACAGGCTGACGTTCAGTTGTGAGTCTCTCGGTTCGGTCGTTTGTTTCTCAGGAAAGTCTTGAGCGAGTCGGTTTTGTGTGGGAGTGTGTGTCAGATTGACCTGCGTCGACGTGTTTTATGTCATTACTAGTGCATATCAAGGCTTTCCCAAGTTTTACGTCCTGAGCGGTTCAGAAAGTCAACGCCAGCAATAATAATAATAATAATAATCGCATCACCACTTTTGTGACACACAAACACCTGAAGGATGGTTTTACGCTCAGCAAAGTCTTTGGTCATATAAACCTCTGTTCCCTCGCTCTGAAGAGGAAGTGCTCCCTCGATGAATCTGGATGTTTTCAGTCTTTGTTATTCTTCAAATATATATTGTTATTTATATTTAAGGGACATTTTAGATTTTAGAGCTGTTCAGTCTGCTTACTCTTTAGACTTGTTGACATGTTTGCGCAGGGAGGTTTCTAGTTTTCCAGAAGGCTTAAGTCAAATTCTATGAAAAAACTTGCCACCAAATAAGATTGCACTGTTGTGTACTGCTGTGCAGTGTCTGACTCTGCTCCCTTCACTTCACTGAAATATTCCCTCCGCGTGTAAGGTAACAGTCGGGGCTTCAGTTTGACGAGAGATACCAAAGTATTCCACAGATGACCCCTGCCTCCCGCCAACAGCATCAGAACTTGATCTCAGGAAGAAGCGCAACGGTAGAAAAAGTCATTTCCCCTGCAAGTTGAGCTTAACTAGTGCTCATTGTTTTTGTACTGTGCCGTCTTTGTGTTCAAGACATGGTGTGATGGGTTTGTCTTTGTGAAAATGTCTGATTCCTCATGTCTATGTCTTCTTAGGGCAAAGATCAAATACCGTCGCTTAGTTTTCGCTATAGTTGCAGCCATCAAAGCAAGAAATCCCAGACACTTTCATCTCTTTCCCTGGTCAATATTCCGATCGGACACATTCCAGGACAGCAGTCTCCTCTCAAATCTAATTCATTTCACAGCTTTATTCACCAGATGATATGATCCCTTTTCTCGTGTATCGTTTTTGCACTAAGAATGGCATATTCAAGTTACTGTTCTGTTGTGGGTTATGATTGTGTATTGTGTAAACTGTAACCATCTTCTCTCACCGTTTTTCGTATTATTATATAAATCACCCAAATAATTTATTGCTAACATGAAAAAAAGAAACAAAAACATGCTACTGATTGTATGTATTTTTAAACAAAGGCTATTTTTTCTGTAAAAAACAACAAACAAAAAAAGGAAACTGTGTTAAGCACTTTTATTCTGGGTTGTGCTTTTGTTTTCTATATATTTATAATTTAGATCCAAGTGTATATATTGTAAAATTTGTGCCTTTCTTAAAAAAAGTGTTTTCTACTCATTAAAGGAAGGACTCTATGAAACTGCAATCTTAACTTTGTAAACAAATAAAAACTTGAAGATTGCCGAAGTTGTGCTTTGTTCATTCGTGGCATTATTCCCACTGTACTGTAAAGTCAGAAACATTTGGTGGTCCTGTTCGGCTGCAGCTGCTGGATATTAGACTGAGACAGCCTGGAGGCAGATGTGTGTGTGTGTGTTAGATGAAAGCCTCAGCAGACCTCAGTTTTGCTACTACAAGGTGAAAGTGGAGATGAGTCGTCATTATAATGTGACACTCTCAAGTAGAGAGAAAATATACTTTCGAAACCTATAAAATTTTAATGCACTAGTGCTGGCACTAAAGAAAGTGTGCCTACATTGTGGCCACAATTTAGTATTTAGTTCCTTCATATTTATATTTCATTATTTTCCTTCATATTTTACTTTTGTGGCCACATTTTTTTTTTTTTGCCATGTCCGGTCTGGGGCTCTGTAAGATATCATTCGAATGGTGGCTTTTTGTTTGCATATAACAACAATTCAATGATGAATTATTAGGAGGTTATGAGGACATACACTCAATACAAATGCTATAATAACGATTACAAGACTGGTAACACAAATGGGAAAACAAATATAAACGCAGACACCAAAGCAAAACGAATCTCCCAAACAAATATTAAAATAGGTACCACCCAAAATGGAATTAATATATACACGAACTCACTAAAAAACATGCTTTTTTTTAGATTATTATTGATTTTATTAAACAGACAAATAGAAAAGGTAACAGAAAATAAAGGAAAATTATAGTGAAGTGGATTGGCTTTAAATTGGTTCAGCAATGCGTGAAATCAACATGGAATGAAATAAAACAAACCCTGCTGACCTGTTTAAATACCCCAACAAAATGTGTCAGCGCACACGTTTCTACTCCACACATTTCTGCTCAGTTTCCATGGGACCTCATGAGTCGCGTGTGGCCCCGGGGCCGCGCGTAGTCCGGTCTGTCCAGCGTCGTCATTTAAGTCTTGTCAAAAGTATAGTATGAGACAGCGTTAGACGTTTGTCGAATAGAATGCGCGTTCATATCTAACATATGCATCCAAAAAGCAGACCGCTATTCTTGCTGTGAATTGTGTTGACCGTATGAGCACATTAAAATGATCTTCGCTCGAACTGCAGCACGTGTTTGTGGTGTCAAAATTGTCCACCAGATGGTGCTATACATCAGACAACTCAAAAATATGGGAATAAATGGGCGTCAGTTGCAGTGACTTTTGCAATGAAGGTTTTGTAGTCCGCTCATTTTAAAAGCAATAGTCATGGTTGCATGGTTGAAAAGCCAAGGCCGATAAGAGACGCGTGACAACAGCCTAATCAAGTGGTGTGTGTTGTTGCCAACTGAAGGTCAACATGACAGATCAGAACTGGACTTGGCACTTGATAGAAGTCGGCCTCGTCTGATCAGGCATATTAATGTTGTGGGCCAGGAGCATCCAGGAGAGGCTTCAAAAAGATCCTAAAATATTAATGTTGTGGGGTTTGTGTTTTGACTTGCTCTCTAGATATCGACCCCCTCAAGGATGAGCTGTGTCCATGGAGACCACCGTGCAGTTCACCTTCAGATTTTGTTGCTTCAATGTGTCACGAAATCCAGGTTGATCCGACGAGACCTGAGTAATCTCAAAAGTATCAGCAGTCTCTCAGCGGACTACTATTAATCTAAATATTGTATTTTAGATTTGCCTCTGCTCTCAGGTCCTGACAGTGTCCAGGCTCGGTCATGTGACAGATCCAGGTCTGTGCATCTCATGTGGCTCTGGCTCCTGTCAAAGAGGCCCAGCACAGACGAAAACACCTTGTTCTCGCAGCAGAGAAGGTCCAGGGTTAGAAAAATCAAGACCAACAAGGGAGCAGCTCCCTGTGGTGCAACACTGTGGTTGCACTTAAAGGGTCTCTCCTTGACCTTGATCTGTCCACCAAGGCCGTGGAGCTCACAGTTGTCTCCCTCTCACAGTGAAAAATAACCACTGTTGAATGGATTTGTGTCTCACAGTGAAGAATAGCTGGTTGAAAGCTGAACTGGGATATTTCTATGCCGTATGAAAAAGGCTTTCGCTTGAGCCTCTTTGAGAACTCCAGGCATACTGGACCATGATTTGAGAGTGAGGAAGGATGTCTGAAATCAGCGTCTACTTCAACTTGCTTAGCCTCTAATAGAGTTGCATGTCCACATGCGAGGCCCTTGCGTCAGCGTGGGGGGAGGGAGACTGAGAAGCCAACCGCACCAAAGGCACCACTCTGCCACCAGGGTATCCAGCAAGGCTCATTATAGTGCATTAAACAGCCTCCCTGCGGAACAATGAGGGGCCCGCAGGCGGAGCCCGAGGCTGGCTGGGACCGATATGAACACCCAAGGGATCCGGCTCACCCGGGCCTGTCAGCAGCAGACCCACATCTGCCCCTGCGTCGCTCCGTATTCTCATCTACCTTTGTCAGCAGACGGTCACGTCATGTCAGCGGAGTCCGACGCTGCTGTCCTACTAAATCGCAGGGACACTCTCCGGCCCTGGGCCTTCTGCACGTGTCACATCACTCACAGCACCAGAAAAATACATGCCACAATTAAATGAGTTCAATAAAATGGCCTGGCAACCCAACGTAGACATGTCTTTCTGACTTATTGCATCAGATGGTGACCAACAAATGCACACACACAGTCAGAGCCGTTGTTCCGCTTTGTCTCTGCTTGATCATTGTGGAAAGAGGAAGTCACCTGACAGATCATCTAGACCTAACACGCAAGCACCAACAGTCATTGTAAAATATATTTGTATAAATATTAAATCCATTATTACTGTTTTGTAAAAGACAAAATGAAAAGCATAATAATGGCTCACACCACAGACGTCAAGAGATTTAAGTGCAATGTGGATTTACACAATGCAAGTTGATTTATTAAAAAACATTGTAAATATTTACGACTGGTCTTGTATATAAGATCATAAACATCATTGCTAAGGTGATTTTTATCGGTGAAGAATAATGTCATTCTAAGGCAGATTCGACACAAACACAAAATGAAGCAATGCATAATAATGACGGAATATTTTATTGTTATGCATATATATTTTTTGTCAATTCAATGGGTAGCCAACAAAAGGCTCTTAATTTCCCCGGGATATTGTGAGTGGCATTTACCTCATTTGTCCCGCTGCTCCGGGTGGGGGCGGGGAGCACCCGCTGCCGAGGCTGCGTGCGCAGCTCCAGTCAGTCTTCAGACAGCGCCGCAATGGACACTAATTCTATTTATTGACAGCGAGCTGTGCGCTTTATTTCACTTTAACGTGGGACGTCGGGGTCCTGGACAGCAGCTCACTCTCACACACACCGCCTCAGAGGTGAGTATTCCCTGTGCTTACGCATAAATTACAATTTCCATCGGTGGTGTAACGCGGTGATGGATGGATGGATGACGGTAGAGTCAAGAGAAAATGGACACAAATGGGGCCGAAACACCTCGTAAACGTCTAGTATTCGTATTCAAACCCGACATTGCATTCGAGGGTGTCGATTAAAATTGGAATAGGTCGTTCATTTGTGTTACATGGGATGTCATCGGCCCAGCTAGCTTGCGCCGTGTCATATTAGCCAGTGTGTCGCGCGAGCTCACCTACGTCTAAATGACTCCTGTTCTCATGGCAACCGAACCCGGTGTCGACCGGGATGTGTGAGGGCAGACGATCGCCTTCCGCGAACCCACCGGAGCAGCACCGGCACCAAATGTCAAGTACCTTTACTTCAATTGGTATTGCATTCATTCAATATGCTGACGATGAAGAGGCCCCTGGCCTTGGCTCTTATACAAGGCTGATATAAAGGTTAGTAGAGTGAATAAAGGTACTTTTCATGGTGTAATGGTCTGAGCCTACTGATGGTTTTTGTCTCCTCTACGTGTATCAGGCCTGAATAAATGTCTGAGCGTTTTTTTAATGTGTTCCTAATCGGAACACAGCGAGTCTGTAGTGGAAACACAAGGAAACTAAGAGCCGAGCAAATATAAACAGAGCACTGTTTTCACTTGGCGTTTGTGCCAGAGCCTGTGTCCTGTCAGACTCGGCCCCTTCTGAGAGTTCATGAACAAGGTCTTACCTGCCTGCGACAGCTTCCCTCACTGAAGCAACTGCTCCGGCGACAGCATGAAAAACAGACTGCGGACGACGAAATTCATCTGATGGATCACCTTGGTGTGGTCAGTTGGAGGAGAAAATCGAATTGCATTTCATGAGCCTGGTGTTCAAATATTCACACGCATATAGTGAGCACAGTCTAAGAATGAGCTCATGTATATCGATCATAGACTCATTAATTCATTCTTATTCTTAGTTTAATAAATCCAGTTAATTATGGCTTCCCATTTGTCATAAGTAAAAGGTGTAATGTATCAGGGGCGAGTAGTAGACAAAGATCCATTTATTTTCAGCCACTCTTGCCTTAACAGAGGCTTGTTGTCATGGGTTACTGTTATCGATTGGCTGGCGTCTGATTAAAATCTTCTGACCTCCTCAACAGTCACATGACGGATGCTGATCCAAAAACTGTGTGGAGACTGTTTTGATCCACAGTGTTGAGGTCCTAGAACTTTCCACCTCAGCTTTCCGTTTGTTTTGCTTTGACAGTTAACATTTAACTTAAGTGTATTCTGTGAAAGTGTCTCACTGTCAAGTCTGTTGTCAACACCAGAAGATCTGTGCCTTGACACAACAGCATTAGTTGACTGTGACTAGTATTTTCCCCTCTGTGGTGCCTGTATTGACATGTTCTCCTTGATGGGTTGCTGATTTATATATATTTAATGAGTGTTCTGACCAGCTGGGCAGCGATGAACATGAAGGCAAGGCTTCCTAATGAGACATAATTGGCTACTGGAGCACAAAAGTGTTGAGGTCAGTGACCTTTAGCTCATCCTCTCTTTCCAAGTCTGCTCTTTTGTTCCCGTCCCTCAAAACTCCAAAGCTCAAATGCCACTGAATTTAGCAAATTCTCCACTGGGCTGTTGTTGTTGTTCTCTTCAGTTTGCTATACGTTCCATCGACCAGGCAAAGAGAGACAGAAATGTGGAAGTGATTACATTAAAAAGAAGGGGGGGCGCGGGTGTTTTGGCTCCGATAACTTCTCTTTTTCCTTATACTCAATTACCAAAGGCAAACATCTTGCAGATGACCAGAGACCAAAGTATCAAAAACAGTTATTTTCTCTAGTGAGTATTTTAAAGCAGGCATGTTGGCAGAACATGTACATATAGTATTAAAATTAATGTATTGTCACCCTCTGCTTTGTTGCGCAGCTTCTGGTTATTTAAGAGAGGGATCATATTTAAGATAGATCTGAAGAGGCTTTGTTGTTGAAAGGGGGTACATTTTCATGATCTGAGGCCTGTTACCTTTTTTGCCATTTGTAGAGTCAAATGGATGTATAGCTTTGCTTGGTTGATAAGGTTATTTTCATCCCATAATATGTTTACTCAGATGTTTTTGAGTTCAATGTTCTCTTGCTAAAACGTCAGTAAGGTGAAAACAGTAGAGAAAAAAGTATTCACTCATATTCATTCATTTTCTGTGGCTTATTCCTGGTACGCTGGGGTTGGGCGGAGCTACAAAGGTGAAAGCGGATAATGTTTTGTTTTTTTTGTTTTGTTTATCCATGAAGCTTCCTAAACTAGCAGTCTCTAGTTCATAGCTGCACAAATCTGTTGTTATTATAATATTTTCATGTTTTTAAATTTCTTGTTTTTTTATTCATGTTTCATGTATATATATATATATTTATTCATGTTTCATACTTTTGTTTTTTTATTCAAGTATTTTTCTTAATCCTTCTTCTTGTCTAGTTTGACTCTTGTTTCTGTTTCTTGTTGCTGGCCTCTCTTAAAAAACCATTCAACCCATTAAGATCACCAGATTTAATTTGGATAAAATAAAGTGTCACACAATGCTATTGACTTTATAAGAGAATTGTGAGGACTGTATTTCACAGGCTCCAAACTTTAATGAAATCGACTCACTAATCTTGAGCTGCTTTTAATGAGCTGACCTATGACCTCATCTCTTTTAGTATGGAAAAGTCAATATAACAAGCAGGATTATTTTGGATTAAAACATCCACCGAGAAGGTATTTATAGGGAAGGCCTGGCTCTATTCCTGTGGCGACGGAGAAGCTGACAAACTTCACAGATGAGGGGGGCCACCAGGATCATTGCATCAGTTTTTCATGGGTTCAAGTATGCGACATCTGTGTGGCCTCCCCACTCTGAGATAAGAGTTGGACAACCATGGGAATTCATCTGAAAACAAGGATGAGTGTGTGCGCTCTGCGTGCTCTTTAGGCTTAAACATCCCTCTCTGACTTGTTTGCTGACTTTGACATTTTAATCACATGCCTTCATTGAGTAGGTGTTTGAGCAGCGAGCTGTGTAGTTACCCAGCCGGAGACCTGTCGGGGCGTCAGGTCACCTGATCTGAGGGTTCAGTGTTAATCTCTCTAAAACATGACAGCTGAGTTCACAGAGGAGATTAAGGGAGGTTTATTATCTGCGTTTCAGAGCCCTTGGTTCACTCTCCTGCGCGTCGTGAAACAGCCACACGAGAGGCTGTGCCACCAAGAAAGACTTCTTTCAGTCAGTTATCGGGTCTTTGTCATGTCACGGGCCTCATGATCGGGTTATCAAACAGGAAATATCTTGGCCTCAACATTTCTGGAACGCTTGGGAGGCCTCAACGCCAAGTGGGAGGGATGAAGGCCAGCCTTTTTAGCAATGATATGGATGTTCAGGAAAGACTCAGATCATTTGCGTTCAGCACCTCTGGCCCCATTGAATTCCAGGCCCGTGTAGTACTTGACGTCTGCGTGCTTTCCTGAACGTTGCCATGTGTGAAACAGTCGTCAGCTCACTGGGTAGTCATGAACCATCAGAGGCTAATTACCTTTCCTCATCAGCTCTTCAGAGCAACAGAGACGCTGCCTCTGGGTGATTAACTACTCCTCTTAACGTCGCTGTGGTGCCGCACAACACCATGTGAGCGCTGCTGACACAGTCTCACCACGAGGCTCCACCTCCTGGCTAGAGTGCACCCACTGTGGTGCTCTCCTTATGGTGAAGAATTGTCTTCCACAACACTGGACTCATTGGTCTTCAAGCTCTGCAGAGAGGCTACTTCATCCCGGGCGCATGAAGGATGGCAGCCAGGGTAGAGAGAGTCACTGGGACATCTGAGTTTACTTCAGTGTTGCATTAGATTTAACTGGAACATTCAGGTAACAGACCTGCTGAACTTAACGTCCACATTTTTCCAATGCAGTCAGAGGAAGATGACTAAATGAAGTTGATGCACATAATAAAATAAGATCAAAAAAGAACTTTTCAGGTTGTAGGGTGATCAAGCTTTGAGAAATAAAATGGTAACATTTGTGATTTTGTGTGTTCCAGGTTTTTGAAGATAAGGAATGGATGAGTGCGCTCAGTAGCACTTTGTGACGTGATTGACCCCTCAAGCTTTGTGATGGAAGGAAGCGCTGACTTGAACGTTGCACAGCCTGAAGCAGAAGCTGGTGTGGCATGTGAAGATGGAGCAGCTAACGTCCGAAGTGGAGTTCATTTGGACATCAAGTCTGATTCCTGTGATGGAAATACTGCGGGACAGAGTAAAGGAGGGCTGGTTGTGACCCCGGCACCGTCTGTGGAGAGTCCAAATGTGGATTCAGCAGCAAGTGTACCGTTGAAAGTATCTACCGCTGTCCTTCACCCAGTCTGTCTTGGGGAAAATCCACTGATGCTCCCCATTCATGTCCAAATGGCCGGCGCCGCAGCTCCACAGCTCGGCCAGTTGGGGGCAGCACCCTACGTCATAGCAAGTAGTCAAAATCCCCTGTCACTCCCTTTGGTTTTGGACCAACAAGTCCTGCAGCAAATGAATCCCTCAGTAATCCCTCAGTCCAACAACTGCCAACAGGCTCACATTATGAACCCCCTGACCTTCAGCCTGCCCTCCGCTGTGGACCAGAAGACAGATGGTCAGGCTCAGGATGTTAACTTGCTCTCTCTGCTTCAGAATCCAGCATTTGCTGGTCTACTTCAGGACCTTGTCAGTTCACAAACGGGTTCCCCCCTTTACTCACTTCCTTCCCTTGCGCCACCCTATACCTCCCCACTTGCCCCACTTGTACCCCCTGCCACTCTCTTGGTACCGTACCCAGTCATTATTCCCCTGCCAGTTCCCCTGCCCATTCCGCTGCCCATCCCTGTTCCAGTCCTTCAGACGGAGGACTCAAAGGGTAACATGCCCAAACCAGTTTGCACTGTCAACACAAGCACCCAGACTTGTCCTCATGATACTACCTCTCCTTCTGGATCATCCAGTAGATGTCCTCCATCATTCCAGTCCCACAATATGTCCTCATTGCCTCTTGTAGAAGGACAAGCATTAGACCTCTCCCTCAGGACTTTCCCTGTCCAGCCAAAACAAGAGAACCCCAGCCCACAACCGGACAGTGCATTGGACCTGTCAGTGCCTTGTGTTAGAAAGAAGTTCCCTCAGCAAGAGCGGGGAGTGGCAAAGTCCGATTCCAAACTTCTGGCCTCACTGGAGTTCAGTCGGCAGCATAAGTGGATGGTAGACAGCGTCCCCTGTGGGTCCAGCTCCGGTGGTCCACAGGCGTCCCTCAGCAGAGCAGGTAACCTTGAGATCTGCGGCAGCTCCCAGGCAGCTAAAGTCATTGTCTCGGTGAAGGAAGCCATCCCCGCCATCCTCTGCGGGAAGATAAAGAGCCTCTCAGGTGTCTCCACCAAGAACTTCTCCATCAAGCGAGATGGTGGTCAAAGCTCATCCCTGCAGCAGCTGTATGGAGTACCAGCCATGTCCAAGGCAGAGCGGCATACTGCGAACGGCCCGCTTAACAAGGTACCCAAAAACCGAGCCATCAAAGTGAAGAAGGTCAGTTCACAGGAGATTCACTTCCTGCCCATTAAGAAGCAGAGACTGGCTGCTCTGCTCCCGAGGAAATGAGAGTGCAGCACAGCAGCGCCCCCTGGGTGAGCTGAACCACATGTGACCACATTCTGTAGTCAACTTCTCAACCACCCGCTTTGGCTGCTGCAGTGCGACATGTCATATGAAGAGAACATTTGTGGAATTGGCAGCTCAGCCAGGGCCCGAATCATTGTTTGAACACACATATTTTTAATTGTTCTTGTTTTTGTTGCAGGCTGTGACTTCCTCTGTTAGAACCGTTGCCCGGCATCTTCAGCCTGACTGAAAACATGTTTTTGCAGATGAAAGCAGGTTATTTATTTCCCATTTGTACACGTGTGAATTCATGAAACAAACTGTCAGAGGTTGTGAAAACAGCCACTTTATATAAAAATACGTGTGTGCGCGCGCGTGGCTTATTTGTTCTTGTGGGGACCAATTGTGGGAAAACAAAGCCGTGAGAGTATTTGGCTTAATATGAACCATTTGGCCGGTCCTGACAAGGTTAGGCCTAAATCTGAGAGGAAAAACGTAACAAAATAACATCGTGTTGTGGCAAACTTTGTGATATAAATTAAGCTATATTATTATTATTATTATTATTGCTCTTATTATTGTTATTATGAACATTAGCCATGTATTGTGGCTGGTTAGGTGAAGTATGAGAGGCTAGGGAAAGCATTATGGCAATGAGAAACCTCCAAAAGTTCTAACAAGGATGGAAATGCGAACTTGTGTGTTTGTGTGTGTATTTAAGAGTGTTAGATATTTGTGTGTGTCCTCCATCAGACCTGAGTGAAGTTGTGTTAAGCCTGTTTTGGATCCTTGAATGCACTTTTCCTCGATTGATTCAAAATAACAGGGACTTGTTTGGGATCTTCAACATCCTGCAGAGCTCACGTGGCAGCGATTTAGGAAACTGTGAAGTCCCTAAAAAGCTCTGCAGACTTCACTGTTTACCAAGTGCTTATTTATCGCAGCGAAACTTTGTTCCTCAGATGAACGTGCTTGGAGTGACCCGTTAATTTATTGTATGAGTTGTATTTATCACATCTGTGTGTGAATGTCTGAAGACTTTCGCGTTTTTATAAACCTGTTTTATACCTGTGAAATAGAAATGTTCGAACTCTTGTGCTTTTTGTGTTTTCTACAGAAGTAAACTCCAAATTTTTTTTGACTCTGTTGTCTTCTGAGTTATTATTTTTTTCTCGCTGTCCATGTTGAGAACAGAATTTCCTTCCTGTCTTGAGTGTGAAGCATCTGGGCCAGAGTGCAGGTACTTTTGTGAGACTTTGTGGGAGTCCAGATTCCCCACTTCCATCTGTCAGAAGTGGAAAGTTAATGCTCATGCACTCATCAAGCCACATTAAAATCCACACATCATCTTTATAATGAATACTATTAAACCACAACTTGCTTTTTTGTTTGCCTGTTTAGTCAACTGAGTCAGTTGAGTTTGAGGCCATTAGTTCAAATATTGCTTATATCAAATGGTTTTCTTTTGCCTTTACCCAGTGCTATTGCATTTAACACAGTTATACTTGAACCTGGCTGGCAACACTAGTTCTTACCTTCTGGGTTCACCGTCTCACTCTGCTGTTTTTGTCTGGTTTATCCAGTTCCAGCAGAAACAGCTCATATAGACATATAGAAGCTGTTCCATGGCAAGAATGACAGAAGATAAACTCTGGGAGGAATTAGTCTGACAAGAAGCATCTTCACTTTTTTTTGTGTCAGTGTAGCAGAAGAGATTGGTGACACTTGATGTATTGGATGGAAATCTGTGAGAAGTTGTAGTTATCAGCATTATCTCATT
Organism: Synchiropus splendidus; assembly: GCF_027744825.2. Lineage (NCBI taxonomy): Eukaryota > Metazoa > Chordata > Actinopteri > Syngnathiformes > Callionymidae > Synchiropus > Synchiropus splendidus. Next base: position 16,998,923 of record NC_071334.1, read on the forward strand.
TAGTCTCCTTTGTCATTGATTTTTTTTGTATAATGTGGAGCACCTGGAATTGATGTGCTGACAAACATTCCTTGTGAAGGAAAGATTGTTTCACTGATCTGTTATTTGTATTATTTGTGTCCATCATTACTCATAATGAATCTCTAATGTCCCAGTATCGCTGACTGTCGAAAGCCGTCAATTTTCATTTGACGTCCTGTCACTTAATCCTTGTAAACATTGTTAAAAACAATGACAGCAAACTGCTCATGTTTGGTTAGGTTTTATCCAACAAAGGGAAATGCACATCATAAACACATTATCTGGTGTGACATGAACAATGATGAATCTTTCAAGTAGTCAAAAAGGGGTTCAACAGCGCTTCATTCCTGGTTATGGCACACAAATCTTCGTAAAGTCAGGAACAGAAGCAACAGGAAACGGTTGAGTGTATCATATAAACAGGATGCTACAAAAGTTCATACTAACAAAATTCACGTTATCCTGAGAAATGTAGGTCGAGCAAGGCAGTCTATTCACTAGAGCGTAAAATATTTAAAAAAAAGAACAGTACAAGCTGTGAACTTCCCATTGAACATCCCTGTCACCTTTACTGATATGACCTTTTCAAAATGATACATTTTTATACAAAATCTACATTCTGTCACTGATATGGTTAAACCCATAGAACTGTACACGTCTTTGCTAACAGTGATTGTAACGGTCAAAACTGTCGACGTGGAAGCGGGAACATGGAAAAGCCCTTAGAAGTGTCACATTTACACATTAAAGTGTTGGAGCTGAGCGATAAACATTCTTGGTGATTCAATGTCACCTAACTTATTGAAATGATGGATTTTGTTCGCTAATGTGGTAAGTGTACGTCAACCAGGCAGTCAGGAGAAACATCCTCCTGTAAAGTGCTGTTCTTCAGTCAGCAGGGGTGGTGTGGTAAAACAAAGAACTAGCGTTCGCTATCAGTTACTGGTAAAGTGACCGGTGGGCGGGGTGCAACTTCTGAGTGCTGTTATACTGCCAGCGGTCTTTAACACAAAGTCAGACGTCATATTCTGCCTGTTCCTGGGATCACGTGATGGTAAACGCTGGAATTGAACATATTTAATTTAAATATGAACAGGAGTCGTCTGTGTCCAGTTAGCGGGGGTCAGCAGTGGAATGCATCACCAGACATTCTTCGGGCAGGCAGCGGTTCCCTTGTTAGGCAAACACGTGAATCAGCAGACAGGAGCCTTCGTAGTTCTCAGAGAGAGCGTGCGGAAGAACATGTCGAGAGTTTTGCAAACTTTCCTTTTGAACTGGAAATCCAAGATTCATAAAAACATCATGAAGAAACATTCTCCATCTTTGGGGATCCAAAACCAGGATCAAAAGACTCCAGCTGTGCAGAGAACACCAGTGTGCACGTGTGCAATGTAAACACTTCAGGGATCATTGTTGTTTAGCATCGGAGCGTCTGTGTGGAACAATGTGAACAGATGACGGGTGAGGTAACAAATTGCCAGCACAAGGTCAAGTGTTTCGAGTCCCTTGTGTCCTCTCAGTCCGTCCGGGGTTTGAGCTGTGCTGCTTTCATAGTTTGCCTTGTTTCAGCCTCTCGATGTGGTGGCACAGCTTCAGCGCCGGGCCCAACTTCAGTCCCATATACTTCATGATCATGTCGCTCCGCAGCAGCATCAGAGCTTTGCCGTCGATTTCCTACGAGAAAGTACAAGTCGGAGATAAGAGTTTGCACAACTTAGAAATAAATCATTTTCATTCACATGCCAAATATATTTTACGGTTTTAAAACAGAATACAATTCTTCAGTCTAGCGATTTTAAGAATATTAAGGAAGGCAAATGAATACTCAAACATTAGTATACACAATTTTATCATCACTTATTTTTACTGATTTGCTCAAGGTTATGAATTTGGTACTCATGACTACATTATACGACAAGCCTTTAAGCAAACACTTATTCAACACGAGAAGAAAAGGTGCATGAAACCAAGGTGAGGGTCCCAATCCTGAACAACCACAGCAAGTTAGTTAGTTCCTTAGGGTAAGGAAGGTTATGAGGCTGTGCAGAGGTCTTGCGTTCACGGTCCATCCCTGAATCACCTAGTACAAATGAAGCAGGACCAGACAGCTGAGTGAGCCTTCTCCTCATCCCCTCCGTGAAGCAGATGTTTCTGATGAACCTCAGTATAAACATCTGCTGCTTGTAAATCCTTTATCTGGCACAGGACTAAATATATTACAAAATATCTGACAGCTGTCTTTGATCCAGTTTTTCATATGTGACTATGAAGGTTTGGAGCTGTCAGATCTTGAGATGGAGAGAAACTAAACTCACAGATGTGAGGAGGGTCTTTGGCAGTCAAACAGACAAACAGCTCCAAACAAATTTGAGATAGAAAAGTGCAGTCATTTTTAGCATGTTGATGGAAATGTTATGGAGGGTGTTTGGTGAGTTGTTTTCGATTCATATTTATTCATCCTTGACTGTTTTTCTGATGACATCATGCTTTTCAGGAGATAACTCACATGTTTCCTAAAGAGCTCTGCATGAGGAGCTAATGCAGTTGGGTCTGCGTCTCTCACAAACTGCATCACCTCGTCAATAGACCAGGAGGATGGGTTTTTGCTGGGGTGACCCTCCCGCTCGGAGCCTGCAGCCTCTGGACCAGTGGTGGAACTGGCTGTAAGCACACAAATGACTTTAGAAGTAGAAACCTTTTTCAGACATCGGTTCGTGACCGTGATAAACAGCGACCTTCTGCTCGTCTGAGTGGCTGTGTGCAGCTGATATCTGCAGGGTTGGAGGAGACACGTCGGACTGTTGTTCCGCTGGTGGGATGAAAACTGCCCTGTGCTTGGTACTCTGAGGCACAGCGTACGGGCGGACGAGGGGTCATGGAGTTAGACACGGAGTCCATGTAGCGCTGTTCCTTCATGTGCCCGCCGTCCTCATGAGGCATCGTCTCAGCTGAGTGGACAGAAAAGCAGAGGGAAACCATGATGCTATACAGATCCACCATTTCCACTACAAACATTAAGAGCATGTTGGGGACAAAGCCAGAAAAGCACCTGCTTGTTAAGGCAACAGGGTAAATATTTCCCCTGAAGCTTCAAAGACATGTGGCATACGCCTATGATGCTATGATAGTGGTGAACCATGTAAGGAAATTTACCAGAATACGTGGCTATACCTTCTGAAGGGTGGGCTTCAGTTCGCAAGTGTTTCGGAGACAGTGGTGCTGCGTACGAGGGCGACACGCCAGAGAGACTTCGTTTACTCCCCCGCGCTAATGACGGAGTGTCCACGGCCTCTTCCTTCACTGAAACAACACAAAGATTCTAATGGAACTCCAGGTAGAAGGAAACATTTTGCACCAAAATGAATAGATCTGTGTGGAAAAGAATGCTTAAGAAGTATGCGTGCAAATGGAGGGACGCTGACTTCAGGCGCCTTGGTGTTTCCACCACATCCAGTACATTTTCTGGGGCACATATACTGTGTTCCAGTTACTGTGGAAGTGAGAATTTAGAGTTGGGAATGATGTCACAGCGCAGTTTGGTGACCTCCAGTTATCAGTGTTGGAAAAGAAAATAGTGGCGCCCACGACAGCTCATGTCTGCCTTTTGCGCATGAAAGCTACTTCTTGATAAATATGCCTTTGCAGCTAGGAAACCTGCACGATGAAGAGGAAACACAAATTCGCAGAATATGCCTATTTCTTCAGCCGACATTTCATTGATTCAAAACTTGTACTTCCTGTTTACATTCGGGGAAGCCATCTTGGTTTGCATACTCAGGGTGGTGATAATTCTCCCACCTTCCAACTGGGAAATCTTACATCGGGGGGCGTGAAATTGCCAGGTCTCAGCACAACAGGAATACACCAATACTTATCCAAAAGTTCCTTATGCTAGCACAAGAACAGCATTTCATGCCATTTGGTTTTCCGACTTTGGTAACTGGAACACGGTCTACTGGGCTGTGACGTCATCCCCAGCCATGAAGTACCTCATGGTAGACATCACATTTAGAGAAGTAGTTAAAGCTTCAAGTTTTTCCCCATTTTGGAGAATGGAAACTGAAAGAAACATGATCACATGGCACCAACTGGAACCTATTCTCATCACTTCATAGACATGTTAGATTGAATAATGAGGAAATTAAATACAAGTATTTTGGTCATTCAGGGGTGAAATAATCTGCTGCTTATCCGCCTGTGTTTACCTGATTTGGTCCTGTCATAGGCAGCGTAGTGGCTGAAAGGTTGGCTGCTAAAAAGGTTGTCACACTGCAGGTGACGGCACATCGTCTCTAAAAATCGCAACACGAAGGAAGCACTGGAGCCAGATGGAAGTTTGACCGTACGAACACCTCCGTCTGTTCTCACTGTGACAACACGACAGGTGGAAAAGGTTAATCCATATTCCCAGTCACTAACCGTGCTCTGCTGTTCACACATTACCTCTGACTACTTCTCCTCCCCCGGAATGAGTCTGCAGAGCACCAAGCAGAACTTTAGGCTGGTAAGCACAGTCTATGCAGGATTGCACCACCTGCTGGAGCACAGTGTTCACTGGCCCTGGTCCAAAGTGGTCTGGCAGGTGCTGCATTTGCTTCCTGTCCAAGTGTGGGCCGCAGTTTCCATGTTTATTCACATACACACACACTAGAATGGTGATAAGGAATAGCATTTCAGTATTGGTTTGGATACAGCATGAGAATTGTAGCTGCTCACCGGTGGAGACCACTGAGTTCAGACTGGAGGATTTATCAAGAGGGACCTTGATGCTGGAAAGATGGGATGATGTTTGAAGACTGCTCGTCTTTCTCTGATGGCAAGAGTAAACACAACTTTTAACTGCCATGAGACTTCTACACTTGCTAAAAGAAAGAGATGTATTTTACCTTGCTCCCTGGTTTGGGGCCTCTCTTCTTGTGAGGCTGAAGTGTGAGGGCTGTGTTTTGAGAAACATGCTTGTTTTGGCTTGCAGCCGCTTCTGCAACAGCTTTGAGAAGAGCCATGGTCTCACTCTTAGGCCGTCGACCTCGGACACCCTTTCTGACAGGAAGTCGTGGCAGAGGATTCGGAAGTCTGAAGGGAGGCTGCAAGGAGCGACGGCTGGGCTTGGAAGGTGATGCTGAGAGTGGTGGTGGGTTTTTAGGCAGGTTTGCTGTCAACAGTGTATGAAAGCATCAGTCAGGTTGCTGTCTTACACCATCAATAAACTGTTCTAGTTTTAAACAGGGCCACATGTTAATGTTTAACTACCTATAAAAGCAATTAGTAATACATATCAGCCAATGCATGTTTGTCCTTCAGTGACATATCTTTGAATTTCAATTTTCATTTTGTGACTTTTACTTTACTTTTCAGTACAGCATCAATATGATGCGTGGCCGTTGTGTATCAAAGACACAGGCATCTGCTGCCACCTAGAGGAGAAACTCACCACTGTTTCCTGGGGGCTGCAGACTGTGCTTAGTGAGTGAGCACCAGCCCACAGGGAAGATGTCCCGGGAATCGTACTTGCACCAGTAATCAAACGCCCCACGCCAGCCGTCGAACATGATGAAGACTTCGTCTCCTTTGACCTCCCCGATGGTGGCCGGGCAGATCAGGTATGGGTTCTTTTTATCCACGGCTTCCAGCTTCATACCGGATTTAAAGATGTTCTGCGGTGGCCTTGGTGGTTCCTGACGTTCCACACAGTTTGTTAATGACAAAACAAAAAACAGACAAACACTTTTTTGAAGAGTCGTACTTTTTTGAACGCTGATCCTGGCGCCATTTCTGCTCCGTTTAGGGTTCTCAACAAAAACATGGGCCATGAGGAGGCATTCATCCGAAATCCTGAGGGTTTTAAAAATAAGACTGCATTGATACATAAAATCACACTTACAGGTGTAATATGAGTTTATCTGAGACACAAACAGACTTATTTCAGAGACGGTCTGTTTGCGTCTATGACAAACTCTAATTTTCAATAAGATTTTTGCAGTTTGAAAATGTAAAAGCACAAACTGTGTGGTTCCTCACCCAAGGGAGGCTGTAGCATGTCTCCATTCTTCTCACACGTGCCAATGGGTTGAATATCAGAGGAGTCTACCAGTCTCCAGAAGTCATTGCTGCTGTCACTTCCGTCCAGACGCAGGCGCAGGCGGACCCCCGTCAACCCCATCACTGTGGCGATACATACTGACGTGGAGTTCCGGGGGTCATAGGCTTCTAGCTTCATTCCGACTTTGAAGTCGTTGGTGGGAGGAACTCGAGCCTGTGAATTAAAGAAAGACAACGCATTCCCATCACATTAATCCTCTAACACGGCTCGACTCAGTTTTGAGCTCAAGTTCACGAATAACATGACAGCAGTCACGACTTACCTGACGAAAACAGTTGGGTGGAGCTGGAGTAGAAGACGTCTCCTTCAAATATTCTTCCCAGCAGAAAGCTTCTACATGAAACAAAGTGCAAGTTCTCTGTGAAAATAATTCTCCTGCAGGATGCACTCACTCGCTGCTTAAAAAAACTTTTTAGGGATCTGGATCCTGAACCATCCAGGTCACTAATATCAAAATTCTTCAAATTTCATACCTGTAACTGGGCCGGTCCTTCCAATTTTCTCTTTTTTGCCATCTTTCGGATCTGAAGACAGACGTAATAAAGAGGTATGAGCGACTTAAAAGCAATACATTTTAGTATATCCGGGACAAGAGACAACAAACTGTGTCTATAAATAGCCTTGTTAGCATCTTTATGTGGTCTCCCATCAAAAGTGTAGGCAGTAAAACTTCGATATGTTCTTTTTTTAAGCAATTTGGTCTAACTGATCTTTGTACCTTTCAAAGGAGTTTTCCCCATGGTGATCAATCACCAGAGGGGCTGTTCAAATCTGCCGTTGGACCCAGGACACCTCGTGATACTGAAGAAAAAAAAGTATGATCTTAAAGGACATGCAGCACACATACTGTTCTTAACATAAATATATAATATTTAAAAGGTTTAAACATTTTAAATGATGGGCTGTTGAGAAAAATAAAGAGTTCAGAGCCCAAAGCACTGCTCAGTCAACACCCATTAAACGCGCTACAATTGGACAGCACTAAAGTTCTTTTCAGGATAATCACCACAACAACTTTCTACAAGGAATAAAAACCATGTTGACATATTTAAAAAATATATTTTTTAAAAATATGGGCAAATGGCTATTTTCAAAAACAAACACTTATTATTAGAGTGAACCCTGTTCAGCCCCTTGATGTGTTTTAATGCTTCATTCCAGTTTTGGAAACTCTCACTGAGGCAGGAAGTCGGATCTGGATCCCCTCCAAACACAATATATAAAACAGCCCAGTGACTGGGACTTACTGGAAAGCACAGTTAATTATACAGTAACTAGTTTCGGTTTTATTGAAGAAATGTACACTACATACAGACAGCCTCATTATATAATATTGATATGTTGTGGTTGTTTTCTTACTTATCTGTGGAGCATTATCGATCATTTGTTGTTTGGAACAAGAATATAACACAATAGCTATTGTTTTACTGTCATTACTGATGACTTGACCAGTTCTTTTAAGGGCCACATCATGTGTTCACATCATAAAAGAACTATTTTTCTCCCATTTATCAGGTATAATGCGGTGGTTTCGAGTCTTCATCAACTCTTTGGCGGTGAATATTAGCTGGCTCCTTGTATCACATCCACAACGTCTACTTCATCCATTTTAGCGCCATAAAGGCAGGTTTAAAGTGCGAGTGAATTTATTACAACAGCATTCGGAGCAATTGTTTTATTCCACTCGTTTTGTTTTTACCCAGTGGTCCGTACAGTAACCCATTGATGAACCACCGTTCCAGGTGATAGTCTGGTTCCAATGTTGACAACTGGAATTGCTTGAGCAGCCTGAGACTTGACACTGGCTAATAACTGGACTGGCTAACCTTAGCGTTAACCTACTGTTGTCTTTTGGCGAACGAACACAGTTGGAGCCCAGTCGCTTCGATCACTAGCGTTTCCAAAAGACGCTCATATGGTAGGAAAACTTACCAGTTCTGTCCTCTTTCTCACCAGATCGACTGGAAATCCCAATAGTTTTCTATTCGTCAGCTGCCATTTTTCCACCAGTGTAGTGTACGATTACACGCATGTAATAGACGCCAAAGATAGGTGGGAAGTGAGAGTGGCTCGGGACCAACAGGGAACCAATTAAGTTTCGAGATGTTCACACCATCAACCAATCAGGAAGCGGTTTGCACTGCCCCGTCCAATCAGATTCTGGTTCAACCCGTTTGTAATTGAAGAGCAGAAAAACACACACAAGTGACCCGTCTTCGTTTTTAGCATCTTTGCTTAGGACGTCGCTCGCTTCAGCTCTGATTGAAAACAAAAATAGTCGCACAGAATGATCAAAATAAATAAACTCGGGTTTCTGTCTGATGGACACGGAGACAAACTGTCAGGATAAAGCGGTTAAATTTGCACGGAAAAGTAAACGATGTTGAAATGATTATAGAAACGGGAGTATCATTCATTTTATATATGAGGAAGCAAAAGTACCGTCAAACTGTAAATAAATATAAGTATGGTATCTTGTCAGTCATCCAGGTCATCATACTGTCGTCAACATACTAGTACAGCAATTATCTGATTGTCCAACTAAATATTAGTCCAGGTATAAAACAGTAAACATAGCGATTGGTATTGATGAAATTAGAACGACAACTTTCATTTTCCAATAAATGAAACTTGTAAATATCCAATATTAAATACAGCAATGTAAAGATAAATAATAAACTCAAGACAGGTTTAATTGAATTGATCTTCATTACTAGCACAACTTCTACTACAAGTAATACAAATTAAGGCCAACAGAAAGGACAACGATTTTTATTTATTAGGAAATAATAAATAATAAACTTTACTCGAAATATGCCTATAAACTAACATGTAACACGCCTAAGAAAACGGCCACTTAGCACAATGAAGTGTTGCAATTGCCAAAAAATAGGACTAGTTTGGTTACAGAAAACAGAAAAACAAACTGTAAAGTAGATAAGTAGATAATTGTGCCTTCACTACATCGGTAAAATAATAATTGGCTGATGTGTGTCACCACTATGTCATCACATTGTTCCAATAAACAGCATGACTCACATCCATTTTCCTCTTCCCTTTGACTCAGTGTTGAGCGTTGGCAAAGTTCATCTACTTTCAAACGATTGTAAACACAACACAAACACACCGTTGAACACTTATGTATGATTGGACTTCAAGGCACTAGTCTTGATGTATCAGGTCAGGTGACACATGCACTACACATTGTTTTGTACATTCAATAGAGAACATATCAGCAAGTGAGAGGCCTGTGGGCTGTTTGTGTATTAAGTGACTCTGCTCTTTTGAGTGAATTCTCTTCAATGTTGTAACCAGCTATTTTAAGATGCTCTCAATCTGACTATATTATAGTTCATTGAAATAGGTCAGGTCACGCACAGTCCAACACCCTCTGGGAGAGTACTTTGTCCCAGATAATAAAGATCCAAACCTTCCACCCATAATCATTGAAGAGTTACAATAGCACCATCCGAGTCTTTATTCTGATAACATAATCGTATACGAATTAATATAGGCAAACCTCCAGTCATATTTTTATTCTCTCTTAACCTCCTCTCAAACATGCTTCCTCATGTAATATATACTGCATAATCGACCCTAATCCTCATGTTGATTCTATTTACTTATTTCAGAATAATGATGCAGTCCTCAGTAAGGGTAAATTATTATAACATGTACGAATGCATGCTGACACTATTACATAACATAGGAAAATATGATGGTGAATATTAGTTACTTTAAGTGAAGGCTGACAGGAAATTCACTTCAAATTAATTTCCTTGCATAAATAATTCTGGAATCACTGAGAGAGGATGACTTTTCAATGAGAAGTTTATTATTTTTCTAATCCTTCTGTTGAATATGGGACTAGGAAGAAACTATCAAACTATATGTCGACGCACCACATTAAAGAGTGTATGCTTTATCTTCAGGAAAACCTTTGATGGAATGCACTTAAAAACATGCATCTGTCTTTAGGCAGGACATGATGGTTCAAGACCAGACCTGAACCTGCTGAGCAGCTTCTACCGAAGAGTGAAGGATTCTCTTAATGTAAGCACTCAATTCTACTGCATTCTATTTCCCAGCAGCCAACCGCGCCTGCGCCTATTTTTCAAACAGTAAAAGTAAATACATTGCTTGATTTTTATTTACCTTCTCATGTGAATCTCTATTTTTTTTCATTGTTTGCGTCCTTATTATTATGTTGGTATTTAGTTTTGAATAGTAGCTCTTTCGACAAATAATTATTGAAATTGTGCATTGCAGTGATACTTTTTCGCCCTTCACCTGCTGCATAACTTTGACCAGTAGGTTGCAGCATTTTACCACATTATCTGTCGAACTTGTTCATGAAGTTGACCTCCGAAGCTGAATTAAATAATTGGAGCTTGAAGTGGCATCAATCGTGGTGGTTCCTAAAAACCACTTCCGTTTTTTTTTTCACACTATATGCTGTTGATGAATGTTCCCTGAAAGAAAATGCGAAGCTCTTTACATAAAGTGCGTGATAATACGGCATCGTTGAACGTTTCCTTTCGTATCCAATGTTTATTTAAACAATATATTATGTAACGAGGTGTTCATTTGAATATCTGACATTATTGTTTGCTCTTTTTGAAGGGCTTGGTGTAGTCTTGTGAATTATGTAATTGAGAAATTAGAACAATAATATCCCCCCCTCAAAAAAAAAAAAAAACTAACTGCAGCACATACCTTTCCCGCCCTCGGTGGTGTTCTCCTCTCTGATTCGTTGGGAATGTGGAGGCGTTCGGGTAAACATGTGTATCCCTTACCGTGATTGGCCAGTGGCCTGCCAGTCAAACAGTTGCCTGGTGATCCGCTTGCTGCTTGTCAAACGCACGATCCTGTTACTGAAGCTGCCTGCTGCAATGAAAATATCACCGTTAGTGGGTGGATGTACGAGCCCTGGTACCATCACCTACCGACAGATGCTGCCCGGGTGAGTCGTTTATTTCTGTGTCAAAATGCTGACTGCCTTCTGAAGGAGGAGATGGGACGTGAACAAGGATGAGGTTTGTTTCCAGCTCGTTTGTGGGTCTGTGTAATCAGGTAGAAAACTGTGGGAGCGGGAGCCAGCGAGTTAAACTTCAGTGTGGAGACTTGTTGGATTTAATCTCGCTTTTATACGACAATTGAAATGAGCTACAAGCCCCTGTTGTGTGGGATGTGCCAGATTTCCATCTGAACAGGTGTCTGGACATGGAACATTTCTCTGCTGTGTGGAGTTTGGCTTCATCTTTCCTGTGTTTGACTAAGGCACCATTGGCTCTAATATGTGGTGGTACAGGTGATGTATTTTGAGCATGCATGACTCACTGTCCTGGTATTGAAAAGATCCCCAGCAATGGTCAGTGCATTTCTCACCAGCGTAGACTCTGGGCCTGGACGGTCTGACACCAGTTCTTGGAGAAACAATATTCCAGAACAAGACCACTGTGTTGGAGCAATGGTAACCTTTGAAATTCATCTCCGTTTCAAGTGTATTGTGAGTTTGCCAGTGGTGAAGGCCTGCGTCTTAGCATCCAATGATTTTGCTGTTTGGGGAGATTCCGTTTATTTTGGTGCCTGGTTTGGCATCCTGATCACAGATCCCTTGTTCAGAAGTGCCATAGAGTCACCGGGGAGGACGATGGAATGAAGGCAGCAGTGATTGCCTTCTAACACCTGCAGAGTGACTTTGATTTCATCCCGAAGATGATAACAGTCTGGAAAATATCTTTTCTTTTCTGGAGACATTCAAAAAGCAGTGATGAAGGGTGTGTGTGTAGATGGTAGTCTACCAGTAGATCAGCTGCAGAACATGAGTCCGCCTCACGTTTGGGTCAATAGGAGAACGTTGATGTGAAAAATATCTTTACGTGCTGAGGGGGTGGTCACTGTGCCATGGTGATTTTTCAAAGCCGCTTGCAAGCCCTCAAAGTGTGGACTGCTCTTTGCCAGTGTGCGCGCTCGCATTGTGCGGCCCGGGAACATGACCTCCCATGTGTATTGTGCACACACTGGCCGGTTTCAGCTGGTTATATACTCTCAGATGTTTGCTTTAACATTTACTGTCAAGACGAAGACCGCTGATTTAATCATTCTGACAGATTGAGTTGGAAGTACAGTATACTGGAAGGTGCTCCGGAGCCAAATTAGTCCATGCTCGCTCAATGTTTTCTCGGGGAGCCTTATCATTTGATGTGGACACCTGATTATGCAGCCTTCCTGGAGTCAAAATAAACCTGTCAAACTGATCAAATGCAACTTGCATTGTTTTTTATTTCTTCATCTTGTTCATCTCACTCTTTTTTTATTCTTACTTATATTTCCTTCTCTAACTTTGCCCTTAATTTCTTCCCTCCCAACAGTCACCGTATATAATGTGGCCCCATATGAAATTTAGTTCCCCACCTCTCTAATAAAATATTCTAACCTAAATATATGACAAATGAAACTCTTTAATCCTACTGTTTGGATTTCCTGTATTTACTTATGGAGACGAAAGACAGCCGAACCAGACCAATTCTGGTTCCGCTGATAGAGAGTGTGTTGTGTCCATCACACTGGTTTTTGTTCTCTTTTTTTGGGAACCTCTTCTTTGTCCTCTTGTCAGCATTTATACATTTCATAACATTCATTTCACTTATATAGTCAAGACATGACTTGTCTTGATTGTTTAAGTTGAGTTTGGTTCTTTTTTCTCTATCACGGCAACAAACCATTATCCCAGTTAACTCTTGAAAAATCTTCTCCTAGGTAAAAGTGGATGACCAAGCTTCATCATGTGGTTGGTGTCATGGTCTGAAGGCCTTAGAGTGACGAGCTGCTGTTCTCCAGCTGGACCACATCTGTCTGATCTCCTCCACTCATCCTTTTCAAACAGCCCCGTGTCTTCATGAGGATCCCTGACCTTGGTGATGTGATGAATAAATTTGAAGTCCTTGGGATTGTTGGTGAAGGTGAGAGTTTGTCTTCTTTTCAATGTCAGTGTTGAATGTTTTAATTTTCATTCAGAAGATTCAAATGACTTAAGAGTGAAGTGCAGCTTTACTCCGAGCAATTCACTTGCAAAGCTACTGACATCACTTAAGGACACTCATTCACTGTTCAGCTTATTCCCTCGATGGAGTTGTGTTGGTCTGCAGCCTAGTGATTCTTGGTCCTAAATAAGCCTTTGAAGACCACCCACTAATGTCTTGAGACAAAACATCCCCACTCATGATCATAGTAAACCTTTATGGAGACCTTATCTGTCCTGAAATAACTTAAATTCACAGGCTTGTTATGAAGCAACAGTCTCCGCCAAGACCAACCGCAGGTCTGTAGCCTACTGTCCTATAAACGTTACTGTGAATACGTACCACAGAGTCCCCTCATCAATTGATAAAATCAAACAATGTGAGGTCCCAGGGTGAAGCGTCTGCTGTGTCCCAGTTCTCTCACTCTTGCTCAAACAGCCGGGGAACCTAAAATGTGTGTATAATTCATTGAAAGGAAGCAGGCTAAGAAGATAGTGAACAGGTTTCAGCTATTAAGAGGCACATTAAACACCGAAGTAGGCTTCTCCATTTCCTTTCCTTCCTATCTGCAGTTGAGATTTGTCTTCAGTCTCCTTCAGTCAGACCTTAGTGCCACATGTAACTTAAACTATTACGTTAAATGCACTGATTCTTCAGCAATTATTTGAAAAAAAAAGGATGAAAAAAGTTGAAGTTGTGACCAGTGGGGGTTAATACCTAAGGTAATGGAGGGATGCAGTGGGTGAAGTGTTCTATGTTGGGAGGAAAAATGGTGGAGAGATCAAAATGAAAACTCAAAAATATGAGAAAGTATGAATGAACAAGAGAATATATTTCAAAAACCAACCACTGTGATTTGTTGACTGGGTTACAGAGAATCGTGGGAGTTTATTATTGAGAGTGATGCCACCTCACATCCTATGCTATGTTTGTGATATACATAAGGGGCTGATCTCGTCTCATTAGCTGCATTGAAGTCAGGGAAACTTTGTTCATCTTTTGTTCATGGCTGGTCATGTACCAACTGTACCAACACTATGCAAGTAAAAGAAGACCAAGATGGGTGTTAGAATGGTTGGCAGGATGCAGTTGAGTGCAGTTCATGGTTATAAGACGGAGCAGAGAAAGATAAACAGAATTGGAAAGAAAGAATAGAAAGAAAAAATAGTGGCAACTGCATGAGAGGAAGTAAAGTAGGTATGGCAGGTTGGACATGTAGAGATGAAAGTGAGGGAAGCGAGATAGGACTGTGTGGGAAGACCGAAACAAGAAAAGATAAAAAGAAATAATATAGTATGGAAGAAAAGATTAACACAAGAAAACATGGGGAAGGTAGTACTTATATATTTACAATGAAAGAAGAGGTGAATAGGAGCTTCCAGAAGGTACATCAAGTAACAGAAGTAGTCAAGTGATCAGTGTGTGTTGTGGACTTGAGCAAGAATGACACGGACACGTGCCGTAACCACGGAGTCTTCTCAGTGAGGGGGCCTGAATCGTGTGTCTCTGATAAAGCTCCTAGTCGGTCATATGTCAGCTCCGTCCTAGAATCCTTCTTGAGCCCTCGGGGGGGCATGAGCGAGTGCCAGGGTTGATAACATCACAACTACAGTAGCTTGCCAATGTCCTACTTTCCCAGCCACCTGTCCCATCACATAGGTTTGTGCTCAACTTACGCCCAGATCTGCGACGTACCGAATACATACTGTTATTATATAACCGGTTATTATGTATTTTCTGCTACAAATTGTCATCAATTTTTTTGTTGAACTCTTGTTTTGTTGCAGGAGCCTATGGTGTTGTTTTAAAATGCAGACACAAGGTAAGACTTATTATTTACTCTTTATTGCTGGTTGTGCATTGTTCATTGAGTGATGAAGTGTCACTGTAATTTTGTCACATAGTTTTGCATCTATAAAGAATGTCAATGTGTCATGGCAAATGCACGTCCGGACTTTTAGTTTTTGAACTAATAAAAAATAATTTAGTGCGGCTACAGCTAGATGGGATTTTTAAAGGTTATTGTGTGACGGCAGCAATGTATTACTTCTGTTTTTGTGGCTCTCATACATTGTTAGTTTGGCTGACCTTTTCTCTAATTCCTTGTAGATGTCTTGTCATTTCTCAGGTTGACAAGTACAGATATCACAGCTCATTTTTTTTTCTCCGCCTTTCTGTTTTTCAACAAAAGACACAGGATAAATTTGAATTCAGCACAGTCAATTACTCAGCAGAATATTCAATCAAATGATGACCCACACCGCAGCGATAGCCTTGTCATCTTTGTCCATTTAAGGAAAACACTGCACTGAAAATTGATAGTGGTCCAACATGAATAAGAGAGACAACCACCAGCTACCTCCTACTTACTGAGATCTGCAGGAAACTAACAAAACACTTAGTGAGGCTTCCTGTGTTCACACTGCACAGAGCCTCGGCTCCGGGGTTTGAAAAGCCATAAGAGAACAGTAAGTTCTGTGTTTCTGAAGGTAAAGTTTGCAGTTTGTCTCTGTAATTGCATTCACTGTCAGTATGATTGTTGTCTGGACGTCATCATGCTACTGTAAAAACAGTGAATGTGCTTTAGCAGTGTAAATATTGGGTATTTATGAGGAGGCATCAAGATCTCTTATCATTGATGACTGAGGTTCCCCCTTCACAAGTACATTACATTAGCTGTTAGTCTTTTGTTTATTCGTTTCTATTCACTTTTTATTGATGTAATTTTCCATTATTAATATAGCCAACACTTTAAAGGGCTTTGGAATCATTATCAAGGTCTTTGCCCGTATGAAACACTTGCACATCCAGATTCCTGGTAACGAGAATTATTTTTATTGCACCTAACATCTTTGAGGGGAGCTGTGACTCTTAAACACTCCGGCATTAGCGACTCTTTATTTTCTATTGATAAGTTTGAAGTGACATCATCTGGTCATAACAGTGGAGATACAACAAGAGATGTGAAGTTGTAGTCTAAAAAGACCAAAATATGAATAGTTTCCTGTGGTGAAGAATGTCTGAGGCATCTCTGTGACTCGTTTTCTAAAAAATGAATTTTGATTATATAAAGATGGAGAAGTGTTCCACTTACCACAGTCAAAGCTGTAATGGTGCTTTTTAAATTTATGATCTGGATTGTGAATAGATAATGGGAGATCAAAAGTTGGGGAAAATATGTTGTTACATTTATTTAAAGGGGCCCTATTGTGCGTTTTCTTGACAAATTGATTCTCTCTAATGAATAGAGTAGCTTTGCATCAAAATAAAAGACACAAAGTTTGTGTTGTTAGATCTAGTTAAAATTTACGAAATGACTGCTTCGCTTGAAACAGGCCATTTAACAGCCACAAGTACCACAAGAATGGTTGATACACAAAGAACAAAACTCATGTCTCATCTCGGTTAGATTTTTGTCGCAGCATTTCCACATGCATGTTAGTGTAATGTCGAAAGCACATGATATCACAATAACTTTTAGGAGTGCGGTGTGGAGATGTTCTTGCCTTCCATCAGTTAATCCGTCCACATTCTAGTTGCCCATCGTGTTATTCTTATATAAAGGGGTTTGTTGGTGTTTCAATAGGAGGCAAAAGCACAGCCTTCGTTCGTGACAAGTGAGACCAGCTCCAGTGAAAATGGGGACATCAAACTTCAGACCCTGTGTGTGTAGATCTTTAGGGGACATTTCATCTTGCTTATAGATAACTCTCATAATATGGAAACGCATAACCCTGCCCCGTTAAAAATGTGAATAACTGACTTTTCATTTGTGTTTTGATTACTTTGTCGATACATTATTTCAGGCTTGTCAAACTCAATCGCACGAAGGGCCAAATTTTCAAACACAGACCACATGAATGAATTTATTGAGCAGTCTGTAAATGGCATTCATTGATGGGAAAAATGGGCTCAACATAATCTGGAACACAAGTTCCTCGTTGAATATTTCTCTGTATGTACCGCATATATTGTCCTGCTTCACCACAGACTCAAGGCAGCAGTTTTTCTTAGCCTTTATGATTTCCACTGCATCTGCTCATAAACCTTTGAAGGGCAAAACTTGCTCACTGTCACTGGTATGTCAGATATGATATCGCCATGCTTGGTTTTTGGTGTACCGAATCATATGTATTTATGGCTTTTACTGGTGCTTCGTGGAGTGCTACGAAGCGGGCGGGATTTGGCTCCAGCCTTGAGTTTGACACATGCAGTTTATAGTGTCCTTCTCTCTAAATGATGTCCGTGTGAAAGACAGGGACACTTACAAAACACATTGAGCCTGCTGTTCTTCTTGTCCATTATCTGTGACATTTAAGCTGAACTCAAGTGCAGGGTTGTGACTGTCCACCCTCTGGTCCGACCTCCGTGCTCCCAGGAATTGCTTTATGTGTAATGTGTGTTTGGGGAAAAAAGAAAAACAAACAGCAACAGATAGTTATGTAATGTAATTCAGAAGGCAGCAGTAACCCTTAAGTTCTCATTTGAGGAAACATTATCAGTTGGTCGAGTAATCTATGTGCTGGACTCACAACCTGCAATTATGCCACTTCATTATTCAGACTGATTGATCGCAGGCTGATGCAGCCGCAAATGTCAATGTCTCCATTATGTAACAGAACTTCAATAGTTGTCGCCTACTGTAGGTCCAACAAAAGGATACTTTGTCAACTATTCAAACATCACTCAGTTTGCCATAATGCTGCAGTCACTATGGCATGGACCCTTTCACTTTTCCCGCTGGAAGCTGTGACTTCTCTTTCTGCTAGACAGTCAGACACAGGTGAACACTTCGGCCACAGGTTCAATCTGTGACTGGGCATACGTGAGATGAACAACCCATCATGCTTCATTTGTGGCTCCCCGCCATTACAGTGCATTTGTAAGGAGAAGCCTATAAACTTGACATCAACTCCCATCCCATGAGTCTGGTAAAAGGCCTGTGTGGGAGCATGTGTTTGTGTTGGTCCAAACTTGTTTTAGAGTAACACACTTCATGTTTTAAAGTACTGAATAGAATGGCTGACCCCAAGCTTTTCCTTCTCATCACATGACCCTCTCTGAAAACAAACTATTGTGACTTGTATTGGGGGCTTTCACTCTGCGATCCAGTGGGCCCAAGTGCAACTATTGACTAGAATTGACTATTTTTGTGACGATCTCAGCCATTAGTCGACTAGTTTACTAATGATGTGAACGCTTCTGATTGTAGTGTTGTAAATAATCACTTTAAAAAGAAAAAATATATATTTGTATCATTTGCAAAAACACTTAGCCCAAAGTGTGGTATGAATTTTGGTACTGTTTTCGCCAGTCTTATTTCCTTGAGCCAAATTGCTTTGTGTGAAATTTCACACCTTCTTTTGTGTACTTGCTTTCTCCAAAAGTCCCGGACAAAATCCCCCTCTCCAGGCAGACTCAAGTCCAGTGCCAAAGCCTGGTTTGCTGTGTTCGCGTCTCGAATATTTGAGCAAAACCAACTTTGACCTGAGACTGAGTCCATAGTGTGAACGCCCCCTTAGAGTTGTAACCTTCAATTACTGGGTAAACTCTTGATAGTGTTTGACATCGTTTGTCCAAATTTAGTTCTCTTTAATCCCAAACGTTATTCTTACGACTGGAGCACCACCTCAGCCACTGCACCAGGTTACACTTAACATTTCCCACTAACAGCCTGTGCATTCATCATGTTCACACACAAGTCTGTATCCAAGTTAATGTTTCTTATCAAGTGAAATTCACTCTTCTTTTTGTCAGTTTGTTGTGTGGGTGTGTGTCTGGCTCTGTCAAACATAGCTCATGAAAAGAAGTGAGCATCTGAGGTTGTCTTTTGTAATTCACTGGTGCTTGATGCTCTCTGTTACGTTGTTGTTCTGTAATAGATTTGTGTTGTCACTGAAAAATAAAAACTAATGATTTCACAAATTCTCTTGCGTTCCAGTTGGTCTTAAAAATAGTAAGATTAACATAGCATTGTTTTAGGATTTGAGCTTTGTATGTCGTGTTAATACCAGGTGTAAAATGTGTCACTGTATTCATAGCTTACAGAACTGCTCTTTAAGGGTTTGGATTTATGGAACCGTATGTGGGATAAATGTTTTTCTCAGTCTAACTAGACAGCAAAGGCGTCAGTGGCTAATGAATTCACCGTTAGTGAATTGGGCATAAGTGGAATGACTATTTAATTAAATGTTTCCTCTTGTGTTGTTTGTCTGGCAAACTGTAATCCCCTGGTTGTTCGACATTAATCTACGCATTCCCTGAGCCGTTCGTGTGCTGGAAATTGAATGATAAACACACTTCTGATGGAGTGCGGCAGCAGAACTGTTTGCCGTGTGAGAGCCAACAAAGGGGGTTGAATTCTTTGGCAGCAGATCAATATGAATGGGTGCCCTCTGGAAAATATTGTATTGTCAGAGTGGACCAGCCAGTGTGGGGTTTTAAAGGACTAACTCACATGTAGCCTCATAATGATGTGACGCTAGAAGGGACGCGCATACTCACACCAACACTGGCAAGCTGACACCTTTGAAAGCAGAACTGCACGTTGATGTACCAAACCAGAGGTGTGATGAGGCTGCGATTTAGGAGGGAGCCATGGCCGCAGTTAATGAGTCGCAGCTGCTGCTGCTCGGAGAACATACCTAACCCCTTATCAGAATAATTAGATCCAAGAACAATCGATGCTGAAAATAGAACGGACTGAAATAGACGCGTGCATTCGCAGTCTTCCACCTATTAATCAGCAGAACACACTTGAAAACGTCCACAAAGAGGCTTAAGTGTTAGATGGTTGAGGGGGGCGCCGACAAGTGCTGCATAACAGGATCATGTTAACAAGGGATATTAAGTTGAGGTTGCAGTTGTAATCTTTTCACAGGCCTAAGTAGGTGTGTGTGTGTGTGTGAGGAGACATGCTGTTATTCTAAAAAGCAAATATGCATCACCTCTATTGGAGGCCTTAAAAGTACGAGAGGGGTTTAGTAGATTTGAACTGAAATTATGTCATGGGGCCAGCGGAGAACCTCCTCCAAGGTCAAAGTAATTGATGCTAGTATGGGGAGAACAGCACTTGAGATTGACTGATCAGTACAGGGTCTTTGTGAAGATGTTCACAGGAGCTCGGTCATCTGTGAGATGCTCAAACTAGTACCACTTGTCTTCCACATTGAGGGAAGCCAGTCAAACCGGGAGGAGGCCCAGAGGCAGACCCAGGTTGCAGTGGCGAAAGAATCTCTCAGGTGACCTGGGAGTACCTCGGCATTGTCTCAGAAGAGCTGGAGATGGCCTCCTTGAACTGACCTTGGCGAAGCAAAGTGACAATTCTAAAATATCCAATAAGGCATGCCTAAAAGATGCAAAACAAAAACAAAACTGTTGAATGGACATATGAAATTAGAGGCAAAAAAAAGGCAAGATTTCAGATTGAATACCAATGCTCCTTTAGCACTAGCACTTTTTCATAATGCAACATGACAGTCTTTACGGGGCTGAAGGCTCATCCCTTTTTTCCTCTCATGTGCAGACCATGTTCACGTCAGGACTTGTCAGAAGAACAAGTGTGGTTCACTCATTCCTTTTGTCCGCCTCGTGTTCAGTTATGGTTATGTAACAGAATCCTTTTTTTTGGGAGAAAAAATATATTGTCTGATCTATGTTTGGAAAAAGTCAATGTCCCTTTACTAAGTGCTTTCAAAAGTGAAGTAAAACTATTCAAGCCTCTACCTCATTTGAATGAAAAACAGTTTGAGATGTGTTTTTCTATTTCTTCTTTTTTGATTGTTTATCTTGTTCTGACAAGTTAATGCCTTATATTTTAGTATTTATGCAAAGTTGAACTCTAAGTCTTGTGCATATTCCATTTTTTTCCTCATGTTTTCATATTTTTCTTGCAATAGTTTGGTCAGCTGTTTACTCTTAGAGACGGAAATAGTTTTTCTATAATTGGAACTGGAATCACTGATTTGAACTCTCAAGGGAACCAACATTCACTTATTTTGGTCTTGCAGTTTTGTTCAGACAGTTATCTGGAGATAATTCATTTTTCTTAACAATTCATCTGTCTGCTCGACGGAGCTCTACTATTAGCATGTGAATGTCACAGCTCTCATCAGTTTTTCCACTAGAAAAAACAACTTGATACAGAAGTCAATTTCAGAAAATGTGTCAAATGTTGAGGCATTGACAAATTCCTGAAAAACATATTTATAAGCATTGATTCAAAGGTGATTATGAATTAAAATAAATAATATAATTACTGAGATACAATGAAATTGTTATGTTTTTTAGAAAGAATATTTATGTAGGAACTAAATATGGACAAGATTTGTTATTTCATGTATAAAAAGGAATAAAGACAAAGTTAGGCAAAAAAAACAAAAAAAGGCAAACTACAGCTTGAACATTTGGTTTGTTTAGAAGATTGAACGAGTTCATAATGTAAAACAAAATTTAAAAAAATGTAATGGAGAAAAACCTAAGCTAAATCGTAACATACTTCTGATGTTAAAGTGAAACATGAAGAAGTGACTCAATTCTGCCCCAGATTCTAATCTCAGAGAAACATTGTTATCAGTATATGAGTAATCTACTGAGCAACGACAAGTTCAGTGACTTGTTTGCACTGTCTACAGCATTTTGCTGACCCATTGTGATGTTAGAGACTGAAGTTAATGATGTGTTTTTGTGTTGCTGTCAATCTACTATTCACTGCTGGAAAGTTTGTTAACATTATACATACATCTTCAGTTAAGCACTGCTTAGTCCTGTTCCGGGGTTGTATGTTGGGCCAGTCAGCTCCGCACTACAACCATCTAACAAGTCATTTTGATCCCCGCCAAACTTTATCTCGTGCAACAGTTTCGGCGAGAGCGTTGACCCTCCGTGGCCTTCGCAAACGTGCAGGAGAGTAAACAGCTGTGTTGAGTATTTATTTAGGCGAGTTACGCCTCTGAGGAATTTGGGCGTACACACACACACAAGCACCCAGCATGCTCTTATCATCCCATCAACTGGTTTCCCAAGAGAAGTCAAACATTGCCAGCATTGGTGCTGAGCCTCGGTGACTTTATACTGCTGGGAAGATAGAAAATGATTGTAACGTGAATGGATTTTATTAATCACTGGGGATTAAATCGTCTTATTAGAATCGCTGGCCTCAGCTGCGGAGGTGTTCTGGCGGCTTGAAGTGATGGATCCCAGCCAGTCTGACGAGTGTAAAAGCAGCCAATGTTTACATCATTGATAAAGTTAGCAGAACATAGTCAGGAAGACGAGTGTGTTACAATGAAGGTAATGAGTGGTCATTCGGTGGTGAAGATTTACTGCGCTATAGAGAAACAAAACAATGACCTCTGGTTCCTTCCACATCACACTTGTCACATTTGTCAAAAGAAGTCGACTGCACGTCTTACCTCTTACCTAAAGACCCACTCATAATGTTCTTCTATTAAAAACTAATCCAGCAAGCTGACAGAATGGTGGTGAATGATGGAGGAAATGTTTACTTATTTTGTTGTAGATGTTTTTGTTAATGGATTCTTAAATCCTGGATGTCAAGTGGGGATTTGTCAACACTCCAGCCTTTTAAATCTTCAAAATGCTTTGTTGTGGATTTTTAATGAAGACACATGAGTTATTTCAAGGCATATTTTGCAGGGTGTGGAAGGTGAAGAGCTTCTCCACCTTGTCTAATATGCGCTGGCCTCTAAAGATGGAGATGTAGATTTAAATACAACTTAATAGTGGAGCTCTAGGTGTGGGCTGTTCAACATTACCGTCCCTGTGAGGACGGAAATGTGTCCACTTGGCTAAGTCGGGAGTAGCAGGATGGATGATTGGACTAGTGTGACTTGTAAAAGCCGACATGTTAATGGTTTTCTCCTTTGTGTATTTTTTCCTCACTAATTGACTCTCACTCAAAAACAATTTTAAATGTCACCTCTCACAAACATCTGTGAATTGCATGGAAAAACCAAGATGGACTACAAACATGGTCAAGGTGCTCTGCTTGAAATTCCAGTTTGAAGTATTCAAAACAATAATAATAGATCTCACAAGATGACTTTTCCTCCATGGATGAATCATGCAGAACATAATCTATTGCCGTGTTTTTCAACCTTATTTAACCCAAAGCTCACTTCTTTCATTGAAAAAATCCCGAGGCACTCCACCAAAGGAACCTCGGCCAAAGGCACTTGTGCTTAGTCAAAAGTCCTGTAGAAAATCTCATTTCATTTGTGACAAATTGTGGCTACTGACAATTTTGGCATGTTAGTTGCAGAAACAAACTGCAAAAGAAATATTTGTTTCAAATGTCTCCAGAAAGACGTGGGGTATATGGTAAAATATATCATGATTTATTTGCTTAAAATAACTGTTTCGATTTCATCACTTCTCTTTTGCACGATTTTATTGTAGTTTCCAGACAAATCCTTAACTTTCTTTGCCTCAACTTGATTCATAACAACTTTATCTTTTCACATTTTGGATCTCATTTATTTTGGTATGCATTTCTTTTTTCACTGACTTTAAAACAACGAAGCAAACTTTGCTAGTCTACGAGTGTCACTTAAGTTTTGAAGTGAGATGTCACGTTAGCCATCACCACTGTTAGCTGTGCACCGCAGACAGTGTTTAGCATTGCAGGTCTGGCAAGGATCTCTCCATCATTCTCACATGAAGGTGTGTGATCAAGTTAGAGTTGCATCAGGTTTAAAAACTGCTGGAATTTGAGTCTAACTGCCACCTACAGGGGGCAAGCACTTTAAACTTTCTTACTGCGGGGCGGTGCCTGGGAAGTAAACCCATTGCAAAACTTGTTAGTAGGCATCGCATGTATGAAGTCGAATATCCTGCTTTGATGAATTCATACAGATGTAATCCAGCTATAGGTGGTGCCCCCTGCTGGTGCTATAGTATGTGTAGTTGGGATCTAAGATTTGTCTGTTACTCAGGTATAAGTTGGTCATGTATTAGTAAATGATAAAACTTAAAAAAATAATTGAGAATAATCAATGCATTGTCTGGATCTTACGATGGAATGAATAATAATTATTGAATAAAATATGTGAATACAAATGAGTCTTTACATGGTGATGAAATATGTGAGTATGTTATTCATGTGAGCAGGGACTGTTAACCACAGATGAGATTCACGTGGCCACATGACGCATTATGAAATGAGCAAGTGAGCAAGAACATGTCTGGCACATGACAACACAAGTCTTCAGGCGTTGTGGCTCTTATGGTAAAGGCTTCTGGCGGAATCGTTGATGCCTGACACAGTTTAGTTCCGGAAACGACTTGCGGGCCAAAGAGGAGGGTGAGAGGAGCATTAAAACTAGACAACCACAAGTTTGCCTGATAAAAGTTGTGTTGGATCTGTGTTAAGTATTTCCCGCCACATCACATCACAATCAAGGACAGTTTTAATGATGGTAGAGGAGTACATTTGATCCAATAATAGCTGTGCTTGTTTGTCTTAAACCTTTTTGTATTTTACTTGTACATGAAGTAAAGTGAAACTGATAAATTATTGCTTATGTACTTCCAAGTCCCAACAGGTGTGTTCAAGTAAGGTGTTCTTTTGAATGATTTTTATCAGATTTTATTTTTATTTTAATAGTAAAATAATTGAAATAATAAATATATTGTTAAATATTTATAATATTATTAAATAACTAAATCTGTTTTGTTCAGCTTTGTTTATTTTTCACCCTTAAAGTGAAGCAACATCTAGATTCAGTCATAAGTGTCTGCCCTCCACTCCGAACAGAACAGTTATTTTTGCACCCGCTGAGCAGAATCTGGGACAGCAAAGGACGTCCTAGAATGAAATGGGCCACCTTGAGTGGAACACTTGAGTGTGTAATCTAAATGGAGCAAAATTGAGCTTCAAATAAAACATCACCCGACGCTCACATGTTGCTTGCCAGCGACATTCAGCATTACATCGGCTTTAACCATGGCGGGCACCTATGATGAAGACGTAGCTGACCCTAGTCTTCTTCACTCCCTCGGCGAAAGATGCTGTGTGGCAGATGTCGCATTGTGTACTCCACTAGAGGACCTAGAGTGGAACAGTACTGGGTCATGACGCTGCTGGAAAGTCCACAGCAGTAAAACTGCTGATAGACACAAGCAGTGACTGAGACATCAGCAGGAAGGTTGCGTCAAGTGCACGCAGAAGCACCGGATGAGACTTGGGTTTCCATGCTGTGCTAGGTTGCTAATGCCGTATTCATATTAGTGCCACACGTCACTCTCCTTGTCCGTCTCTCTGTTTTACGGAGGCAGTGTGCGGCCGATCGCTCGCACGGTAGCAGCTGTGTGTTAGGTTTGACAACCTCTGGAGCTGCTTTGCTTACCAACTTCATTTTCTGCTACCTTTCACATTTTCTTATTCGTTTCAATTGAAATGTTGGTTGCAACCCTTCATTCATAAATTATATTTTTTTTGCACAACATATTTTGTCTGGTTAAATGTATTTACCTTTTGCTCTAACCAGTTATGTAGTGAGAATGGAGATGGCCATTTGTTACTGTTCTTGTTAGTTTCATACCAACCATGCCTACGAGCACAACATGATGATTTAGCCCCTTATTTGAGTGCTTCTGACTCAGTTACGAAGATGTTTCTATGACCTCTGTGACCTCGGCAAGTCTTTCTACTATTGGTGCTGCTTGATTTTGGAGCCTTGCTGTGGAGCGAGGCTCTTAATCTGGTCGCACTGTGAGTCATCGACTTCTCTGGACTGGCAGGAGGACCAGGGATCACTGATATCCTCGTTGGAGTGCTGTGACGCTGCCTTCGGCTTTTCGTATGGGGGAGGAAGTGGAGCAGGGATCTGAGCCGCAGGCAGAAATATCAGGCCTAAGTAGGACAAGTCGAGAAAAGTGGCCACAGTTTCTGGCTTCATGCTGAGCTTAATGGAAAAATGTCTCGAAATTTTAACTACTGAAGGAAATGGTGTGAAGGTTTGATTGATGGAGCGTTTCCTCTCCCAGTTCAAAGAGTTTGGCAGATAGTGCTTCATGGAGGTCATGTGACTCCACAGAGTGGATTCATTCAGTAACACGATCGTACTGGGTTTGATGTTCATTTGGACATGCTATGATGTAGGACAGTTCAATATAGTTGTACACAGTATTAGCCTTAACAGTACAATGAGGCATAGAGTGAGTATTGGACATACAAGAAATAGAGGATTTCCTCTTCACCAGGATCAGTGCTGTGTATCCTTGCTCTCAGTAATGGACTCCTTGTTTGTCTTTCGCTTATTTAGTAAATAAGAGACCAAAATCTGAAAGTACAGCTCAATTACAACTTTTCAAAAAACAAAACAAAAGCTGCTATTTTAAGGGGAAAAATACAATACAGAAAACAAGCAATATTTATTTCAGTTTATTGTTTTTGAGTAGCAATTGCTGGTTCCATGTTAGCTCTTTGCTCTGTTGCTATAATGGTGCAGCACTGAGATTTCAGGTTTGTTGTGTACAATGGGTATTTGATGCTAGTGTGGCACATACAAATGTTGTAGCCCTTGCCTTTGTGATCCTTTAAAAGATGCAGATGGTCTAATCTTTTCAGATTATACTAAATATTGATATATCAAACTTAAAATATGGATACAGCGTTGTGCCATCAAGTATCACAATATTTGAGTGTCTCGATGTTTTCCTCCCGCCGCAGTGTTATGAATGATCAAGCACTTGTGTATCGTTTTATGAAACTTGAACTGTAAAATGAGATGAAAATGTGTTCACCCATATATTCAAATATGCAACTGACGCATTTGCTTCCTCCTGTTTTTGTGACACAGGACACCAATGAAATAGTTGCCATTAAGAAATTCAAAGACAGTGAAGGCAAGCGAGCACACTCACACATTTTGCGAGGTTTGCATCACAAATAGCAACATTAAATTGTCTTTATCTCACCAGAAAATGAAGAGGTCAAAGAAACCACCCTGCGGGAGCTCAAGATGCTCCGCACCCTTAAGCAGGAGAACATCGTGGAGCTGAAGGAAGCGTTTCGCAGGAGAGGAAAACTCTATCTGGTCTTTGAGTATGTGGAGAAGGTCAGTGTTGCCCGTGTTCTGCACCACCTGGCCAGCACCATAAACACTCTTGACAATACTCATTCATGTCTGTGCTAGAACATGCTGGAGCTGCTGGAGGAGCTGCCCAACGGAGTGCCCACTGAGAAAGCACGCAGCTACATTTACCAGCTCATCAAAGCAATTCACTGGTGCCATAAACACGATATCGTTCACAGAGGTAAAAATGTCCTGTGCTTATGGAATACATAATGATGTTACATAAGGGCTAAATGAAATATTCAGTCATAGCTGTCAGGGAAACATGGGTGCCTACTTGAATGAAAAAAAAAGCCAGTCCGGCAAGTAGTGCTTGACGGGTTTTGTGACATGTTTTTGCCATCAATGTGAGAGATTCAGGCACCAGAGCAGCCCAACAGATGGTCCATGTGAGTGTTAGGAAGCATTAAAGCATGCGTCCAAATGGCCTACGGGACACTCGGCCACACATGCTACTTTAAAGTTGTGATGTATAAATTATGGCTTGACATGAAAGTCTATATTTGTCTAACAGAGTGTCCTTCTTTGTGCGCTTCAATTATTCACACTCTCTTCTAGCTGAGCAAGAAGTGACAAGTAGTGATGATGTAACTGTTGTCGGACCTCAGCAGCTTATCTGGCGCCTTATGCCCATTTATGTTTTTCCTTTTTTTCCAGACATTAAGCCAGAAAACCTTCTCATCAGCGCAGACGACACGCTCAAATTATGCGACTTTGGTGAGTGCTCTTCTCAAATTGTCACAATTCCTCGCTGCAAGAAGTGTCAGGTCAACAGTCAGAGCTGTGATGTAAAAAAAAATAGTTTCTATTCAGAGTCCCAGATGAGGGTTCGTACAGTTATCTAAGGCTCTGCGTGCAGCCTTCTCTCTCGCTCCGCAGCCGCAACAGAGCCTTTCTACCCGTCGTGAGACTGAGGAAATTTGTTGCTACACAAAAAGCCAATCATGCTTTGGTTCAATCTGCTAGTGTCGCAACAAAGCAGGGGGAAATGGAAACATGGCATAGGCGACATCATGCAGGCAATCTGGAGTGAGACTGACGCCCTGCTGTGTGCTCTGTGTAAGCCAAAGAAATCCCATTTAGCCCCAACAAACGCCCCTACAAGTGATGGCTGCTGATGAGATGAGATGTTTGACCTCTTATTGTTATGTATTTTACTATTATAATGAAAGAAGTCAAATACAAATGATGATCGTCGCTGCTGCTCTATATTTGACTATTACTCACTCAATTATTGTACAATTATTGCACCTTTGCTTTTCACTTTATCTTACTGAATTCACCTATTTTATTTATTTGATATTTTATTTTTATGACAATACCACAAAGAAATCCTGTTTTGTTATT
This sequence comes from Synchiropus splendidus, assembly GCF_027744825.2. Taxonomy (NCBI): domain Eukaryota; kingdom Metazoa; phylum Chordata; class Actinopteri; order Syngnathiformes; family Callionymidae; genus Synchiropus; species Synchiropus splendidus. Next base: position 17,027,515 of record NC_071334.1, read on the forward strand.
AAATTTTTGGCATATTTTTTCTGAATGTGTTTCATTTGTAATATTCTATTCCAACTATCTGCGTTGGAATGATCAGAAATGTAGTGAGATCAGCCATGGTGGAGGCAGACGAGCCAACCGAGGTCAGCCACTTGTGTGTGTGCGTGTGTGGTAATCTATTCATCTTCAATATGTGCTGTGTATTCAGTATTTAATACTGGTACATTGAGAGAACATAACACCTAACAATGGTGTGATAGCACCTGGAACGGCAGGATTATATGCCAACAGTGTGCCTAAGAAAAGAGGTCTAAATCAACACTCAACTCTTCCCTCTTCCCAGGCTTCGCCCGGAATCTCTCTGAGGGAACCGACGCCAATTACACAGAATATGTTGCGACTCGATGGTACCGCTCTCCAGAGCTCCTTCTCGGGTATGCATCAATATGTCTTTGGAGGGACCTGTCACAGAGCTTTACTTGAGGGCACCAGCAATGCACAATCTTCTATTATCTCAGAGCCCCGTACGGGAAGGCCGTGGACATGTGGTCAGTGGGCTGCATCTTAGGAGAGCTGAGTGACGGGCAGCCTTTGTTCCCGGGGGAGAGCGAGATCGACCAGCTCTTCACCATCCAGAAAGTGCTGGGACCCCTCCCTCCAGAGCAGATGAAGCTCTTCTACAACAACCCTCGTTTTCATGGGCTGAGGGTAACGTCTCCTCCTCTCACAGAGCTACTCACTCCATACACATCTCCTGCTACTGATCTGTCCCTTCATGTAACGGCCTTCCTCCTTTGCAGTCTCCATCTTCCACCTCCTCTTCACTTATTTATTTTCTCTCGTTGCAATGTCTCCACACTCGCTTTTTTTTCCCTTCCTGGCTGAGTTTGCTGCTGTGACTGATTGGATCACAATGACTCATCATGTATAATCTATCGTGAATGCCGCACACTGAAGCGAGGCTGTGGGAACTTTCTGTGGCAGGCTGATACTGCAGCAGACCTGGGGCCCTCTTTTCTTCCTCGACATGCCCACGCCGCAGGATATTATTATTAATTCGCAAATTGCTACTTGAACCACTTGTGAATAGTCACTGATTTGCACTTGTTCGATCAAACAATTCAAATATGTCTTCCATCATCTGCCTGCTGTCGTCTGAATGAGAGGAAGAGCATCCCCAGTGTAGTGCTCTCTGTGATAAAACAATGAAGCCAGAAATAACGTGCCGCTGGAACATACTACTGTACTGTATGTTGTCACACGTTAGTGTTATTGTGCAAACTCGGAATGGGGAATTATTTGTGAAAATAAAAAACATTACTTAAATGTTTCACATCAAAAATAGATACGCACAATAACAGGTCCTTGAACTGACTGATAGTTGATGATCGTGTTGCTGCCTGCATGGTTTGACAAGCACATTGTAAATTATGGTTGGATCTCTGAAGTTTATACCATGTGGAATATTCAAACACCATCTGATGGAGGACTCTGTGGCGCCACCTCTTGGTTTAAGAGTTATGCCAGCGTCTCAGTACGATAACTGCTGTCAGTGACATTAATTTTACTTTACTTTACTTTGCCATGATATATGACATGCATATTGAGAATTAAAAATGGCAAAATGTAGGAGTAGGAGCAAGACAAAGAGTGGTGTTGTAGAAATAGTATGGCTTGTTCATATAACTCTTCCAAGAACCTCTCAATATTTATCCAGTCCCTCAAAGATAGTGCATTTTTTTCTTTGGGCCAGTTTCTTGTTATTGCTTTAAATATTAATTATTCACATTCTGATCAAATACATGAGCTTGCTGTCCCGGGGTATCTCACACCTCTGGATATTTCCCGTCGTGTTTTTCACTCCCCCCTGAGCTTTTCAAGTTGACCACACTGACATGCTTCCATCCATGCATCTGTGTGTCCTCTGGCAGGAAACCAGTGGTTGAATTTATTTTCTCTGAATTTGAGGCACGTGCTAAAACATTAAATCAAAATTCCACCCAGACTCTCCACATTCTTGAGTTTGTTATATCGATTTGGGATTCACATGTTCAACAATTCCTAACTTTTATTTTCACTTCTCTTTCCCATTTCTTTTTTGATATATGTTATTGAATGCCCAGTTCTCTGTGATGTTAAAATTCCCCTGATTTTTTTTCTCTTTATAAGTCTCTAATATCACTCCTTTGTCTTTGTGCTCTGTAACAAATAATGTTGCAACAATAAATATGCCTATAGGAATCATCCTTGCCAAGACTGAACTGAAACTTTACCCTTGAGTTAACTTCCTGTATTTCCATCTTAAATCACAGCTGTGTAATAGCCGTCCCTCAAAGAGCCGCGCCTCCTCCCTCCTCTTTGGTCAGTCATCATGTAGAGCATTTTATTCTTGGTCACTACAGCAACTTCTACCGCAACAACTACAAGATCCATGACTGCTGCTTTGCCAGAATTCTATTTCTGATTACACACCTACAACAATTGTAACTACTCCTGTAACAAGAACTGCTGCAGACATTCCAACAGCGAGTCCTGCTACTGATGCCATGCTACTACTGATACGGCTGTTTCTATAAATACTGCTGATTATACTGCCATTGCAAAAGTATTAATATTATTCTCTGTTAGATGTACATCTAAAGTATGTCCTCCGGTTTATTTTTGAGTGCTTTTTATCATGAGCTGAGACTGTGTTTGACTCTATGTTTCCTCATTTAGTTTCCTGCTGTGAATCACCCTCAAACCCTGGAGCGCAGGTACCTGGGAATCATCGGCGGAGCCCTGCTCGACCTGCTGAAAGTACGGATTACTACCCTTGTCGTGTGTTTTACGCTGCCAAAGGTGTTTTTCATCCTCCATTGGCTGTACTGCTGCCATCTGAGAGCATTAAAAGCTGACTCCATTAGATAGATAGATCTGATAATAGCATCATTATCACCGTGTTTACATCGTGACTACGCTGTGCCTCTTCACAGCATCAGCATCTCCCGACTCACATCCTGGTTCCAGCACTGCTTCTGTTGCAGATTCTAGCCTGTAAACAGGAGCTCTGTGTCAAGAATGTGGGCTGTGCTTGTGCACTTGTGCTTTTCCAGAAATAATGACTCACTGCAAACAGAATGTCATCTGAGGATGAAATTCTGCAAGGACACAAATCACCCGACTAATTCTGTGAACTCTCTAAAACTTTAGCGGAATTGTCTGTTACCGTATTTAGAGGAGAACGATTATCCAACGTTTGGTTTTTGATTTACACAATAATGTGACTTGTATGATAATGGCTGTGAGTCATCGGACTGTGTAGTGTGTGTCAGTTCTCAATGTTCGCAGCGTCTCAAGGACTCTCGCTCTCTCTCTCTGTGCGATAGAGTCTGCTGCTGCTGAACCCAACCGAGCGTTTTCTCACCGAGCAGAGTCTGAACCACCACGCCTTCCAGACCCTGCGAATGGTGGAGCGCTCAGGCCCCTCCACGCCTACACCTGTGCGCTCCTCCAAGAGGAAGCCTCACCATGGAGACAACTCCACTCCCAGCAGGTCAGTATTGCTCCAGCTGATGAATGCAATAGTGACATTTGTATCTGTTTTTGACTACATAAATGAATTCATAACTGGTGGACATGCATTTGTCTTGTTGGTGACACGCTGACTGACCACTCATGTTGTGTGCAGGAGCCACGGAGGAAAGGGCTCAACTGGCCATCGTTCCAGCAGCAGAGAGTGCTCCAGCCTTCCCCGGCAGGAAGAGGCCCATCCTAGCAATGAGGGGTTTCTCAATGGAAACATGCCTGCAGCCATCAACCTCAGTCCAACGCTGCACCCTAAAAACTACCAACCCCAGATGTTCAATCACTCCATGGACCTGGCCAGCAGCAACCTGCCTCACCTGCTCAGCCCTGGTGACACCAAGGGCAAGGGCGACTTTGAGTTGAGCAAAAGTTCAGATGGTCCTGGAGCAAAGTACCTCAAGTCCAACTTCCGCTCACAACAGCACCGCCATTCCTTTGTGGAGGGGAAGACTAACACGCTGCAGTCAGGGGACAAGCACAATCGACACAGCTACATGGAGTCCCACAGCAACGCCCCGTCCTCCAAGTTCTCCTACCTGAACTTGTCCAAGAGTTACGGCACACTGAGCGACGCCAAGTCAGTGGGGAACCTGAACGACGTGCATCTGTACGCCGACGAGCCGACTTCTCGTTACTTCCCCTCGAGCTGCCTTGACCTCACAGCTCCCAGCAGCCCATTACCCCGCCGCATAGACAGACTGGGACCTGGCGGAATTAGCAGAGGGAGTATGCGCTCAGAGAGGGAGAGCAACACTCTGGACTCATCCTACAGGCGCTCCTCTGCCCGCCACAAAGCCTCAGAAGAAGCCAAGTCACCAGACTCACTTAACCCAGGGGAAGGTAGTGTGGAAAGGAGCCATGGTCTCTCTCTATCTGCACCACATGACCCTTTATCTTATAGTCAGGGGTACACAAGCCCTTTTTCCTCACAGCAGCGACCTCACCGCCACTCCATGTATGTGAGGCGGGATCATCAGAGGACTCATGGGCTGGATGAGGGCCTGATAGTGGGGCCGGGAATGACCACGAGAGCCAGCAGCCTGCAGCTCCTGTCTCCACAGTTGCAGCATCGCACACTGCCTCGCCACAGCTCATCTAGAGAGGAGGACATGAGTCGGGTCAGTTGCGAATTCTATGTATGCCTCATGAGACTGCGCTAGACATGATGCCAGTGTCTTCAAAATCATGATCTCTGTATTATGTCTGAGCTTCCCTCACTGAGCTGAATTTTAAACGTCGCTTTAGCACGTCAATGTAAAGACAGATTGGTGTGTTTGTAGTAGTTTAATTGTGTTTGTATGTGTGTGAGATGCTACGCTGAGCTTACTTCATGCTTCGTCATGTCTCCATTAACAGAACGAACAAGCACCCACTGAGGTCCCCCACAGCAGGCCCCCAATAAGGGACTCAACAAGGGACAACACCCCATCTTTTCACACACAGAGGCAAAAAAGCGAGGTCCGACATTCTGCCTTCACCCACCATTCCCCACCCACATCCAGTCTTCCGAGAGTGCGGATGTGGGTGGATTCTGCTGTCATGAACTGCTCTATCTCTTTCGCTCAGCATCAGATGCCTCTTCATTTTCTCTGTGTGCTTTGCTTCCCTCTAATGTGACGACTCATGATGCTGCAGACCAGCTTGTCATCAGAGCGGGATTCTAGAATAAACAGTTAACCTCTGCAGGTTTTGTTTTTGTGTGCACTCAAATAATGTAGGTCAAGTGGTTAGAAACATCTGAGATAGCAAAGCAGATGGCTGTTTGGTTTCTGTGTGATGAATTCTTTTGTTGTGACTCAGGTTGGCTTATATCACGACCAACAAGCAGAAGATGGCGGCTCTGCCAAAGAGAACCGCAACATTTACAGCGAGTCCATGCCCCGGAGGGTGGGCAGCTTCTACAGAGGTTCGTTCCATCACACTCACACTTCAGCCTTCACACATCACCGAGCTCAATTCAGTTGAAACTGACTCCTCTCAAACAAAATGACCTGCATTTTTGAATGATTCTCATACCTTCTAGATTTGATTGTATTCATAAAATGATTTGACACATTTAACTTTCTGTTAAAAGGCAGAAGGAAAGGTTGAAATAATATTATGTGCAATTCTTAATTCTGGCACTAAAATTATGGGTAAAAAAAAATGCATTAACATTTGTTGTCATGGCACGAAGTCCCTTAAATTGATACACAAATGCCAAAGATATTTTTCAATAGGAATCATTAAGAATACAATATATGAGTCTGTAGGGGGGAAATGTGTTTTTCACCATGATAAATTGAATATTAAGACGTTTGAAATACATTCACAATGGCTTTAAAATCTATTTAATATTGTTACATACAATATTCTCATAGATACTTTAGTCAGTGCTTGTTCTTCTGTTTCAATTGTACATGATTTGAGCTTGTGTTGTCTGTGCAAAGCATGCATTACTGATTATATTAAAGTAGCCCTGTTGAGTCTTGTATCATTTACGTCACTGTGTTGTGTTTAATAGTCCCGTCTCCTCGCCCAGACAACTCCTTCCATGATGGCAGGGGTCAGAGTCGAGGATCTGGAATGGCAGGAGACGGCAGCAATATGTCAAACCATTCCAAACGTCAGCCGGCATTTGACCCCTGGTAATCTTCATCCTTTCCCCTTTATCAACATCACTTCTCCACCGTCTTTATGTGAAGGCTTCCTGTCTTTTACAGTCAAGGTCTACCATCCAGTTCATGTCATGTGACAGCTTCCTTTTTGTTCTTCCACCAGGACTGGCCCGGACACCGTGGTCTTGAACACCACAGAACCGTCTAAGGAAAAAGAAAAACAGGGTTTTTTTCGAGCAATAAAGAAGAAGAAGAAGAAAGCTCAGATGGTGAGTGGCAACTGTCGCTGTGATGTCTACCTGTCTGCCCCACTGTCACATCAACTCATGTCCTCACTGGCACATTAACTGTCAGATGAAGTCGTCTCAGAAGTGTCATGTTTCCTTGTGCTGCCATCAGTCATGTGCCTCTATATTTCAGATGGAAGCCGCTGACGGACGGTCCTCTGTCATCCAGTCATGTCTCTTCCCTTTGTATAACCCCAAGAATATCAAAAATACCCTCTGTGTGAGAGTCCGACCTGTGGTGTCCTCTGGCAGGGTACACGCTGCTTTACATCCTCCTCACTCTTACATGTGTGTCCACTAACCCTAGATCACCTCTGCGTCTGATTGTGTTTTGAATGTGCATGGATGTCATTTGTTACGGTTATAACTCTTGTGTCCATTTCTAGTTTACATTCACATAATGTTTACGTCCAAATACGAAGTAACCAGAAGGGAAACCTAGAGGTGGGGGTCAGGTGAAACCAGCATTCTTTGTTGCTTGTCCAATCTTACAGACAAGCTGTTGCAGCTAATGTCATGCGTGCTAATCTTCAGAGAAAGCTGTGCCATACTGTGGAGCACAGTTGTCAGTTACTCTGCCGTCTCAGACCAAATTAATGTCAAGTGATGCGCCAGCAACGGAATTATGATAATGAGACTGGACCGCATGTTGGTGAACAAGGCCTTGTCTTGCAACTCATGTTGTTCTTTACCTCACACTCAGAAGAACAGTCTCAGCAAGAACTTTTCTGTTCATCTTAAGGAGATGGATGTTGGCCTGAACTGTTTCACTGCTTATCGAAATTATTGCATGGGCTGATGCCTGGTGTCTCCTTTAGAGACCTGTTTGGAGAGTTATCTACAGTGTTAGCAAGGTTTAACATCACCTGAACATATACTGAAGCCTGAAAGAACCTTGTGCATCCATTTCAGAGTAGTTCAGTTTTAAAAAAACACAATGCCTACACAAGACTGTTCGTACTACCAAATTCCTTCTGAAGATTTTCATTATGTCATCAATATTGAGCTTGTTCATGGAACCCTCAAAGGGATTGATGCACTGCTCATGTTCCTCCTCATCCTGCATCTGCACTTCAATATCTGTGAACGAATCTGTGAATCCACCTTCATTGGAGCTGCTGCCACAAGATGAGATGATTTCGCCTCGTAAAAAGAATGATGACCAACCTCATAACTGAGGGAGGACGAGAACATCCTGACAGAAACACAGCACACCTCATATCATCCTCTCAGTAGGCAGTTTGCAAGCTCAAGGCTTGAAATGTAACGTCTCACTGAGATGTCACAAGTCCATCTCACAAAGATCTGTTTAAGCTGCTAAATACTTTGGTGATCCATATCTTCAAATAGTCAAAATTGGATCAGTGTTGCTATTTGTTCAATGTAAAATAGACCTTATTGTGCGAGAAACTTGTGCACTTAAACCCCAAATCTGACTTGGTAGCTATAAACATTAAAAAAAAATCATCATGCAAAGCTTCTTCCTGAGTATGTGAGAAAAGATTTTTTTTAAATGCATGCACACACACGCCATAAGGCCCTTCAGGGATTGTCCAGCTAATAATACACCGCAAGGATTGAAAGAGAGTCATGATCGTTCCAACAGTGGAGAACACATCTGTCAGGAAGCTGCTACGCTTTTGCTTACAGAAATGTAGCCAGTGATGTCGCAGCAATAATTTAGCATGAAGCAGGTGTTGGAGCCCTTCCTCCATTTTCTCTTCTATTTTTATTTGGATGTTTGCTCACATTCCAAGAAGAGGTTTAGCGTTCAGATGAGCACAAACACAATCTGGCCTGAAGGATTCTGTGAGACCACAACTGAGGAAAGTAGCATGCACTTCTCAGGGAATGAATTACATGGATTCCCTTTGCTTCAAATGAGATGAAGACTTCTCCATATACCTGAAATTGAAGTTGCTTATTCTTTTAATTGAAGGTCCTGAATGGTCGTTGTTGCTTTAAAATCTAGAGTATTGTCGGAGATAATTGCAAATGAAAGGCCTTCAATTAATTTGAGTTTCTCATATTGAACAAAACATGAAGAGCACTTGCAGTGGTCCTGTACATCAGACCTACTGGGCAAGCTTTAATAAGCATTTAGCATTGTTGTCTCACGGTACAGGTGTGTAGGGTCAGTAGAACTAGCAGGTCTCCGCAAGGTCACGGTTAGGGGAGACTTGTGTTACTGAAATGTTGAATTGTGTGACACTATCAATTGTGTACAACACCTCAGGTCCCAGCTGAAGGTGTGGATACGATCATCCAGAAGCCATCTCGATCCGGTCACCAAAGCAGCCGACACAGGACACGAGACAAGAGCAGAGACCGAGACCAGGAGCGAGACAGGGACAAGGACTGGCCACCGGAGAAACTGGCAGATTCACACTCACCGGTAAGAGAGAATCGTCAAAGTAGGCCAACACTAGTTTTGAGGACAGCTTTGGGCTGAAGAATAGAGGTGACCGTTTATAAGTAAAACAGTAGACCATCATGGGACTCTGGGTCACTTTTCAGTAGCGGTCATTATCAAATGATGTCCTCCGTATGTCATAGTGTCTGCAGTAATGCTTGCTCATGTGACTCCCTAATCTCCCAGAGTCAGCCCCTGAAGTCGCTGCGGAAGCTCCTCCACCTGTCGTCGTCGTCGTCTAACCAGACCGCACCCTCCGACATGCGCTACCAGCCCCTCCCCTCAGGCTCTGCTCAGGGCGGCTTCCCAGAGAGCCGCGGTCACTCTGGAGTCAGCACACCGCAGTTGAAGAGCAGACAGGCGGCCTACCCGCTGCCCAGCCAGCTGGAGTCTGGCTGGCACTCGACTGCCCTGGGCCGTCCTGAAGGCAACCCTTACCCCGAGCAGATGAACATCAAAGGAGGACAGAACGGCCACGGTTTTGGACGCTCCAGGTCCCGTATGCCAAATCTGAACGACCTAAAAGAGACTGCTCTGTGATCTTCAGTCTGCAGATCTCAGGTCCGCTAACCTCTCTGCTTCCCTTCTGTCGCTTCCACACCTTCTTTGTGTACAACATCTGTTACACACGCGCACACAAACAGCCATACACACATACAGGTGCCATACCTCCTGATCAACACTGCTTGCAAACGGGCCTAAAGCCTTCAAATGTCTTTTTAAATGTTCCATGTTTGATAGAATTTATATTAAAACAACTTCTGTAATTCTGATTATAATTTTTATGATGAAGTAAATATTCTAAGTCCTATATATGTATATAATTCAATAGGTTCAGTGTACATTCTCAGTGTATTATTGTTTTAATATCGAAGCGATAGATATATAGAGATATTTACTAGGACATTTTCTTAAAATCAATGACGGCATTTAAATCAAATACTGTAACGTCACCGGATTAAACAGAGGTAGAGATGTAACTGCTCTGCCTTTGTCTGAACAAACCAGTCCTCCACCATTCAGTCTCACCTGTATACTGCATCTGACTGGCACTGGAAATCACAGGCAGTTCCTTTGATGTCTTTTTCCAGCCATTTTAGAGGCTTACTTCCCATAACGGATCCAGTACCTCCATCTCCCTCTTTAGGTGAAATGAAAACACTGCACTTTAACGTTTTTCAAATTGTGCACTCGAGTAAGACAATCGCTCACCATGGGTAAGTTAGCTCACACAAAAGGGTGTGGAGTTATAGGTGTATTGTGAAGTGCTAAAAGAAGGTGACAGTGTTTCATAAATTAAGAGACAAAATAAAAAGGTAAAATAGATCAAATCAACTTCTCAGTAAATGAAAATTAAGTATGATTTTCTTTTAAACCAGCCTCATTTCCAGATGAGGCTGACATTTAAGACATTTATTTTGCCAAAAATAGAAACATGCTATGAAGAAAAGGGCATTCAATGTCATCTCGTGTTTGACCTCCTCGCCACTCAAGTAGCGACTTCTGTCTTCACACAATCTTGTTGTCACCTCAACAACCCCAAGATGAATCCATCTTAATATAAGTGCTTTGAAATTTTTTAACGCAGTTGCCAATGAACCCTATTTGTAGTTGGGCTGTATGATTGAGGTCATCCTTTTGCACATCTTCGATTTAAGTCATTTATGCCTGAAGCTCTTTAAATAAGTTGCCTTTTATGATATATATATATATATATATATATATATATATATATATATATATATATATATATATATAATCACCCCAAGTGTTTTGTGGCAGGGATTTCCTGTCTGTTTTTCTATTTCGATAAAGTTATTTTTTGTGACGTCAAAACACTAAAATTTTTGTAAATGGATGTTTGAATGAGTTCAAATCACACCTTCCTTCATTATTATAGACACAGTTACAAAAAAAACAAACACTTTCTGTTATAGTGTTTATTTCACAATTTTGGGCCACTAAGAAATTTAGAGGGACAAATGTGACAAAATCACTTCCAAGGTTCTGCTGCCTGATACAGTTATGAGACATAGACGTTGCTGCACTTTAAAGAGTCAAGTTGCTCTGCAATACTTAGCTGATTTGACCACCATCAGTGCTGAAGAATTCCTCGGTGGGTCAGTCATAGGGTTTAAAAACAGTGTGCACCACACGCGATACTCATGTCCATCTCCTTCTAGAACACTGTGTATTATATTAATACAAATGTGTTTCCCTCCAAACGTGTTTTAGTAGCATAGCTCATGTCAATCTGCTTTTTCCAACTGAGAACGAAACCCCTCCGCTGAGTGGATGCTCAACGGTTTTTAGACTATTCATGTTTACATATGTGACAGTAACTCTTCAATAAAAGCAAGCAGTTATTTCAGCTCAATCACGACCTGTTTGTTCCTACTTTGTCCTATTCAGATACGCTGGTGTATGTAAAAGTAGCTCTGCCCGAGTTGGCCTACACGTATCGGACATTTCAACTGTTTGAGTTCGGGATTAGGGTTGGTATTTTGGCCAGTTTCAGGTGCACTTGCTCATGCACATCAGCAGCTCCAACCTCAAGGCGATGCGTGTGTGCCATCCAAGAGGCAGCAGGCGGATGTAGCGGGCCACGATAGGCGGGCGCAGCAGGTTCTGAACCGTAGAGGTTCGGTCTGCATTCCCATAGAAGACCTGGGAGACACCAGTACGGAAAGTTCACTTTTGAATTGCTTCATAGCCAAGCTTTGAACAAAAAAAAGCTAGTTAGATTAATATGCTTGCATGTATTCCTGCACATAAAATTGGACACTATGTACTACAGGATGTTTCCCAGTGAACTGTAGGTGATTTAATACATAGATGTTACTGTTCCAACCAGCCAGGAAGAGTAGTGGATCACAGTTAAGTCGATTTAAGACAGAAGAAGTTGAATTTATATTTTTTTCATTTTTCTTTTCTACCATAAGCTCGTATGGGAGCAACCCTTATTTTCCTCATTAAAACAACAAAACACTTTGTCTGGAAAGACCCTTGAGATAATTTTTACTCTGTTCGGCCCATGGGACCTGACATTGGAAAAAAATGAGTTGAAGTCTATGGAGAGATCAAAGTTATTTTCTGGTCCACATTCCCTCATGCCCTGGATCGCACATACTGTATGTTGTACCTTAAGTTTAATGATCAATAATGCTGTGGTTTTCCACTTCATTTGTTGTTTAACTTATGATTTATTTGCTCGTGGAAATATGTCATTATTTGGACAGCAAATCAAATGACATCACAGCAGAATCCGACTGCTCCAGTGCGAAGGCAGATACTAAAGGCACTAAACTATCAAAGGTAGAGGCTAGCAAACATGAGCTGACATTGTTGCTGTGACTCTTTGGACCTTTGTCCTGCTACTATGAACTGCGGCTAGCACAGTAGTTCGTCACTACATATCACACAAAACCGAGAGCAGCTTTTGCTGCCGGTCAAAAAGCAGCGCTCTCACAGCATTAGAATGTATCTTTCATATACAAAGACAAGCCAGATCAGAAAATAACTTTTGTCTCTCCATTGACTCCAATTCATAGTATTTGTTAACTTGAGTTCCATGAAGTGAAAGTAGATGGGCGTGACTTAGACTCCCCATAGTATATGTGTTAATGCGTGATTTGATCTCTTCATGTCAAGTTTCTATAAAAGCCACTGAAGTAATAAATATCTGAAGTGTAGGTCTTTAATATAGCAACTTGAACTAGCATTTTAAATTTTCAATATTTCTTCCTTTTTTATGCGTCTTCAGACTTGAGTTAACTTGAGTCAACTGCTGTTCGCGACAGCGTGGCACTGACACTAACAGGTGCAAGTGTGAGCGCTCACCCTGTTGTTGCCGGTCTGGTCTTTGTAATAGACCCAGTTGAGGTTCTCCACTGTGCGGTACTGGATGCTGTACTTCGTGATCCACTCATCTGAATCACAGCGTCCTTGCGTCAAGATGCCGGACACCACGGACACCTCCTTCAGGTCCACCTGGATCCACTGGGACATGTCGTTGAACTTTGAGAGCCAGGCACATCTGATGAAGGTGGAAGTATGTGTATCACCCACGACTGTTTTTTATTATCTCGGCACCAGTTCAAGTGTCTCCCTTCTGAATCATTCTAATCGTCTCTTCGGGTTATTAGTGAAACTCATCAAAACAGGTTCAATTTGCTTGTCTGTCCTTTAATGATTGGGCTTAAGGAGCTTTTCAGCAGGTCATGTGGCAGACCTGGGACCAGATGGAGAGATTACGCCTCCACTCTGGCTCGGTAAACGTCTCACCATCCTTCAGTTGGGTGAGGGTCACAAGTGAGCATCGTCTTTTCAGCTGCAGAACATTCGCGTCGACGCCTTTGATCCCGTCTTACCCGAAGCCTTGGTTGTTGAGTCGGGCCTTGTTGGGCATCCATGACGTGTACCAGCCAGAATACTGGTCTTGATTGGAGCAGATGATCTGGTCAGAGGTCACGGATCCCGCCTCAAACCCGAGAGGTCTGTGGTATGGACACTCTGGAGGAAAAGATGACAAATGATGGGCGTGCATGGCAAACAAGGTGTCACATCTAACCCCACCTATTCCGAGCACCCTAATCCCATCCTCACATTCCAGCGCCCATGATGCGATTAAAGGTGTCTTCGTGTTTGAACCCTAGTTTGGGTCGCCTTTTAACCATGGCTATTTACAGCTGGGCAAATTCTGCCAACTACCTGTGAGTGTTAGACCTGAGAGGGTTTAAAAATGCAGACAATATACATGTAAAAACAAGATAAAGATTGTTCCACGATGTTTTTCCCGCCAAACTTTGAGTAAGATTGAGCAAAAATGATATGAAGTGGAATGCACAGTGTGTTCTTTTTAGAGTTTTTCAAGAGAGATTTTAAACTTCTTTAGTTATTTGGCAGCTGATGTGCCACAAAGAGAAATGAATTCTTGTGTTTACAGGCTGCTCCTCCTCCTTGTGATCACTTGTTTTGAGTCTTTGTAGAAAAACGAAGGTCTCATGAGTCAGCGTCCTCACCTGGCATGCAGGTGAGTGAGAACCCCTGAGTCTGGGCTGGTGTTGGTGGTGGGGGTGGTGGCGTAGTGGGGATGGCAGTTGTAACCAGAGGCGTAGAAGTTGCAGATTCACAGTCACAAGTGCAGGTTTTAACTTTTCTCGTCCAGGATTCGCTGATCTGCTGCTCGTCGACCTGCAGCTCTTCTTCCTGCAGCTCTTCCTCCTGCAGTTCCTCCTCCTGCAGCTCGTCCTCCTGCTGAACCACCTCTTCTTCCTTGAGGTCGCAGAAGAAGATCAGAATTTAAAGGAAAAGCTCATCACAGGAGATTGCAGTTTGTCGAGTTCTCACACTTACCTCCTGGGTGTGGACAGCTATTATGGCTGCAAACAGTGGACAATGAGAATCAAAATAGAGATAGAACTTTATGTAAGATTTAAAAAAACAAAGTCACAGTGGTGCGAGAGACTCAGCAGATGATGGCAGGTGTGAATACAACAATAGCAAGAGCGACTTACAAAGCAGAAGGAGCAGCAGAACAGCGGAGCGAGCAGTCAGCTCCATCTTCATCTTCACCTGAGCAGAAGTGATACCAACAGTCACTGGATCGGATTATTTTAATCCATGGACTCTGATGAGTTTACTCTAATACTCTTTATTGGCACCAGGAAACCTCCCTTAACCCCCTGCGCTAATACACCCAGGACCCAAAAGAACCCTGGGAGGCATGGTGTTTGAAAGAGGCAGTTGATGTGTCCACAAAGGCAGTTTCAACTCACAGCTCCTGCTCACAGACGGCGCCATACTCACACCTGACTAAAACTGAACTGTGTCTAGTGACTTACAAGGAAAGCGACAGCAACAAAAGCAGAGTACATTCATATGGAACTGCACTTTAACAATCCGCATTATGTCATATATGGTGATAAGTTTGGATTTTAAAACTTGAATTTCCTTATCCACCATTTGAAAGAATTTCATTGAGACAGGTCACAATGAATCAAAATCTGTGGCACGGCCCTCTTTTTTAAGACAAAATGTGCTATTACTTAAGACTGATAACTCCTGTCCACTTGGGATGAGCCATCCTAAAAACAATAATAACTTTTCAATTTTGACGGTGGTTCTTCCTCTTTCATAAGAAATGAAAAATTAAATTAAATTAAAGTCTAAGTATTGATGATTGTAACATCAGGAGAGGGATTCTGTTAAAATCCTGTCGGTGAATTATTTAAAATCCAATATCAGTACTGAGCATCAGGGTTTCTTTGTTTAACAACTCCATTTTACACTGGGTTTCAAGTTAAACAGTAACTATTGAACAAAATTTTGACACACTAAAATATCATGAAACCTAATGGCACAATACCGCACTGGCATTTTAAGGAAGCGTTGTGGTGATATTCACAATTCCCAAGTCTGACACCAAAAGATGAGATGCGGGGGAAACCCTGGAAAGGCCTGCAGTCCATCACAGGACACGCATGGACACACACACAAACACTGATACTGCTATCTCTGTGGGGTCTGCCCATCGCCATCACCCTTTCCCCAGCCTCTCACCTGACACCTAACCATCTAAAACAAATGGCTAAACCATGACTCTTAAACCCAATTATAATGACCTAGTTATTATGAAGTTTTAATCATTAAATTGAAGGTCGAAGAAGAAGCGAGGGCTGGGCGAATGTCCCGACTCTGACAGTAGTGCAGGAACACACACAAAGACACGCAAACACATAACTTCAGAGAAGCACACATACAGTCACCTATTAACCTTTGTTTGTTTTTAGACTGTGGAAGGAAACTTAGACAAACATGGGGACTGCATACGCACACAGAAGAGACCCAGTGTCGCTTCAAACCTGGGACGTCCTTAAAACCAAAATAAATGAAATGAAATAATAAAATAATAAAAATCAAAATTTAGTACACGTTTAATGTAGATCAGTACAGCACCCACAGAGTCAAGCCTTTGAAATAAACATGTAAACATATGCGTTACAGCCACCCACTTCTGTTCAGAGTAATGCAACGATCAACAGTAAATAACAAACTTGTTTCAACCTTATTGACGTGAGAAACAAGACGACATACGCAATGTGGCTGAAGTTTGCTATTTGATTGACATATGTATCTACCAAACCGGTGCGCTATCATGAATTACAGCAGTAAAAAGGCGGGGTCGCGCGCAGGACATTCGCCAATGAGTAACTTCGTTGAACTTCACTGGCCAATCAGAGGCTTTAATCTGTCGGCCTGTTTGTCAGGGCAGACTACACTAGTCCATTTCTCCTGGCGGCTTGTACAGAGTTGATCCTCGCGGTAAGTTTTTTCATCTAAAATGTTGAAAACATTTAAGCATGTTTTCATTTTTTCCGCCAATTCATGTAGTGATATGGGTTAGGCGAGCGCTCTGTCTGGAAGTAACGGTCCGGTACTGTGACTTCCTCTTGGCTGCGTTAAAGTGACAGCCGACACTTCAGCCCTAAAATACAACTTGTTAAATGCGATTTGAAACTTCAGAATATGTGATGGCATGTAGTACTGCGCTGTGATGTATAAGCTGACTTAGATTGATACTTTTGTGTCACTCTTTAGTGCGTGTTTTAGAACCGCCAAGTTGCGGCAGAAAGGTCTCAAAAAGGAGGTCTGTGTTCAGGTGAACTGGGACTCAAACAGTCTGTGAATGTTTAATCTGTTAACCTCAGCTTGATCCTCTCTCCTCTCCATGTCTAATAAAATTCTCTTCGCAGATGCAGTTCATGCTTCTGTTCAGTCGCCAGGGCAAGCTGAGGCTCCAGAAGTGGTACGTGCCTCTGTCAGATAAGGAGAAAAAGAAAATCACCAGGGAGTTGGTGCAGACCATCCTGGCCCGCAAACCCAAGATGTGCAGCTTTCTGGAGTGGAGAGATCTCAAGGTGGTGTATAAAAGGTAGGCAAGACTGTGTGTGAGGACAATGTGTTGCACTTCCGTTTCCTCTACCACTCATGCAGATGTATTTTTAGCTTATAATTTATCCACGGATCCTTTGTCAGTAGTGATTTGAGTTTTATTTTTTGATTCAGTACACTTTAAAAACAAATGCTCACTGAGTCTAACTGTAGTTTTGAACTGAATGTGATATGGTGTTGAGAAACCACTAATTCTGATAAGAAATAGCAGTTGAATATTTAGATTTTTTAAAAACACCATTCTATACTGCATGTTTGTGCCTCTTTAACTGCCAATATATTGGCATTACTCACATTATTAAGTTCCCCATTTCTTACCCATTTTTTTCTGTGCAACCTGGTTAACTTAGACAATTATAAATTGATTTAATTCATTCATTGGTAAACAATTATTCCTACCCAGAAACATGTTAAATACAGTTCAAACTTGTTGCATGTAGACAACTGAACCAGTCTGGAGTGTCTGGGGCCTGGCTCCAACACGGGTGCAGACAGTGCTGGAGGAAACCGCTCATGAAGCGAAGGGCTCTGGTACAGAGTGGCGACGTCCATTTATGCATCTGTTTAAAATCAACACTGTGCTCCATTGTGCCATCTTCTCCCTGCTGGTGGGATCAAGTGACCACCTCCTTTATTAGCCAGTCATCACATGCTTTAAAAGTTCCTCGAGGATTAGCGGGGATAAAGAACCCGGGGCAGAATGAGGCTTAACTGATACCGCCTTTGCCGTCCAACTTCTGGCCTAAGAGTGAATGCGGTGCCCATTGTAAACAATCTTTAATAACAGAGACGCCAAGTCAGCACTTACACAAGCTCCGGGGAGCATTCTGCTGAGAGCTGAACTCTTTGGTTCTTTAAGTAGCATTTCCGACAGCTCTCGCTGGATTTGCTCTGTGAAGGCTGCAAATGGTTGACATGTTCCTCAGTGAAGTGTGCGTGATGTGTCCAACAGGTATGCGAGCCTGTACTTCTGCTGTGCCATCGAAGAGCAAGACAACGAGCTCATCACCCTGGAGATCATCCACAGATACGTGGAGCTGCTGGATAAATACTTTGGCAGCGTGCGTTTTTGTCTGTCCACCCCGATGTGATGAACCTTCTGCTGACTTCACTCTGTCTATCTGAACGACAGGTCTGTGAGTTGGACATCATTTTCAACTTTGAAAAGGCCTACTTCATTTTGGACGAGTTCCTGTTGGGCGGGGAAGCTCAGGAGACCTCCAAGAAGAATGTGCTGAAGGCCATAGAGCAGGCAGACCTGCTGCAGGAGGTGAGACAGTCCAGCCAGTGCCTCGGAAAAGCATTTTGTTTCCATATTGTATGTAAACTGATCACTTTTTCAAGCTCTTAACACAAATTACAATTCATAATATGTTGGGCTGGGCCTTTAACAGTCTCATTTAGATTAATGAATTACAGTCAAAATTATTATTTGATCCAAAAGCTACAGATTCAATCCAGTGTGAACTGTCTTTCTCAGGGAGAAAGGTGCCCCACATTATACATTGTGAAGTTATAACCAAAACACCCATGACGATGCAGATGAGATTGCGCTGATGGATGGAAAACTATAACTTTATGCTCATCACTGGGGCACTTCCACCCTGATGTTTCAGCTTGAGACATGTTCAGATCCAACATGAATTTGAAAACTTATTTTATCAAGTTCCACCCTTATCAATGAGGCTGCGAGAGAAAGCATTATATAAACATCTTATCATGAGATTAGACTTAGAAACTAAATAAACAGAAATGTTTTCTTTTAAATCAAAATAAAGTGCTGCAGCTTCTTCTGGAGATGGTCCACCTCTTATGTCACACCAGTCCCCTTTGATCCGGCATCACGAGGAACATGGATAAATAAGAACAAAGTGAAGCTGAAAGCTGCAAAAACAACATTTTAAGAATGTCACCGTGAAGCAGCACAAATCCCAGGCCCAATCGAAATGAAGTGTCTTTAATCTCCCTTGTGTATAATCACAGTAAAATTAAGATGTTGCTTAAAGATGCTTGTAGCAATTGAAAAAGAGGCAGGTAAGTGATTCTCACTTTTGCTTGTTGCTAGGGTGTCCAGATTGACACGAGCACACATGATCGCACATTATGAATGCACCCAAACACGCTTATATGTTGAAGCATGGTGGGATCCCCACTGACCATGGCAATAAATCTGATTCTGATGACCAATACTATAATCTGTACTTGAGCCTTTGTATCCTTCCCTCGGATCAATCACTTTGCTGACCTGTTTCTTGTGGTATTCCTGTCCCTTTTCTCCTCACAGCCAAATGCTTTTTCTTTTTCTCTTTGCATGATTCTTGCTATTGTGATTCCCAGAATATAGACTCTCAGACGCGCCTGTTTGCAGGTACTGTGGACAAACTTCCATGTAGTAATCCTTCCTGTAGTCTAGTGCTGTAGACCTAGAGGTAGAATCACAGGCGACGAATAACCTGATCTGAGGACTTGAATCATGTCTAATCCAGCCACCATTTTCCTTTGAGATGACTGAACCATGTGTCAACTGGTGGACTCATGTTATGTTTATGTGAGAGAGAGAGAGAGAGACGTCCTGAAACATTAAACTCCTTTGAAGGATGTGTATTGTTTTACGATCCCAGATTCTCGCTTCAGATAAAAAAGGGTTATTCTGAGCTCACTTCTCCACTCATAGAACCAGAGTGAAGACTGGGGAGGTTTATCAAATGGCGAGCTATTGTAACAAGTCCCACCGCAGCTCTTGGTAACTACAAGTTGGTCAGCATTTAAGCGCTTTTAAGTCTTGCATGCTGTGAGCCTGACCTTGCATGACTTAAGTGTGGCCATGTGACAGAGCGTGAGGCACGATCTAAACCCATTTGGATTCTCAGCGCATGAGCATGTGACCCAAGGCAGCACATTGTCAAATACAGTGCAAAGGAACATTTAGATTTGTTGTTTAAATATGATAATAAATATGCAACAATGCCAAGAAAGTAAGACTGAATAATATTTTTTACTCACAATATTATGTGTAAAAAAATATACCAAATGTTCCAGGGGCTGCTCTCGGTCAGAAAGGAGCCCTTCTGTACTTGATAATTGAAAGAAGCTCGCTGGTACGAACCACTTCAAAGAAAGATGTTGACATCTAAAATGCACGAAACCTTGCTGTGACTCTGAGGGAGCCTGACTCACCTGCTTTAAGACTCAGCAGTTCATGCCGCAGGGGATTTTGTTGGGGCTATTTTAATAAGCCTTTTTAATGAAACTGTTCTCAGGGGCTGGTCATTTCTTTGCTGCCACTAAGCAGTTCTTCTAGAATAATTGTGCCTCAGTAGACTTCCTGGGAAAACTTTAACAAGAAGAAAGCACCCTCACATTGTTCATTCCACGGCCCTAGAGGGCCCTGGTAGAACACAGAGATGTCAGATTTAAGCTTTTCCTCGATGCTTATTCTGTGTCCTAAATCTGCCACACAGGTATGATGGTCCCAAATATGGCCTCAGAGTCCTCAGGACTCTTTCAGAATCAGGCCATTTGAGGTGAATATGTCAGTGTGTGTGTTGATGTGAAGCACATCTAGAGTCCCCTAAACTAGTTTATGTCACCAACCTTGTAGATATTTGTCACCCGTCTCAGTCACTTTTGTAACCTTTCTTTAGACGCCAGAAACACTCAACTTGACATGATGATTCATGACTCAACTTTTACAACAACACAACAACACAATTAAAGGTTAAATGTAGACATTATTGCTACCATACACTTATGAACAGTCTCCACTTTACAAATGTAGAGAAAAGGTGCTATTTAACAAACAGACAAAGCAAGTAAAGTAACAAAATAATAATAATTATTATTATTATTATTATTTAAAAAATGGCAGACGCGAAGAACAATTAGTGCTTTCACGATCATTAAAAATTATAACATAAGAACAATCTCTGATCGAGTGGCAAAAACTGGCTAATGCTAGAAACGGACTGCTCATTTCTCAGTGAAAGTTGCAACAATAAACGCCCACTCTCATAGATAAGTTGAATAAATGTACTCAAATTCAGTACCAGACATTTCATGAGAGCTCACTCCTGCGACAACAGAAAGCAGATGCTGCATTTTCTTTTTTTTTCTACGACTTGCTCGACTTACCACCTATTTGGGTAAAGCCTGCCACCTGCTGGACTGGCGCTGTACGACATTTCGTTCTTACAATTCATCTGCCGAGGCGGAGAGCGCCTTCAACTGGTAATAAAAAAGAATATCAGAGTTTTGTTCTTTTGTTTCCATATATACATTTTAAACACATTTTCTGGTCTTCGCCGTCATTAGTCCGGCTCTGATGGTCAGGCAGGTGAGCTGCATCCAAGCCATTTCAATACTTCTATTGCATTGAATACATGTTAAACAACATGTCATAAATTGTTGCTATTGTATCAAATGGCTTTTTACTTCATATATCGCTTACAACACAGTCATCATGCAGTGATTGAAAAGGAGCAGAGCGAAGAACAGTTCTTATAATTTCTGACCCATATTTTAACATTCCCTATTTTTAAAACCAGTCATTGTGTGTGAACTTGTGTCTGTGTCAAGTCCTTTTTTAGTGGGTGTGTGGATGTGTCGAATGTTGTCAGTCTTTTTTGTGTCAGTCTCAGTTTTGTGTATGTGTGCATGTGTGCATTAACAGTTAATTTGCATGTGCTCTCCAGTTGTTGTATAATCATTCTAAATTTCCATGGGATTAAATCTACCAAAATCACCAAAAGATTCCATCCACCAGCTACTCTCTTTTGCTGCACGGTTGGACAGTTACCTAAACAGTTAATGGAAAATGCAGCCATCGTGAACAAAGGAAAGAAGAAAGAGAGGTGAACGACAAATGTTGGTCACTTAAATGAAAAAACAATGATTTAAAACACTTTAAAAATAATGTTATTGAAGTTACATTTCTTAAGTAGGCTGTTTGGAGAAACTATCTATTTATGTGAATGAAAACATATACACTCCTCAATAAAAAGGTTTCAGGAAAATATGAGACACTAGTGATTCATACTACTGCTGCTGCTGCTGCTGTGACGGTGTGTCCAGGGGTCAGACGACTACCCTTCATGAGGTCAACTAATTTGAACTGAGAGGGAAGTCTACACTCAGTTACACAAAGTACAATGTGAGTTTGCTGGCCAGAGACCTCGTGAAGCAATGGTGACTCCCAGTATAAACTCTTGAACCTCAAAACCTTAACTTTAAAAGCTCCACTTTTTGCTGTGTGTATCCTGCTTGCCAGAGCGACTCCTGCATGTTGTTGGTGTTTGTGGTTCATTCTAAGCTGTGTGTATTTCTCTCCCTCAGCCCCGTCATGAGTACTTTACTGTGCCTGTGTACTGACTGGCTGCCGCCACTGCTGCTGCTGCTGCTGCTGCTGCTGCTTTCCACCATCATGCATGCTGAGCTCCTCAGTGCCTGGCACCTGTCTTTCCCTCTCAGTCTTCTGCTGGGGATGTTTTTTTTCTTTTTTTTTTTAAACCTGAGAGTCATGGTACAATAGTGTCACAAGAGTGTACTTTCATCTGATCCAGATTAGATTTGTGTTTATGAACAATGATGCTATTGACACTGTCATGCACCATACTCATTGCACTAGTTTATGTTTTTAATGGTTTTCAGTGAAGATTTTTAACCCACCTTTCGGAGGAAAATTAGGATTTTGGCTCTTTAGTTTGCAGTCAAACACTTATCCTGAATCCTAATTCACAGAGTTCAGGTTTAGATTGCATTCCAAATAGGGAAGCACTGTTTTCTCGGAGCAGGAGACCTGAAGCAGAACCACTGCTTATCTGCATTGACAGTAGTTTAGGTAGCAACCAGGCATCATGGCTGTAAAGGTTTTTCCCCCCGCACTGTCTCTCGAACATTGCGTCTGATGGATAAGCTCATGATGGAAAGGAGTTCGATCATTCAACTAAAACCTACTGTTCAATGAAAAGACTTCAAGTGGTTTTGTTTAAACTGAGATCGTGGTGGTTGTCGTTGCTTAACTTACCTAGATGTTTTTGCAACTAAATATGCTGAAATCGTTGCCTATGCTCAGAGAGCTGAAGCTCAACTACATCTACCGCACTTTAATGTTGAGCGGTGCGACCAGCATCACTTGTCTTCAGCATGTCTGGATTTGTCTGGAGATGAACCCTGGTCCAGTAAATCAAAGGGAGTCCCAGTCAAGGCCACGATGGAAGGTGTTTTCTGTGAGGGAGAAATGGGAGCTGGTATTACCTCTGTCATAATCTACGATTACCTTTTGGTCCAGTTTGGATTTCAGGGGCAGAGTCAATTTAAAAAAGTAATCTAGCGCTCAAATTTTGCAAAAATATTTAACGGTTTTTTTTAAATCACGTTTGCCGTTTGCAGATTTGATTATGATGCACTGTCTCGCACAGAACGTACCATTAACATAGTGAAGTACAATTGAAATTGGCTTCATAATTTAATAATCGTGTGGATGTAGTGGTAAAATAAGTACAGTAGTCACTGTTACTTCATTTCGAATGCAGTTAAGGCCTTTAAACATTAAAGGCTGAACCTGAAACCCTGCTGATGCCAATAATCTCTGTGCTCTTGAGATAGTTTTTTTTACTCGACTTACTACGTATTTATGAAAAGTCTGCCCCCTGTTGGACTGGTGGTGTACGGCATTTTGTTCTTGCATTCAACTGCTGAATGCTGAGAGCGTCTTCATCTGGTAATAAAGAGAATTTAAGAGTCTTGTGCTTTAGTTTCCATCACTTTGTCTTCTCTTTAAATAGATGTTTATGAAAATGTATACACTAACCACTGGGTTACACTTTGATGGGGCAGCAAGTTACCAGCTTATACCTGGACTTTTTAAGCATCAGGAGCTACTGAAGCTGCAACTGCTCCACTTGCTCTTCCTTGACCCACTTCTGACCTTTCATAAGCAACCAGGTCATGTATTACAGCCTGGACCAAGGTAGGTCGCAAGACAGTGGTCAACCAATTCATTTTAGTTTTTGAGAGCTTTTGAAGTTTTCTACTGAAATGATTTTGTCTCAAGTAGGTTTTGTGAGACACATACTTTTTCCCATAAAATACTGGCAGGATACTCAAAACATGTAATAGTTATAATTAGCTCCATAAATTATAACAGATTGGTACTCGATATGATATGATTCTTATTTAAGTTCATTTTCTTTTTTTTATCAAAATATATGAATTGGTCTTCATGGTAGATAAATAAATTGCTTCACATGTATTAAATTACTTGGCTTTATTTGAAATAACCGTTGAGTTAATCTATTTTAGACAAATTTTATCTCTTTATTTACATTTATTTAAGAGGAAATTTGCAGTGTCCTACATGTTTTCTCATTGTTTAGTATATGTATTAAACTCTGAATCGGAGTATTAAAATACAACAGAGTCCGTTAAATGAGTTGGCATGGAATTGTTTTTTTTTTTCTTTTTGTGAACTGGGTGATGTAGAAAGGTTGCTTTTCTTTCTTAAGTGTCATGTACAAGTTAGTATGTATTTACCCTCTTTGGCTGGAGTGGGGAACAGTCGAGAGTTGATCTCAAATAATAATTTCTTTTTCTTTAAGTAATTACTAGTTGGCATTGCTTATATTGCTAAAACAATTTTATACCATTTAAATATTGATACAAAAGCTTATCTAATCTAATATAGTGTAATCTAATCTAACAGTGAAAACAAATGCATATGCAGAGTAAAAAAAAAACACATTTACTTCTGATTATTGCCTTAAAATAATCAGTAAGTAAATGCGCTTTTGGACTGAGAACTACATGTTTCCCCCGGGCCGCACTTTGCCCAGGTCTTTCTTCAAAGAAACTATACACTTTCTGCCGTCAGCAATGATAAGCTCACAGATTCCTAAGTACGACTGGAGCTTCATTACAATGTTAATAACTGTTGCTGCCATAGTTGTTGAGCACACAACTACAGCTGACCGTCCATGTAATTGCATGTAACATCTGCTTTGTAAAAATGGCAGCATGATGGTCAAGGTCTGTTGTGCACTTGTCATCATTTGTCTCAGTACAGTTGTGGTCCGTTCACAGGATGCAGAGTGTCCACGCAGTGTCCTGGAGGAAATCGGACTGACATAAATATGACCACGTCGCCATTGTCCACGTCCCACACACACCTTCCGCTGTCAGTCCCTCTTCATATCATGCTACACACAACTTCCAGGCAATTGTTTGAGTTCATATTCAGCAGAAAAACCCCAGCGTGAGTGTTGCAGTGAGACCTTGTGGTGGGTCTTTGTTTGATTTAAAACGTGGCCAGCGTTCTTCCTGAATTAAAATTTTTTTTTCACAATTTTATAAAACACTGTTACATAACGGACTTCTGTATATTTTTTATCATAAAGGCATACATTTATGAAACACTGACACACAAGTCGTATTTCAAACCTTCCAACAATGTGAGCAAAAGAAAGATAAGAAGAAATAATGCTGTACGTGATGGCTGAAGATTTCCTTCAGAAAAATATTTTTCCCCTCCATCCTCAGATTTCTTGCTTGATATTAACTTGTCGATGAATCCTCTGCTGTACTGAAGATAATTGTATTTACTCAGAATGAACCGAGGTTGACGGTGGTTTTTAGTTCTATATTTTGATAGCTGTCTTCAAACATTGTACATTCCTGGAGCCAAAGACATCCATTATTGAACAAAAGCCTTTCACAGATTTCTATCTTTGAAGCTACAGTACACCGTTGTTACACTGGATTGTTAATGTTGTTACAGACTGCCGATGATACATCAATGCAGGGAAAAACTGTTGTCAAAATAGACCTGTGTTATTTACAATGAAAACACAGATATGTATTTGAACAAAAAGTGCTCATAATTTCGATCTTAAATATTTATTTATTTTCCTGCTGTTGTTGTGTTGAACAGAATATTTTTGTTTGTTAGAGATGCTGTAGTTTCTATTGCACAAACTAGTGAGTCAAAGATATTCTTTTTTAAGTTCACACCAACAAAATTGAGTGACAAAGTAAGACTTTCACAGTGTAGCGCGATACAGAAAAGCTACAGCTTTCTTTAACATTGTTTGTCACACTGGATATTTTAGCCAATGTTAAACCGATGGACCTTCTCACCTAAGAGAAATTAGAAATTAGAAGCCTGTGCCTCTATTACAGGTTTAATTGTACCAATGACAGAAACTCCAATAACAAAGTTCATGTTTATTGGGATGTATGTAACAGTCGATTCTGCAGGTTTAAGCACAACAGATTGTCTCTTTTGGAATTTGCCTGTCTTCTGAATGTGTTGTTGAACAAGCTCATCTCACAATTGAGGTCACATCTTTCACAGCATTGGAGCGTCAAAATATGACAGTTTTGTTGATGAAATGTTGACAAACGTTCATTTACTTCCAAGAATACTGCTCTATAATAAACTCAGTCTGAAAATCTTTCAAGTGGTCTTTGGTTATTTTCACGCTGAGCAGACTTACACCGAAACATAGACAGACTTCAACTGTCCTCTTTCAGCATTTCCTCGATCTCCTTGTCCCAGTTGTCATCGTGGTTCTCGTTGCTGTCAACCACCACGTCGTATTCCTGCAGTTCGTCCTGTAGCTCTTTCTCCCAGTCAGCAATGTCTGGAAGGCAAACTCACTTGTTCCATCGGTGTTGCACCCATCAGACGTGAGGAGTCATACCATCTTTTGCGTCAGGAGGTCCTTTCTCATCCAGAACCAGCTGCTCCATCTCCTTGCGTATGTCGACCTCATTGATGTTGCTCGGGTCGAATGCATCACTGGCAAACTCGAACGCAGTGGGGCTGGAGGAGAGCTCGTCTGGCAGCTTCAGCGAGAGAAAACTTTCAATCACCAAAAACATTTTCTTTGACGAAACAAGGAGAAAAAAAAAGTGGTTACCTCGTCTGGTTTGGATTTGCTGATGACTATTTTCTTTTCATCTGCAAAATTAATATTTGCCCTTTTATAAATGTCAAAGCACAAATCAGCAATCAATACAGTACACTTGTGATGCAACTATTTAAAACTTTGCTGGGAAAAAGTGAGATTTTAGGAGTCAGAACTTTCTCATCATGACACACCATAAATCACATTTTGCCAGTAAGTCAATAATAATAATAATGAACAAATGCTAATAATAATTTCATTTAAAAAAACCTTTTCGCTGAGCATCATCACAACTAGACTTCTCCTTAGCCTGTTGAGCAGCCAGAGCTGTGAGCTGAGCCGACTGTTTTATCAATGAAATACGGTAGAAGTAGTTCTTCCAGAACACCTCCTCCTTCACCCTGCAGAACAAAAGCCAGACATGACTCCAGAACCATGCGTGCAAATATAACTACGAGAGTACTGTGCGCTCACTCTTTGGGGACCAGATGGAATCTCATCTTCTGAAGGAGCTCATCTTCCTCTAACATCACCATGGCAACTGGATACATTTGCTCATAGTCAAATTGAAACTGCACACCCGCCGGAGGGTCTCTTAGGAAGTTGCGCTTGTCCTGACGGAATATAACAGTGGAGCAGGATTTTTTTTTTTCAACAGTGCCCTTCATTGCTGAAAATGTTTCATAAGAATTCAAGTTATTACAGCAGAGAGGGATAATATCTGGTGCTGAATGGTCTCTTCTTCATTATAACCCACCCATGGAGGCACAGCAGCACCTGAAACAGTCACAAAACACAACTGGATTCATTCCCTGCTCCTTCTATTTATTTAAAAAACTTAATCACTGGGCACATCTGTAGCAGCAGAAAAACAATCCAGATTCATAACCTCAGTTCCTTTCTTTTAAGGTGTCAACAAGCACTTACTGCAGGATTTGGCTTTCTTCTCCTGAACAAACTTCTCTTGCTCTTTCTGAAAATCACCCAAAATTGTCTGGAGAGCAAATCAGATCAAGGTTAAGCGCGGCTTTAAAATAGATGGCGACTTCATGTGGCAACTGACCTTATCGATCATCACATTAATCTTCCCGTCTTCAACACTTTTCTTCAGGGACTGTGCAGTTTCAATAACCGTCTCGGACAGTTTCTTTGAGGCACTAGAGGCAAGATCGTAAACGTAACCTAAAATACAGTTCATTGGAAATGTCACACCATCAACCACTGTATAGCAAACTGTCTTTAAAAAAAGAAAACCATTCGACAGACTCACTGCTGAGGCCTTTTGCTTTGTGCTGAGGTTGGATGTTGTTCTGAGGAGTTTGCTGCCCTTCCTCAACAACACTCGCATTGTTTACGTCCCACTTCTGCCCCTTGACTCTTTCTTCCTCATTTGTCCCAAACCACGATTCCAGGCTCTTAAACATGCTGTAAATCGCCCGCTGATAGCGGGTTTAACGTCCGTTTTCAAGTCTTATTATATCCCGAGCAGTTTGTGTGCTGATGACGTATCGCCGTTACTTCACCACTTCCGCGATCTGATAGAAATGGTCCTCGCCGGCACCCTTAAGTTAGTGGGTTGCCATAGCAACACCCCCACCATTCGAAGTTTGTATCATCGTTGATCTACAACAAATCCAAACAACTTAAACGTTTCGTTTAGGTGTGTGTTTTTGTTCCGGTATGCGATGACGCGACCTCACCCACATACGTCCACTGGTGAAATACCGAAATGAACTTTTATTTGTCTTTCCGTTAACGGCAGGTGACGCTCTTGAGACGCGTTTGCCCCCAGTGGACGCCGTGATGTCCGTGGACGGTGCTAGCGCGGTTAGCCATTAGCATAGCTCATTTAAACGCTCCTGTGCGCGTCAGAGTCGTCGGTTTGTGTGATGAGGAACATCACGGAGAGAAGCAGCAGGACGTCAAACTGTCGGGAACTTCTGCAGAACTTTTAGGAAACAATGTCGAAGTGAAGCATTTGGAATTAAAATGAAGTATGCGTGAGGTAAACCTGGCGGATAACTGGCTGACGACAGGATCGCGATCACCGGTTTAACCACAACTTGGACTTCCAGGTAGGAATAGAAACTTCAACGTTCCTTTTGTTATCGCGGCCACCCTTGTTTTTTTTTTTTTCATTGAAGTGTTCGTAAAGTGTTCGCGATACCGGGGTTTATTTATTTAGTGAACAGGTCGACTGAGCTCACGGCTTATTTGTCTGCAGAAGCAAAGATGGTTTCCATTGTGTGGCTTGACAATGTCTTTAATTCTCTCACACATAAGAGCATTAACTTGTCTGAAGGATGTAAACAGGTGTTTCATCTGTTTACAGGTTTTAGACTTTTCCTGACGTCTATTTTCGCGATTAGGAATGACACAATTGGATGTCGTCAGTTTTCATCTCAACGAGCACTAATCCAACTGAAGAGCACATCGTTTCAAATCACTTTTGTTGTGTTCATAATACAGTAGTCTACAAGATTGAAGTTCGATTAACCTTTGAAATTGAAATAAAAACGACTACTCTTCCTTTCTGTCATTTTCCATCATACACAACTGGTTCAGGTTGATGTTTTTAAACTTAAAGTTATTATAGTGGTGACTGTCTGTAAAATAAACTTGCCACACAACAACTTATTTGTTAAAAAATAAGCCATTCAAGCATTGATATTAACCACAGGCTACATTGCCAACTACCAGTATAAGCGTGGAATATGTGTGGAAATGTTTGTTTGAAAACTTCCACCATAATTGAGAAGTATGAAAATGCAATGCATTTTTGTTTTCCTGTCAAGTTCGTCACAAATAAAGTGATGTTCTCGAAGGGTGTGCTTCTGTATTGTGATGTGGAAAGTCGGAGTTGGTGAAATAGTTTTTTTTTAATTATTATTATTAAAAATTATCATGTTAGCGAAGAGTGAAGTGGATCAAAAGGGAGCTGTTGAAGTTTCTTACTCATATGGTATGACAAATTGTTGTACTTGTGTGACATACAGCTCCATTCATGTGAGAAGTCATTACACTTGTTATTCAAAAACATTTTTAAACCCATAACAGTTTTTGATTATGTCATGGCCGGGATATAAAAACAAAGTTAACATATTCTGTTATTAGTTTTTCATTTCACTTGTTGGTTTTGGACAACCTGGCTAGAATTGGATGGTTGAACTCATTTGAACACCGTTGAGACAGCATGAATGAAAAATGCATTCATGAAACACCCTACAATGAAATAAGTTTGGAATTGTGTCATGGAATAATATACTATCTTTACATCATAAAGTATTTACGACCCTCTCCAGTAGCTAAAATATTGTCTGGCTTCTCAGGTTACTTGCAAATGGTGACTTTCTGTATTCATGGGTCTGAAGTGATGAGTCTTTTCGGGTTACACTCTTGCACTTCAAGTATCAGCTGCGTAGTATTTAAGAGTATATTGCGGCGCACTTAAAAGCGTTTTTGGTGCTGATAATACTTTTTTGTTTGTCAGGGCCATGGATGCGGAGCAGTATGGCAACGAGGCTCACTACAATGACGAAAGCGTTTGGCATCTGATTCAGAGACCAGTAGATGTGGATCAGAGGGCCAGAGATGGGGAAAGTTGCAAACTGGTGGATGTATTTCTTACGGGAGGAGCACCATGGGGATTCACACTCAGAGGGGGACTAGAGCATCGGGAACCTCTGCTCATTACAAAGGTAACAACAGACTCCACTGTCATCTATTCTTTGGTGGTATTCCATGCTGAAAGGGTCTGCTCTATCAATTGTTTTTGCACAATCATCATGTAATTGACACTGACGTTCAACTGCCTTGTACACTCTAATTAAGTGTCATTAAATATCCTTTAAACCTCCTCATTTTACACCGGCCCTTTGCCATGGAAGTGTCTGCAGTAACAGATAAGTGTAACATTCTTGCTTTAAGGATGCAATAACAAGGGGTCTTGGCAGCTTTTATTTGCTGAGTTGCACTTCAACACTGCTTGCATCCACACGTTTAGCCAAACAAACGTTAAACTTCATTCCATTTTGAGGTATAGATTGTTTGAAACACTTCAAAATTTCCTTTTGCCCTTTAAGTTACAATGTGACGTCTGACAGCTACCGTTATTGCTTTGTTGTGCTGTGTGTTTTATAAATGATCTGTAAACACCGATGTCAAATAGTACTGGGATACAGACTGCTCATTGTTTTTGTGAAAACACCTCTTGGTACAGAACATACCTAGATTGCGATTTATTTTTTTAAGTCCTTAATACGTTTGTTTGTGAGTCAGTGAGAGAAATTAGAGTCATTTGTGAGGATATAATTCAGTTAGTTTGGTGGAGTTTAAACATGTATAAGGGGCACTAGATATAAACAGAGTGTCCATGTTTACATTGTGGCTGAGAAAACCGTATAACTGCCATAGTGTGGCACGGTCAAAAGCAATAAGATAGGAGCATGATCAGACGTTTAAAATGCATGTTTGTCAGACAGTGGGAGAGATATTTGAATCGTTCATAGTTGGACTGAGATCTAGATAATCCACTTAATAGCTTTAATACCTTCATGTAACCTACTAACATGATTAAGATCAGAGCTGGAGAACTATGCCAGCTTTCATTTCTGCAGTTCCAAGTCAACTTACAGATGTAACTGTTATGATGAACAATGTATCTAAAACGGTAGGGAATGCAGTTGTTTATTCCTATTCAGACTTGAACGTGAACTGAACTTCCAGCAACAACTATTGCAACAGTGGAGACATTGCTCAATAATTCTATTCACCTGACGTGTTTAAGCAGCAGTTCAACTCACTCGACCTGCTCTGTGCATTTAAACATGGTGAGTGTTTGATGAGATAAATTAGAATCATGCTTTTGTCGGACATTTCATTGGTGTTTTTTTTTTTTTTTTTTTACACCCAGCTAGTCTGCGGGATGTGTTGGAAAAAGTGCTTACTGGCTTGTAAAGCCTTTGTGCAGCAGTGAAAAGGTGGAAATGAGCCACGGTAGTGCATGCGCTGCCCATGAGCTGGATTACACTTAATCACAGTGTAGTCCAATCAGCTCTGACATCACACCACCAGAACCTCACGTCTCTGTTGACGCTGGAATGATTAACCACAGAAGACCTTGCTAGTCAATTTGACATGCCACAATTCCAGCACCTGTTTGTCCCTGCTTCCTTTTTTTTTGCCCGTCGTTTCTCTATTGACACAAAAAAGGGTCCAAAGTGCATGCCAGAGTTGTAAATATCTGAAGAGTCGTGTGACCACGTTCACCTTATCACCACTGGTTTGGCAGGCATGTGAGTCTAATGACAGGAATTCTGACCATTTTAAGTCCTTAAGCTGACTGATTAGACGGTGGTGCGGCCACAGTGTGCGGGTCCAGCCACAGCCTGCTTGGACTGCCGTGCGTCTGTTGGATATTGACAGTTTAGATGTTAATGTTTGGTCAGTTCGGTCTGGGCCACATTGATGCTGCCGCGAGCTGAGGACCTCTGCCGCCTTTCATCTGATGGTAAGTTTATAAATGCTGGCTGCTCTTTTAAGGCTCAACTACTTCAAGTGTTGTGTTGTCTATGAGTTCGTCAGACTTGCACTTGAAGGTATTTCTCTGTAATCCCTTCAGGCGCAGCAGTCATGGACTGCACTTAACACATGTTTGTCATGCTGCCTTCAGAGTTTAATTTACTGCCACTCTGGCTCTGTTGGGTTTATAACTTATCACCTGGACACTGCCTTTTTTGTCTGCGGGCTTAACTTTCAGTTCAGATGGTTGGTGTGGTACCAGGAGCAGGACAGGAATGCTGGAAATAAATGGACTGTGAATTAGCCCTGACAGCTGAAGCTGGATGCAATAGCATGATAAGATAAATAAAAAAGGAAATGCATATTTATGGTATTTTTAGGCCAACTTTTGGAGCAAGGTATGCGTCTGAAATACTTCTGTAATCAACATAAAAGGAGGACAATGATGAATATCTCGCTAGCATGCATGCCTGAAGTTTATCTACAGACAACTGGCTCCTTGGTGATGATAACAGGGAATTCAAGTTTCTACTGAAAGGTCTTATAATTGATGCTGTGCACGCAGATCTTTCAACTTGCCACGTGTTGTGGTTTGTTTAGATGCTGTTTATGTAGATGACCGGCGCTGTTATGGTCAGTTCTTGTTCCAGCTTACATTTCTGGCTGCGTGCTTTTGCAAGTGACCAAAAAAAAACCTTGGATACAAGTAGCATTACTGCTGTCTCTGTCAAGGTTATGGTCAATAGCTAAGTAGGCCCCTCTTTCTGCATCTCAACCTGGATTATAATGAAGGGATGGTTTATGCAAGACATACTCGTACAATTGAAAGTCAACTAGTCACTCAACATTGGTCATGATTAGTTAAACTTAGGTAAACTTTGCTAACGCTGATATTCATGTTCTATTACCGCTAATATAGGACACAATCCAAACCTATTTTATGTATGAAGCACTTGTCCTTAAAAACTGTCATTTGCTGGAAAAGATGGCGTCTAACAATGTTTTTTTTGGGGTTCACTTACCATGGCACCATACACTTACAAGGCCCCTGTTATGCTTGTTCTTGATTTAAGAGTTACCCACAGTGTTATCAAGATGATGCGTCATATTAACATATATTAGAAAGAACAAATTTCGTCATCATTCAGGATCATGGAATTGTTGACGCACTGCCCTGGATACGTTTGGGTACCGATGGACCTCATGGAGCAACTTTTTAACTGTGGCTGCTATTGCCTTGAAAGAAGAAGTGTGATTTTAGCTATGAGGGAGTGGGACATTTATTTGCCTTTCATCACGGCTCAGCTTGGAAAGATCAGTGGATTATTTGTTTTTCATGACGTCACTGTTGCAGTTGTGTCCCTATGATCTGGTCTTTCGCAGCAACAGTTTCACAGTGGACAGTTTCACTAACTGACTCACTGACTGAAATGACTTGCTACAGTTCAGGTTTTGTGGGGAACCACTCATCAGGGAGCTTTTTCGTAGATTCATCCTGGATATGTGCTTTGATGTCTGTCTGAATCCATCTTGATTCCATCTTCTTTGCAGCAGGTATGCTAAGCGAAGAGCAATAAAATGAAACCAGGGCACCTTAAACATGCCAGGGTGTCACTGAAACTAGTCACTGAAACAATGTTTCATTGGCTTTTTCACATTAGATGAACTGAATTTCAATGTTTGGAGTGACATGTCCCTGAAATAAAAAAAGGGCAATTTTAGCCTTGTGTTTACACTTAGGCTTGGTTGGTCGCGTTTGCATCTTCTGAAAAGTACATTAGCCACCAGCATAGTATTTTAATTGTCTTATTAGTTATTTCTGAATGCAAGTCACCCTCAACAAAGCTTCTTAAATAATTCAGTTTAGAATGAAGCATAATCCAAGACGGCCAAATAACCGGAATGAGCAAAAACATGGTATGGAAATTGTTAGCTCTGTGAATTGAGTTCACTACTGTTTTCATCTTCTTCGTGTCAGTGGTTTTATGCCATACTACGTTTGGACAAGCCTATTTATGACATTCCACATTTGTTTTTTTAGAATTATGAGGCCTGAAAAAGCTCAGATTCACCTCATAAGATTCCCTGCAGAACGCCTGAACTGCCAAGATTTGAGATCTTTAGTTGTGTGAAATATTCTGCCACACCCACCTCCTGAAACTTAGTCTTAATACCTAATGAAACAGTTTAAGCAGAAGTAGCACATCTTTGTCTTCCATTATCCCTTGCTCCAGTGACAAAGAAAGAGTCCGCACCAAGAAAGGATTGTAAGGGTACAGTTAAAAAAGAAAAAAAAAAGTCCTGGTTCTAATATAAATTCTTCACATACCACTCACAGCTCATGTTATGCTCAGCGTCTTCGCAGACTTAAAGTCTCGATAAACTAAAATAATCTGGTTTAACACGGTGCAGCTGACCCTGCACCTTATGCATATTTGGGGTTCGGCAGGATCCAAATTTTACATGCAGAAAGAAGCACTCGCAGGACACAAAAATGCCTGTGGTAAACATGCAGCAGTAAATTTTCCACAGGTAAACTGGTTTAGTTCCTTTTAAGGAGTTTCGTAACATTCTATTTCCAAAACCAAATTCGGTCAAATGAAAGGATTTATAAAGGTCATGTATTTCCTCAGATCACTTTAAATGTTGCATGTTTACTGTACAGTCAGTGTCAGTCTTTATATTTTTTTTTTTTTCTGAATTACTATTGACTCACCAAACTTCTTTAATGTGCACAATTATTTGTCGGAAATGACTAGTTGTACTTTTGAAGTGCATATTATCTACCTGGTGCGTACACACAAATGCACATTTCATGAGATTATAAAATGATTTTCCTCTCTGTGTGAAAGTATCACTAACATTACTTTCATAATAACCATCAAAATCTGTCACTTTGTCAAATACATCTCTTGAAGTAATAATTCACTGTTTTATTTACATGTACTACTTTAATTTAAAGGACCGATGTTTAATAAACCTTTTTATGTTATCGGAGCAAAATGATATACAAGGTCCAGCACATTGCGTTTGTTTGCTTTGGCACTCTGTTGTTGAGCCAGAGTGAAAATTGCATAGGTCTGGGTTCAGTGCCCTGTCAGCACCCTGCACAGGACACATGTCAGCAGAAAAAAAATACATTCTTTACCCTCATCACTGCCACATCCTTCCCTTCATGCCCGCAGAGAGACAGGAGGCTATTTTTGGGAATATTCTGGCGTCCAGGATGGTTGGACCTTGACTGATTATTGCTTTAAGGAAGATAGTTGATGTGTGTGGCCATGGCTGATAGGGAAGTAGACAAAAGGAAAACCTGTGGAGTGTTTTAGCTGTGAAAGACGTATCTATAAATATTGTTCACTGGAATGTTTGCAAAAGTTTTTCAAAATAATAATAATAATTAATTAGTCATTTGTACTGGTCATAGTCATTTCCTAAAGTCATGTTTGCAGATGAAAAGACCTAACTTTTCATGTTCTTTTCTTTACTAGATGAAAGTCATGATCTTTACTGCCTCGACCAGGTTGTTAAGGGCGACTGCTCTCTTGTTACATTCTTGATTTTATGGCTTATGCTGAAGTAACAGTTACCGAAAACCTTCAAGTGCTGTTGAGAATTGAGAAGTGTTTTGTCTCCAACTTAGATTCTTCAACCAAACATAAAACAATCATGGACGATGATTCACCTCTCGACTGAGTACAGCACCATATCAGGAGCAAGTCCGGATCTTTGCCAGCCACAAAACTTCAGCCTGTTCTGCTTAAACCATCCCTTAAGTCAGAGCTGTTCAAATATAATGTCTTTGCACCGAGGATAAAGACCATATAAGACGTAATGGTGTGTATCTGCACACATACCTTTGTGCTTAGGTCACACTACCCCCTCCCAGAGGTTTGTAATCGGCTACAGAGCTTGCAGAGTGTTTGTGTGTTAATGTGCCAACTGCCAAGTGAGTTCGGTCTGAATTCAGTTTTGTCATGTTGTCTCTTTGTAGTGAGGTGAGCATTGACCTTTTTTGTATAAATTGCTTCTGAGACTCTTCTGGGAATGTGGTGTTCTCTCTGTTGAATATGTTCAGTGGTGTTGGTGGATCCTATCCAGAGGTACTAAACACACACTGTACCTCTCTGATGGATGTGTTATTCCAGGTGCCTGTGTGGATTGTTTTCATATCTCGCTTTAGGCGTGGGCTTCTAAAGAAGCGGCTTTGTATTTGGGGAAAAAAGTTGCCTGCTGTTATCATTTTATTAATGGTTTGCTTTGTGTAGATGAATCATTTTCTGGTCATAATCTTCAACAGCTCGTCCATTTCCAAGTCCCACATGAGAGCAGATCTTGAATCAAAATGCCCTTTCACTTGACTCAAGCTTGTTCCAACTGTGGAGTTTTGATATTTTTGGATGTTGGAGTGGAAAAATCGCGTCTTCATATGGTGCTGATAAGGGATTTTTGGGTCTGGTTCTGATTCACTCTTTCTATGATATAGTTGAGGGTTTACACAGCACCCTTGCTATAACAAAGCAAAGATGTTCTGTTTCTGTGCATTGATGAAACAAATAGTTAAAAGTATAGTTTCGTGGTTGCTTCTAAAATAGCTTGATACTAAATAGACGACTTGTGTTGAAAATAGCTTTTGTATGTTGAAGGGGTGTCAGTGTCAGTGCTAAGTACCCGAGTTGTTCTTTGTGAGATGATATTTCACTCTACATGTGCTGTGTTTGTGCCACAGGTCGAGCAAGGCAGCAAAGCAGCAGCTGTAAGTCTCCAGGTGGGAGACGAGCTTGTCAACATCAACGAGATTCCCCTGAGTGGCTACAGACAAGAGGCAATCTGCCTGGTGAAGGGCTCCCATAAGGCCCTGAGTCTGGTTGTTAAAAGGTAGGTAACCCATTTCCAGTCCCCTCCCGTGCCCTCTACTTCTGCATCTGCTGCTGTCATGTGTGCACCGACTCCGGTCTCCATGGTTTCACGCCAACAAACCAGTGTGATGCTCAAGTGAAAGTTGCAGGGCCTTGCTTATGCAGCCATGGACTTGTGGGTTTTGTTACTCGCAAATTTCCGACTCACTGGAGTTCATATATTATCGTTCATTTTTTGAATCAGGAAGGTCGCTTGTTTGTTGAACCTGTGTGATGAAACAAACACTAATATTTAATGCACGAAATGGATTTGGCAACATTTGTTCACTCAGGAAATTTGTCACCGCTCACAGTAAATCATTACAGAGGTTTTGCTGCCTGTTGGCTCTGTTGTGCTTTTCAGATCGCATATTTGGTTAAAAAGATGATTCATTTGTTAGCTCAGCAGTGGAGGCCACATTACAAACGGCCTTGTGTGGAACACTGCTCCCATTGTCCCTGCTGTCTGCCGTTCTGTCTGCATTGTTTCATATCATAACGTAATCCCTGAGCAAATCCTGCCGTACAAGGAAGTCCACTCATTTAGTGTCTCTCTGCAAGGACACGACTTTGGGTTTCAGCCACAGAGTCCAATTCTTGGTGTACTATGTAAGTGCTGCCTCTTGGCCTTCAGCTATTGTATCTTTCTATAAGTTGAAATTCAAGAATTAAAAAAAAGCAATTATCACTGCAGCTGTCCATCATGACGACAGTGTCTCAAGCATGACTGTGGCAGTATGTGAATTTGTCCGTACTGTTTTAAATGGCTATAGTGTGATATCCATGTCATTGGTTTTTTCTCTGGTTTTGTTAGAGGTTTTATGCATTCTGTCAGAGAACTAACTTGTGCCGTCTATTTTGATTAAGAAACTCTTGGAACTAACTTCCGTTCATGCTCCGATGTGGCCCCTCTTTGCTTCATCTGTTTATGAATACCATTATTTTAACAATTAATTTAAGATAGTTTTGCATGTGTCTCTGTTAATTTGAGGTGCATTGGACGTACTGCTGCTACAGTATTTAACATTGTGTAACTTGAGGATGTCACTCCTCCCGCGGTGAAGCTAGTCCTTGATAACAGTGCCAAATGTTGTGTCATGAACCTCTGCTCGCACCCAACTGGATTGTTGTCAGCTTCAATTGTTATGTGTGTGACATCATTTGACATCCGATTTTCATTTCTGCAAAAAGTCCTTCACATATTCATATGAAACATATAAGATTAACCCAATTCTATGATGGCGAGTTGAAATTCTGAGAAGTTGCGAGTTGACATGAAATGTAGTGTTGTTCTGTATTAACTCTTTTTTTGTCACTTTTCAACTTAATCAAGAGAAAGATTTTCTCATTATTACTAGTACCCATTATGGATTTGGCTCATGAAACCATGTGCAGAAAGGAATGCACACAAGATATTAAACACATGTTATAACGGTTTCCTTGTTTACTTTTTCCTTACAACATGGTGCATTGAATAACATGGTTAGTCGGTTGCAGAGGAGGTTTACGGTTGTGATAAACTTGATAAACCTCATCTAATGAGTTGTTACGCAAGATAAAGACGTGGATGTTGACACCTGCAAAAGCAAGGCTTACTAATAGAGTTGCGAAGCCGGTGATATTTCTGGTTGACGTGGTTGTTAATATTCACAATACTAGATATGTCACAGCATGTTTTGTTTGACATTGACTTACTGCTATTGAAGACTTATTCATCTTCTTCATTGTGTCCAAGCTAGAGAATTAGCACTTCACTGTTTTTATCTGTTGTGTGTACTTGTTGGTCGACAACGTTAAACCATTATCTGTTGTGTAATCTTTGCCTGCACATGTATGTTTTGGCTGCTCTACAAAATAGTTCTTCTCATCTTGGGGATAATGTGGGATAGGTGAAAGAGGATCAGGAGGGTGCTGTCAGAACCTGCTTCACTCGCAAAGGTGTGGCTTGGGCACAAACAGCAGATGGGAGGGGACTAATGAACGAGTCACGTATTTTGCATGCAGTGACTAATCGAGGATTTTATGTGTAATGTCATTTGGGGGAGGAGAGTGGGTGAGAGGGACTGGGTTTTGTCGCTCGTCCTGTCTTCAACAGGTGTGGTTTTGTGTGGGAAGCATCGTGTTTCCTCGCACATGTCTGAACAACACCACACTACTCCCTGCATCGGCTTTAGGAAGTCAGATAAGGGACATCCAAATGTTTACGCTGACATTAACATGTTTGGTTTTGGAAAGAAGACGCCTTTTTGTCATCGCCGTAATGTCTTTGGACAGTGTAAATGCACCACTGATGTGTTGTTGAGACTTCTCTCCCAGTTCCTATTCTGTGCTTCCATACTGAACATAAACATCTGTGCACATGCAGGTGGAAGTGCTTTATCCCACCGTGGCAGTTTACTCCACATTGCACCCACCCAAGTGAACAGCCCTTTAACTGAACTCTGAGGCTTGAAATATATTGAGGTGTTTGGCTTCCCCCTTCTGGCACAGCTGCTGAAGTACTGCGGAGTGGATCTTTACATTTTGTTATCCTCTTCATCATGTGCATTCTCTGGAGATGGGCCTTTGCTGCGATAAGCAACCAAATCCAATTTACTTGGAGAGGCTTATTGGCCTAACCTACAGTGTGCGCGTCCATCAGGGGTTGCAGCATGCTGCCTTACATGTGCCGCCTTTTTTTTTTTATTAAGCCAGTGTAGAATGTGAGGAATGCTGTGCACTAAATTATTTCAGGTAAGTAGATTTCTTAACATTTTTTACGTCTTAGTGGGCAAAATCATTAATACCATTCAGAGGTCCTTTTGTCTCTTCTCGTTTCTACGAATGGACAGTAAGTAGTAACCCCTAAAGTTGGTGTTACCTATAAGGTGTTTTTCATGATTTCTAACACTTTGCTGTTTGAATGATAGTGTTGGAAGTGTCGGAACAGACTGTTAGCACACAGTGGGAATGTTAATAAAGTTAGTATTTCTGCTCCTTTTTTATCTATATGCTTAATTACTGCAATATTTGTTTTTCACGATGGTATATAGAGCTGCGCATCGTAGTGTTGCATTAGTTTTGTATTATTTCAGTAATTAAAATAATTAGTGGTTTTATGTGATCTATGCTTAAACACAAAAAAACTGTAACTGTAACTGTAAAGTAACTGGTCAAGTGAACTGTATGGATCATCAAATACCATTACAACTATTTTTTTTTAATTATCGTTATAACGTAAGCACGTTAATATACTGCATGGTGGTAGCGTTGAGACAGCATAGTCTTGTAAAAACGATTTAAATTCTGGCTTTGATGGTACTTGAACTGTAGCTGCGTTGATGACGGCAACTTTGACAGGTACAAATATTACAAGATGACTGTTGTCTGTAGGTGTGTATGTGTGAGACGAGTTGTCTACATTGCCTCCATGTCTCCATGTAGCTGATGGGCGTCCCAACCCTGTGAAGCAAATAAGCAGCAGATCATGAATATGAATGAGTGTTTGATTATTTTAAGATTCAAAGTATTAAAATGTAAAAATAAAATAAATTGGAACTTATTTTGCAATTGTAATTGTGATTTCTAACTTTGTTCTGGAAGGTTTTACTTAATTTAGCAATAACTTAGACAGTTTTTTTTTTTTTTTCGATGCCTTGCTCAGTTAGTTTCCTCTGCCTCCCGGCTTTCTTTGTGCCCCTAAAATTTGGATTGTGGGTTAATGCATGTTAATGCCCCAAATAATCCCCTCTCTCTCGACTCCAAATTCAATGTGGTAGCACTTTTTTTGTGTTGGGATTATCATTAATTTAATCTGTCTCTGCTCACATGCACTGGGTCAAAACAGAAGTTTCACAGGTGCCTCCTGAGTGTGGGTCAGCGCAGAGACTTGACAGCAGGTATTCCACTCAGCCCAGGAATGTCCTGGTCATTACATACTACTCACGGTTCACCTCTTTCACCCGAAACATGACTGAGTTGATTGTAGCATCTGCTGAAGTAGCCCTTTGTGTGAGGTTTCGGCCTCTAATGGAATCCACCGGATCACCTGCCAGTGCAGGTCCACTAGTGAACTCCATACCTGCACTTTGAGTCCGGACGTGATGCTGACCCTCATCTTATTCTCCTGGCTACACTGCATGTGAATAGAAGTCCCCTGAGAGCCTGAAATTATATGGTAGTCTAGTAGGTTAAAAGAGGACAGAATGTCAGTCATCGAGCAAAAATCCACAGACCCACAAAGAACATTGATGTTATTATCATATATTATTACTATATTATTACTATTATTGTTTAGTGGACTGGCTGAAATCTGAATAAGTAGAGAATGTCTTGAGTGGATGCTACAACTTGTAACTGTAATGATCTATTTTCGATGGCAATTTGATCTATCATCAAATCATAGTGGTCTCCCTGTACCTGACCTGTATCCCATGTCCTCACCCTGGACGTTGCAGTGTTCCAGGGGAAGTGAGTGTCCTTGAGATCAACTTGTTGCCATAGAAATTGGAGAAATGCACGTCAGCGTCGTGAGAGAGGAGTCCAGCATTTCACCCCATCATTAGCATATTAGCCACAGAGAGCCAATGAGACGAAGCAAGGTAGTGAAATACTACAAGGCGACTGGCTGCGACAATAGCCCTCCTCCCTCTTTACTCTCTTCGTCCCCCTTTCAGGAGTAATACCCCACTAATCCTGGAGGAAATCTCCTCTCTGTTGAAACTAATTCTAGGGGCCGAACTTTGTTGGTAATGGCCATCTCATGTTGAATATTAACTTTAAGGATGTGTTCAGCCACCATGGTCAGAGCCCTGCAGTCTTTCTTTATTTTGGCCGGACACTGGAGTGTCTGAGAGTGATCGGTGTGCGAGTACCACCAGTCCGACTGGGTGGTTCGGGCTGAGTTCTGCTGAGTAAAACAGTCTTTTGAGCCGAGTTTCAGTTTCTTCTTCCAGATGTTGGGTGAGTTCACAAGATCTCTCTAATTTGATTTTGCTCAAATGTCTTGTTTGTTGCCATAAAGCACCTGCAGCTTTAAGTACTGGGGGTGTTTTGAGCATATTGGGATTCCCTGTGTTTGGATTTATGACCCTAATACCATGTTATTGTTTTTTTTTTTTATGATTTACCATGGGGGTGTTTGTCATTTAGGTTAAGCCATGATCATCTGCATTTTAAAGCCAAATATTAATAAATTAATCTGTGAGCGTGCAGTCCTCTGTGCTTGACATTCTGCTTGGTAAATATATTTTGTGCTTGCTGTGGAGCACACAGAACACTCTTCTTCACACCTAAAGTTGAAATCAACTGCTGAACCAATCAGAAAAGCCTCCCCAGCCCCCATTCCTGCCAACTGATTCACTTTCTGAGCATATCTGTGCTGGTCCAGCTGTAGCCCTGACGATAGGCCTAATAAAGCCAGGCTCATTTGCATACCAATAGCCGGCGCCATGTGTGGCTAGATCCTAGTGGCCCAGAAAGATGGACTCGGAGCAGACGTGGGAGACATGGCTTCTTTTTCCTACTTGTCCCCTATACATTTGTACATATACGATTGTCCTGTAACGTGAATCTGTCATGGGGTTACACATTTTATTGAATATT
Source organism: Synchiropus splendidus (assembly GCF_027744825.2). Taxonomy (NCBI): domain Eukaryota; kingdom Metazoa; phylum Chordata; class Actinopteri; order Syngnathiformes; family Callionymidae; genus Synchiropus; species Synchiropus splendidus. The sequence goes on from NC_071334.1 coordinate 17,070,214, forward strand.
CTGAAACCCAAAACTTAAATTCCTGTTTCCGCTGTTTATTCCGTTATTTGTTCCAGGCAATAGTTTTTGTTTTTCTTCAGTGTCGTTCTGAAGGAAGCTGCTGTGAACCTTGCCATCAGATCGTTGAATGCCTTTAGACGAGGTGACAAGGGTGCAGGCCCTCTTGACCTCCCTGCTTTGTGTGGCAGCTCTGGGTCCAACACGAGTAAGCACAAATGAAAGCTTTGTCCAAAGTTCCACCACATTCGAACCTTATTTTCCCAGTTGTGTATTTGAAAAAGGACCTTGTGCTGTTCAGTATTAAAATATCAAGCAGTACACAGAGATGCCAGTGTATTTCATTTTTGCTGGACTCTCAAATGACATGCTGAAGATAGATCTTTGCTTCATAGTAAGTACGGCAGAGTACTTTCATTGCCCCTCTTCTCCCATCAAACGACACGGTTTTGCTGTCATGGAGGACAGAAATGCAGTCTGGGTAGCAGACAACAGCTTGGAGTGAGGGGTGAGATGGCTGATCTGATTGTGTAAGAGATTCTCAATTCTTTAAGCCCCTAACCCCATGCTGGGATGGTGCTCCTGTTGAGACCATATGGCAGAGTCTGAGTACAATCACCTGACCTCAGACACATCTGATGTACGTATCAGTCGTCCTCTGTGACTTTACATTAAACTATGGTATTCAATTTTGTGGTATGGCACATGCGGTAGTACAGCCGCTAGATGGTGCCACTGCGCTATGACTCTGCAGCAAATAAGTCGTGCGACAGCTCTCATTTTTATTCCCGTTATTAAATTCCCCAGTTTTTTACTTGGAGTACCTTTTTTAATGATGACTCATGAAATATAATTTTGCTGACCATTCGTCATCAACACGACGTCCATCTTTCTATGGATTCTTGCCTTTTGAAAAGTTGGAAGAGTGGTCAAAAACTGGAGTCTGAAAGCAGGACTGGAGCGAGCTACCTTTCCAGACCCTTTAGAACAAAATGTGTTTATCACAGTTATGAATAATACATAGTTTAAACTCTCGTTGCATCATAAAAGGTGGGGAATCATTGCGTGTTCTTTTTTGTTGTCCGTTCTACTGACAATGAGCTCTTGGTGTGTTTGTTCCTCCTCCCTGCTGCCCAGGAATATGAAAATGGTGGATATTGTAGCTCAGAAAATGCCCTCAGAAAATGACGTACATGTGGCAAGAAGCTTTCTTACGAAGATTTTACGAAGTTCCATGAGGTACAGTTCAATGGCTTCACTGTAATCACTAGTGCGTTCATCATGTCCTTCCCTTCATTTGTGACCTGTGCCTGATCATACTAATCGATAGTCAACCGTAGCTCCATTCTTCAATAGCATCTCTCCTCTTCCTCGTGGTTTATCACCTCTCCACCTGCCTGGCATGCTCATTTGATCTCTGTTGTGGTTATCCCTGCTAGATGATGATTCATGTGCTTGTTCACCGCTTAAGCAGAGGGATACATAGAGTCCAGTTTTGTGCATAAACTAGGGAAAACAATTTAATTATGGGTTTCTTCCTCTGACATGCACCACAGAAAGAATCGCTTCAAAGGGTATGTTCAGTGTCCAAAAGAGTCTTTTAGGCAGCAGCTTGCAAACGTTAAAGTAATGTAGGAATTCTAGCTTTGTACTCTAGTTTGGCTGTTGGTTATATCATTTACATTTCACAGGGGAACGCATCTTAATTTCCATGCGAGGCAACTGTCTAATTCACTGCATGTGTGTTTGGAACAGGCGGAATGAACCCGTAGGCAGGCCTCACTCCTGGCACTCCACCAAGTTCAATGAAAACCAACCGGAGCTGGCCAAGACCCATTCTCCAGCTACGACAGTCTGGCACACCGCACATGATGCAAGGTAATGTGCATCACCACCCGACTGGCTCTGAAAATAATGTCAGTGTTTTCATGCATTTTTACTGCATGTTATTTAAATGGCCACTTGTTTAAAAATGATTTAACTCTAACCCATGAAACATTCTAAATGTCAATGCTACTTTGCTATATTATGACTTTCGTCTTAAGATGGAAACTGTTGAGTCTGGCACTTCTGTGCAACTTACTCATGACTGCTGCTCTTCACTATACTGTTATTTGTCTTTCATATTCTTATTTAACATGACTTCAATGTCAGTTACAAGTAGTATTTTCCTGATATTATTCTGGCCACTCATCTTCTTTGGTTGTTGTTGTGGTCTCTTTTGGCAATGACGTTGACAGCAACCAGTTTTTGTGCTGTGTCTGACAGTTGGATATAATGAAGGACCAGGCCACCATGGCATCATACAGTGAGGGTTTAGCAACAAAACAATGGTATCTTTTAAGGCCATGATTTTAATCTATAAGTACTAGCAAGTAGCTTTGTGGAGGTCTCAGGAGGACACTGACTACAAGGGCATGACTTTTGAAAGTGCATAACAAGTAGATTGCTGTCTATAGTTGGTTTACTTCTCTGTCAACCTTTTCTCTTCTCTCCCCGTCCAGCTCTTCTTCAACTGACCTCTCTTCGAGTTGGGAGCAAACAAACCTCCGCAGAGTGTCCGACCAATTCAGCTCTCATGGCAGCATGGATAGTCTAGAGCAAGTTCCTCACCCATACCCGGCAGGGCAGTTGTCCCCTGCCAAGTCAAACAACAGCATTGAGCATCTTGCAGGAGGAAAACGAGACTCGGCCTACAGCTCCTTCTCCACCAGCTCAGGCACGCCAGACTACACCTTGTCGAAGAGCAACACTGCCTCCACAGAGAACATGTACAAAGTCAGTCAGTGGGAAGCAGCAGGAAAACCAAACAATAGTAGAAACCCAGTGGAGGGGGTAAAACCTGATGACAGGCTCACATATTTCCAAATGCCGGGAGGATGTGATGGGCCAGTACCTGACGAGGCCAGCTCTCGACACTCTGCCTCAAGTCGAACAAGCTTTGGACCAGTTTGGCATGTTCCAGAGAAAAAGAAGACCACCTCCCCTTCTCCTCCACCGCCGCCCCCACCAGCACGCAGCGACAGCTTTGCTGCTACAAAGGTGCACGAACGGGGTCACGTGGAAGGTCCTCATTCTCAGCTCCCTGGCAAGAACAATGTGTCACCAAAAAACGAAAGTTTTTACATCTCGACTGATAGACCCATCAACAACCAGTTCATCACAAATAAGCAGTACTCACTGTCCAGCACTGATGTTCGGCAAGGCCAGCCCCCACATGGAAACCAATACTACCATCATAGGCAACATAGTGACAAAGGCACTTCACAGCCCTGGGCCTCATCTGCTCAAAAGCCACATGCTGTAGGTGGCTACTTTTGCAGCATGCAGGAGCTGCCCACGAATGGATCAGCGCATCACTTTGGCCAGAATCAGAGAAGAAGCTTAAACGCATCCCAAGTAACAGCAGGCCTGGAGCAAAATGCTGATTATAGTGGGCAAAACAGATACTACTGTCTGAGTACTAACCAGCCACCTACCCAAAATTTGGTGAGAAAGCCAGATGATAGGAAGAGCACAGCAGGCATTGAAATGATACTAAATGCAAAAGATCGTAGTTCTCTTAGCCCACAGACTGTCTCCAAAGCCAAGTTCGTTCTTCCCAACCATCCACATCCCTTTAACGCCAATGGATACAGCAAACCGCAACTGACTGAAACCCTTGAACAGTCTCTACCAAAACCCCCCTATGAAGACAAGGACGCTTTACAAAGCCCTGAGACTCAGTACCTGAGTTGTCCTCCTTCAAGACAGCCTGAACCTCAGAGGAGCTTCCAACTGCAACCCAGGGAATCATCCCAAGACGTGAGAAATCACCGACAAGCTGGCAACAAGATCTGCCCTCAGACAACACCCATGCTCCACTCTCTGTCCATTGATGCTGCTGATCAAGAGGACAGATCCAAAGGCATTCATTCAGAAGAGTCTGTTGAAAATAAGCAAATGCGCCGCAGTGACCGTTTCGCCACAACCTTAAGAAGTGAAATCCAAATGAGAAAAGCCAAATTACAGAAAAGTCAAAGTGCATCCACTGAGGAAGTCTCTGAAGATAATCAGAGTGATTGGAATCCCTCTCAAAACACAACCCCCACCCCTGTGGACAGCCCTTTCTCCAACACCTACAAGGATCATCTAAAGGAAGCTCAAGCAAGGGTGCTCAAAGCCACTTCCTTCAGGAGGAAGGATCTGGAACCAGTTTTATTGGAGAGTCCTGCAACTGATGCTGTAGCTGGTAACTATCCTACCACTGCGCTGCCCAGGAAAGATATTACCCCTCTGCCAACTCTTTCAGAATCTGTGACCAATAAATCAATGCATGCCGGTGGTCTGGTGACTCGCATTGGTGGACGGAAGCGGTTTCAGGCAGAAAAAAAGGTTAAATCTTTCTCAGAGCCTGACAAAATCAATGAGGTCGGGGTTCAAGATCTGCAGCACAGTAAAAATGCAAGCTCTTCGCTGGACCAAGAAAAAGGCTTTGAAGCAATTGGCAAAACTGTGTTCACTGTGAAAAAGCACCTGCACGGATCGAAAGAAAGCCCCTCTGAAACCTTGAGCCAAAGCTTGGCCTCCACAGAGAACATCCCAAAGGTAACTAGGGAAAGGGATAGCAATCCAGAGACTTGTGTTGCATACACTCTGCCCTCCGACCAGCAAAGGTTGGGCACCTTTGCAGAATATGAAGCAAGATGGAACACACAGAAGAAGACTGCGGAGAGTAGAGTGTCGGGAAGGTACAGGTCAGCTGACAACATCCTTGATTCCCCACCAGAGGAGCCAAGCAAGACGGCCTGTTTTCATGAGCGATCCCGATCGTCTCCTTCAGCTGACTTCTATGGGCAGGTGAGACACAGTGTCTGGATAATAATAAGATTTATGTAAAAATGTGGTGACTTTCCGATATAAGCTTGACATTGAGGCAGAGTAGCGAAGACATTTAGTGTTTAGCGTGTCTTCACTTAAGCAAAGGAGTCTTGGTATCTGAATGCTTTCTACCTTGTGCACAGAACATTCCTGTGGCTCCAACAATGACTGAGATGGAAAATAGAGAAGAGGAGAGTCTACCTGTAAAACAGCTGTATAATGCCACTGGGTGAGTAAATATTTTGTCTCAGTATTTTCATTTGCATTAACCCCTTGAGTTCTTGGATGTTGTCCTAACTGGTTCACAATGTTGTGTTGTTGTCCACAGTGGATTATTTTTTCAGGCCAAATTTCTTTTATCGGTGTATGACTGTGTGAATGACTATTGTGGTCTTTTGAATTAGTTGAATGGGTTGCTTAGTTACCTAGACATAGTGCCATTGTTCTCCACAGTAAAAGCGGAAATGACTGAGGCCAAGTGACCACGGAGACCTAAAATGTCTGAATATGTGACACATCATGAGCTCCAGCCTAGATAGGAGACATGATTCTCTGTTCAGGAAGTTGGATGACATTGGAGAGAAGATCCCATAAACGGCTTTATTTAGAAGACGTTCCCGTCACTCAGTTAATAAATGTCCAGACCTATTTTGTGTTATGTCATTATATTATACAGCCACTGGTGTTGTCTTTTTAAATGAGTTGAGAAATTGTGAGATACTCCTCAAACAAAATCCGCTCAGAAGAGACGTCCCAGTTATGACTGTTTACTCTTCGACATCAACATGGCTCCCTTGTTGCTGTTACATCCGTTTTTCCCATGAGGGACGAATGATCAAGAACTGAAGTGTTGTTAGCTGCTCACTAAATATATATACTTTTTGTGCAGGAGGAAAACTTACAACAAGAGTCTCTTTCTGGTATTAAGGCATCATTGAACAGAATGTGTCTGCCTGTGTAATTTTTGACCGGATTTTTTGGATGCACCGTTCCAACTTTTATGGTCCCGATACGATACATGGGCTTTGGGTATCGACCAATACCGATCCGATACTCATGTTTAAGTATTAACCTTCCTCTTAGCTGTTGGATAATACTGGTCATGCTTTAAGGCGAAAATTACTTCATATGGAATATGTAAATATAATATGGTAATATGGTATTTTTTTAAAGAAAGTGTTTACCAAATGTTGCCTGCGCTACTGCACTGCTTCAAATCAGCGAGGATTCTATTTCTAGCGGAGCTACATGCGGCACCGTTGGAGTGGAGAGAAATAAACGGACAGGAAATCAAACTATAAACAATGACATGAATCCATAGAAAATTCATAATAAAACATGATGTTTTAACATTCGTAAGATTGTAAAATCATTGTGTTTCGATTCATCATCTGAGTTTATTTATTCACATTCACGTTTCATTATTATGAAAAACATTTAATTTCCTATTGAAACTCTAATTAGTCTGAAACTAAGAGGGAAAATACTGACAAACCCATTTCACGTTCTTTAACAATTTGACATCCATGAAATCAAAATAAACAGACCTGGTCGTAATGGCAGTCGTAAAATGGTTTAACTGTCTTTCTTTTTCTTGTCGAGTTTGAATGTAAAGAAAATGGTTATATCACCTCCCAATGGTAACTTAAACAGTGTTCTGTGCGTGTACGTCTGGAATTATTTGTTTTGTGGGTGAGTCTGTCAGTAAGAGGCACCGCTTGACCACTGTGAGCATTCGCTATTTCACATTCAAATTCAATAGACACAACCAAAAATCCCATCACGGTGCACTCACGATGCCAGTTTGGCTACTTTTTTGTTCCTGTTTGTAATGTTGTGCTTTCCTTTTTTTTCCTAGTTCCTCAACATAAGGCCAACTATAACCAGTTGAACATATTTGCTCAACTAATGTGACTTGCTCTGTGTAGACTGACGTCAGCCATTAGGATTTCTGTCTTTAGAGTGTGTTCGGGACACAATAGCAGATATGTTAACATGGTGTTTACTGTGAAATCCTAATGTAAACCTCTCATCAGACTCTGCCGCGTCAGCTCTCTCGCGATTGTGCAAGTACCTGTGAAGTGACTCACACATGTGCAGTTACTTGGTCATGTTGACTTCATGGGCAGGTAACCAGTTATACAGGAGTCATTATCTAAACTCCCACTGGGGAAACTCAAAACAGTGTATTGAGTATCGTGTCATGACTGGAGTCATTGTCACAGCCATATGACACTCAACGTTTGCGTCGTGGAGGAAGTTATTATTGTCAGAAGTTTGAGAGGTGAAGCGAGTGACGCAAGCCCCTCCCACTCGGGGTTATTGATACAGATGTGAGGAGAAGCCAGCAGGTGCTTTGTCAGAGACGGTGACAGGACATCAGCTATTTCATAGAAATGAGAGGGTTAAAGCACTGCTTCACGTGAGTTGGCATTTCATTTCTCTGACTTGACAGCACGCTAGTCGCTTATGCTTTTAGCAAGGTTTCATGTTGATGGTAACGTACGGTGGAACACTGTCTGGGTTTTAGGTTTGTGGTAACACTAATAGCTTAGAAGAGGATTTACATTTACATGTCTTTTATAGATATATGTTGAAGCAATTCACTCATGTGTATTATGTGTACAGTACAAGTTAGCCACCAGTTCACAATGTTGTAAAGCATTTCAGTAAAGCATCAGCCAAGGAGTTTTACTCAGAGTAAGCTGGTCGAAGAGTTGCTGACTAGGTCTAAGGTCTGGGAGAAAATATTTCCTGATGTATTGTGACTCACAAATTAATATGTTTTGACAAAATTATTGTTCGGGAACTGAGGAGCAACCCTAGAATGTTTACCTTTTGTGTCCCATTGCGTCCTACTAGTTCTGGTCTGTGTGTTGATTCAGGGCCGTCAGATATTAAGATGTTTAGCCAGTTGCGTGGTTGAAAGACAACAAGTTTTGAAATAATGATGGTGTCAGTGGGTCTGCGGGTCAGCACACTGTATCTTGTGACTGCTGGATCAATGCAAAGTTTACTGACGACTCATTATTGAATTTGCGGCGGAAGCCTCACGTGCTTCTTGGTATAAGAGACAAGCTTGATGCAAGTTTAAATGCCAACTAGTTTGTCACAAAACCCCAGAGTTGTTGGGAGAATAGAAGTGTTGACATGGGTACTTTGAAAAGCTTTAACTTTCATCTTTTTCTATTGAACACACCAGGGAGTGTGTTCAATAGAAATATACTGGCAAAGCACTCAGTGTGCAGACCTTCGCCAAGCAGCTCATTTACATCATTTTTTTAGCCAATATTATTGGGTGCATTTATTTCATCTATACTTTTTTGTTGCATTTGAAATATCATTAATCGCAATGAGTTCCATGGGACAGCAGGTGGCAGTAGCATTCGTGAACCAGCCTGCACAACACATACAGTAGTCACAGAGAGTGACACATTTTCACCAAAGTTTAGTCATCAATTCTTGGTCCCATCATAAATATTTCCTGCAAGTTTTTTATTGAAACCATTCATCCATTTATGAGCTATTTTACTGAAGGACAGGTTAAATGCAGTGACCTCCTTGGTGGAGATAAAAATATGAATTCATTTTTGGTCTTTTCAAAATCCTCTGGAACACCAGGGGATTGACGTAATCGGTGAACACATCTTCATATGTTTAAACACATGACTTGCAGTGTGATACTTGAGCAAACATTTAGTTTGCACTTTTTGTCTTCTAGCTATTTTAAGTTTGGTAAATAGGTTTGGTAAATGACATAAGCGTCTGGTTTTAGTTTACAATTTGGGACAATACATGAGACCCTGTTTACCTGGCACTAAGCTGACAACAACTGAGAATGTGACAAACCCCAAATTTTGACTCAATGAATTGTTGCTTTGTTATAAATGTGTACATATGCTTATTACGTCTTGAGACCTGTTGCTTATGCTGCATTGAAAAAGTCGAATATGCTTGCCTCCATGAGTGGAGCTTCCAAATCCTGCAAATGATAAATGACACGTTCTGGTTCCGTCAGAAGCGCTGTCATTCTGCTTTGATTTATTCCTTCTTACTAGTTGGAACTGAAATCTTCTTGGTTCCCGAGGAGCAAATTAGGCAAGAAAAGAGGCCCATGTGTGTCGTGTCATGCTGACACAGTCCTAATCATAGAGGCAGCTCCGGAGAAGAACCAGCTCCTCCGTTGCAGCGTGTTATTTGATTGAGCTGCAGATGATAGTCCCGGCTGCCTGGCCGTGTAATTAAAAGCTTTCCATTGTGTTTCCTCAGGTTCTCTGACAGAGGGCCGGCCGGTTCCAAAGTGAAGGAGAAGCCTGCGGAGTTTGAGCGTTACTGCACACCGCCCACTTCACCCCCTGATATCAGAAACAGAGCTGCGAACCACAGAGACGCTCACAGCCTCACAGAGCCTCATCAGCCCGAGGAGTCAGCACCAAAGAAGTCGGCGCTGAAGAAGCCGTCCTCTTCCAGATGCTCGGAAACCACCGGCCAAGAGTCCATTTCGCAGAGGGAAGTCTTCACTGGAGTCCCTCCGAACAGTAATCCTAACCCGGCTTTTGTCCCCTCCCACTATTCAAAGGGAGATTCTGAGCAGAGTAAAGGACTTGTAGACAAAGGACAAGGGGCAGTGCATCAGCTGTCAGCGTCCTCGCCCCCAGCTCACTCCCACAGAACCTCAGGGCTGGTGGCTATGGAAGGACAGCGCTCGCCCTCCCCACATTTCTCCCCACAGAGACTCAGCGACAAGCCTCCTCTCTCACGTCCTGGCGAAGACGCCAGCAGGTAAATACTAACCTTTTGAAACTGCAGCCGCTCTCAACTTTTTGAGTGATGAGAAGAAAATGAAAGGGATTCTCCATGCAGTCATTAGAGCTCACCCTCCATTTCACTTGGAAGCCAACTATAAAACTCCTGAGCGCTTGTCCTCCTGCTAAGCTAATGTAATTCATGTGTACAGTTTAATTGTTGCAGAAGCTGTGGGCGGAATCCAGATGTCTTTGGTATTCCGCTCGCTGGGCATGGAAATATTCCCCGTTGCCATGCGAAACACACTGCAAATCAACAAGAGCAGAAATTCTTGTCACCTCACCAGAGCGCATAGGGAGATGCTCACTGCTTGTCTCTGTCATATTCCAGGATGGAACATTCCAAGGAAAACAGCACGGTGAAGAAAATACCCATCAGGATCGTGCACTCCGAGGAAACCGCAGACAAGGAGAACTGCCCGTTTCTCAAGTGCAGCGAGCAGAGCGCCACTGCCGGCGAGGCCCCAGACATCACTAGGATTGGAAGCTTGGGAGCAGCCGGACTGGAGTCAGGGTTCTGTGCTTTCACACGGCAAAAAGAGGAGAGCAGTAGTGCAGAACTGAAGTCCCACAGAGACGTGTACATGACCACCGTCGGAAAGTCGGGCGAGGACACCAACGGCTCGCCGTCAGTGGAGGAGCAGAAGAGGGAGGAGCTGGCCAGGGACATCATGGGGAAGGACAAGTCGCTCGCTGATATTCTGGATCAGAGGAAGATGAAGACCACCATGGACTTGATGGAGGGGATATTCCCTCAGGGCGAGCAGCTCCTGGAAGAGGCGCATCAGCGGAGGAAGGTTCCTTGCAAGCAACCAGGGTCCAGGCCGACGGAGGACAGGTCAGTCTCAAACGTTAGGTGGCTTCAGGATGATGGTGAGAAAGTCATTAAAACAGAACTAATGCAAGTGAACTCATGGGAATTCATTTGGAAACTTGTAAGTCAGCACATTTGCAACATAGCAGTTGCACAACATGTATGAAAGGACATGAACAAGGGAAGGCTTCATGACAAATGTGACAAACAGATTCATACAGGACATTTGAGTCAATGCATTTAAAATTCTAAACTGTCATAGATTCTTCCTGAACCTGGACTGTTTCCATTTAACATTTGAAACACTTCATTTTTAAGAATGAAGGCAGTCTAATCTAAACTAATCTAACTACATGTAGTAGAGGGAGTTTTTTTCCTCCTCATAAGTCCAGTCTGTCATGTCTGCTGACTGCAGAGACGCCCACAGTTGAGACTTGTGTGCTGTTGCAGGGGGAAGGAAGACAACATGGCGGCCGCGGTGACACTGGTCACCAGCTCGACGTATTACAGCACGTCCGCCCCCAAAGCCGAGCTCCTTATCAAGATGAAAGACATGCAAGAGCAGAACGAGGACGACTCGGAGGAGGAACTGGACAACGACCTTGCCAACAAGAAGGTACCGGAGCCATTTGCTTCCCTGCACAGTCACAGCCGCAACTGTTAAAATTGTGAAATTCAATACTAATTCTAAGAAATGTAGGTAAAATCTTCGGTGAATGTGATGGTCAAGCTGGATGCAGGACATCGATGAAAAGATGGAGTGATGCGTGTTGTGCTTCAAGGTGGCCACTGGAGTTCCAGGGAGGCTGTAGGCTTAGATCGGTCTCCAGGGATGAGCACACTTTGATAGCTTCTGTTCAGATGCTTATTTCCTGTTCAGAGGGACAATTTTGGTTCAATAGATGTAGATTTTTTTTCTGCCTATGACTTGAACTTTGTCTTGAGTGACTACAAAGTTAGTAGTCATGAAATGATCCAATTTTCCTTTTAGTACCGTGTGTCTAAATACCCTGAAAATGTCACAACTCAAAATGAACTTTTCTGTAGAGCATTGTATAGCAGATGTGTTGCAGTTTTTATGGTGGCTTTGCCCGTTGAAAGTCAACTGTCACGGCTGCATGCTGTGTTTTTAGCATAGTCATGCTCTTTGTCCAGATTATGGTTTCCTTGAGAATGATTTCAGGAATATGATTGTAAAACCTGTTATAATGACTACTTGTGCAGCCGGTTGTGTTGAGACAGATGAGGAATATAACTTTTTCACCCACACTCAGGTGTGTCACCAGGTAGGAATGCCACATTTCGTCATTCTGGAATAGGAAAAAAACCCATCCCACTCAGTTTTAATATTTGTGCCAGAGATTAAATGATTCAGTGTTTCCTGGAGCCGCAGGTGAAAAGGCAGCAAGTTTGTCTTGCTGCATTTGGACGGTGTGTAAATGTGGAGAAATATTTTAGAGTTGCTTTTTTTTTCTACTTCACCTCGTACTTTTGAAATGTTGGGGGACGTGTTCATGGATTTTCAAGAACATATGATTGATTTCCATCAGTAAGATCACATTTTTAATGACTGAAACTAAAAAGTATTTCTTAGAAACTCGACTTGTAGTGGCTTGAGTAACAGAATCTAGCTCGACTAGTTGAGCTGATTTTCTAAACTAATGAGAATCTGAATAATAACATCTTGGTTCAGGTGCAACATTAATGTTAACAGTATGTGACCTCAGTCAAGTGCCTGTGCAAGAAGTGACATGATTCATGGAGATCAGTGTGAGCTGGAAACAGACAGATCTGCTCATGTTCTATATGATATTTCTTCTGTCCGCAGCAAGAGCTGATAGACAGCCTGAGCAAGAAGCTGCAGGTGCTGCGCGAAGCCAGGGAGAGTCTTCAGGAGGACATCCTGGACAACAACGCTTTAGGAGAAGAGGTAGAAGGTCAAGTCCAGCAAGTCTGCAAACCCAACGAGTTAGACAAGTTCCGGATGTTTGTCGGGGATTTGGACAAAGTGGTGAGCCTGCTGCTGTCTCTGTCGGGGCGGCTCGCCAGAGTGGAGAACGCCCTGAACAGTCTGGAGGAGGATGCCACGCCAGAGGAGCGAGTGAGTCAATGTTTGCCGAAGGTTCGTCACTGACTGACAAAAACATTTTCTTCAATGTTTGGTTTTTTTTTTGTTTTGTTTTCCTCCTCAGAGAACGTTGGTAGAGAAAAGGAAGCTGTTGATCCGACAGCACGAAGATGCTAAGGAGCTGAAGGAGAACCTGGACCGACGCGAGCGCGTGGTCTTCGACATCCTGGCTGGCCACCTGCAGGAGGACAGCCTGACCGACTACGAGCACTTTGTCAAGATGAAGTCTGCGCTCATCATCGAGCAGCGCAAACTGGAGGACAAAATCAAACTGGGGGAGGAGCAGCTCAAGTGTCTGATGGACAGCCTGCCGCTGGAGCAGAGACTGTCGCTGTGAGCTACCTGACCCTGTGGACTAGTTACAGATGAGCCATTTGTCCAGCAGAGGGAGGCAACCTCGTCTTTTCTAACACTTCCCCTGCTGAGCTTCTCTGCTCACACCACGGCACCTGAAAGTAACGTGAGAGAGGGACGACCACTGAATCTTTATCACCGTTTTGTTTTCAAGTTTTTTTTTTAGTAATTTATTGTAGCCTTTTGAATCTGCGCTGGAGGTGACAGTATTTTATCTTAAGCTGACGCAAGCTGCCGTGCTACCTATCAACACTCGTGGCATAGTATTTATCATGTTTTCTTTTCCATCCTAAACTTCCTTCGACGCAAGTTCAAAAGGGTTCCAACGTCTTGCTGGCTGAAGTGATCACGAGTGAGTGGTCTTGTCGCAGGAGTCTGTCCCCTCACAGCACATTCGCTGATGTTGGAGCGATGAAGAGGAACTTCACAGGTGGTTTTTGAAGAGCACTTGTTCAGCGTCACAGTGTAGCAGCACTTCACCCTCTGGTTTGGCTCCACGTTTGAAGTGCCTGAACGTCAGCACGCCCACCTCACTGTTTCTTCCGTTGGTCACCTGGTTTTCAGCTCGCACCTTGCAACCCAGCAGTGTTTGTTACGTGTCTTCTGCCTTTTAGTAGTTCATCAATGGCCCACTTCAGCTGTCATTTCAACACTAAAGAACGTACTGGTTTGTCTGATATACGATGAATGTGAATCTTATGTATTCCCAGTCATTTCAAGGATCCAGATGTCTTGAGATTTCAGAAGGTGGATGATTGTGTTGGGATGGTTTTCCCTCTCTTTGTTACTGTGTCACATGCTCCACTCACCACAACTGCAGCGTGACTCTCTGCATCTGCTTCTTTATATCAAATAAAAGAGAGTCTTATCACTGATATGTGATTGATGACTGACTGCCATCGGCTCCACTCTTGCTGTCAATCATTAACCGCCACCACACCCTCCTGCGCGGTGGTCAGGTGGAGCACACATCTCCGGCACTTGCTCAGGTGAGCGTGGGGATTTTGGTCGAGCGCTCGCTCCCTTCGAATTGTCGGATGGTGGATCGGATTTTTGGTGCAAAGGTCGAAAGACGAGGTTGTATAAAATTGAATTGCTTTATTTCCTGCCTCACCTGGACGATGATAGACAATGATTAACTATTTCACTTTGACCAACCTTCTTATTGCAGTAAAACATTGAACGTCATTGTTTTCACTCATGCAGACACACACACACCGGCTTTGCTGAGGTAAAGGACACTTGAAGCTTCTCTTTCTACTCTTACCCTACGTTGTATAGCCGCGTATGGTCCAGTCAAGTACACACTGCAGCAACAATACGTTTCACGTTTTGTGAAATACTGAGATGGGCTGATTGGAAGTGCTCACCTGAAACTTCCTGTTTGACATTGTCAGTTTGGACAACAAGGAAGCAGAAGCAGGCGGCTGGACTCCCCCAGCTCCATCATGAACGACCGACTGATCGACTCTGAGGTAGATTTTGCTTTTTCCAACGAAACATTTTGGCTTTTTCTTTGTTCAGTTCTCTATCATATGGTGTCAAAGACACATTCTTCTGTCCTATATTTCTTTGCTTCACGTAGTAGCTGAACTTTTGTAAGATTTAAAAAGTAGCCTACTGTGTTGTGGTGAGCCACTAAACATTCTTTTCAGAACACAGGCTACTATTGTTAAATGATTTATTTTCATGTTGCATTACATTTGCTTAGACCACCCACAACCGACCAACTGTTCCCTCATGTAAAGTTTTCCGTGACTGTGAACATCAAAAGTGCTGCATGTTTTCCTCCAGTCCAGTCAAAGGTCCTGACTCAATGCTGTAACACCAGAGCTTCTAACCCCTCGTGTGTTTTGACACAGATGTTTTGAGCTGGCGTGATGGACATCTGTGGATCTACGTGACTGTTGGATCACGAGCACCTGCATGATGATATACCTGGTTCGCACTGCCCACTGGCAGTTCCTGGCCCTGGTGCTGGGCTGTGTGGCCTGGATCCTCACCCTGGCCACTGCCGGCTTAAATGAGTGGCGTCTGTGGAGCGTCCCTGACCAACCCATGATCACCTCGGGCGTGGCCTGGGTGGGCATCTGGAGGGCATGCTTCTCCAGCCATGCTTACTCCAAGCCAGAGAACTGCTGGACCATCCACATATCGGACCAGTTTTTGCCTCCTGAGATCCCTGTGGCTCAGGTTCTGATGATGCTGGCGGTCATCTGTGGACTGGCAGGGAACGTCTGCGGATCCATGTCTGTGAGGATGGCCTACTTCTCTGTGGAGGATCGAAGGAACATCAGACTGGTGTTTGTGTTGGCGGGCGGCCTCTACATCCTCACCGGCACTCTCACTCTGGTGCCGGTGGTGTGGAACCTCAACTCAGTGCTCACGAACAGAACCATAGACTTCCCACCAGAGTTCTGCCTACCTAAAGCCCCAGCCCATCAGCAAGTGGGCTCTGCCATCGGAGTGGGCCTCCTGGCCTCCATACTGATGCTCTGCTGTGGGCTGACTTTTCTGTGCTACAAGCACGTCTGGGTGGACCTGAAACCTCAGCAGAGGAGAGGCATGATGGGACTGGACAATCCAACCTTCATAGAGGAGCCCACACGTACGACTGTGATAAGCAGGGAAGGACCAACAGAGATCTGAGGAGATGTGGGGACGTCTGTTCCACCCTCCTGAAGGTTCTGCTTTCATAATGTGGACAGTAAATACTGTGATCTGAACCATGATACATTAGAGGTGGACACAGCCAGATTGATCTATCGTTCTACTGTCATCGCTGTATCAACGGACTTAAACCCTCAGCATCGTTTGTCATCATTTGGCGCTGGCCTTACTGGAAGTGTGACGTTACAAACATGTCCCCAGATGTTGAGGAAGAGGAGGAAATATTTCACGGTTGAAGAATTTCATGTCAATGCAGTTAAAGTGTCGACAATTACTCAAATAAATGTCAAGATTGAAGTCAGGTGTGAATTTAAAATTGGGCATTCTTGTCAGTTACGCTGTAAACTCTCATTGTTCAAGCGAGGAAGAAGTAAAATATATATAAAAATAACCTTTCACTTTTACTCAAACTTTGGTCCAGTGCTAAGTCTCAGTAGCACAGTATGGTTGGCCGCACACTAAGAGCCACATGTCAGGGTGTTTTTCTCTGGGTGGCAGATGAAGATCCCTCAGGTGAGTGCAGCTACGCTTGGCTTATGTCAGAGTTCAAGTTGGGCATTTGTGCTGAGTTTATCTCCTCTGTTATCAGCCAGCGCTGTGACGGAGCAGCACTGGCCGCCGGTCCGAGGTGTGGGCCTGGAACATGTGAGGAGGGATCTCAGCGGGTCAGGTTGACTGGGAGCACCGCTCATGTGACCTGGGTAGGAGGCTGAGCGGGAGCAAGCATGTGAGTATGAAGACGTGATTGTTGCCAGGAAAGTCTCACACACACACACACACACACACACGCACGCACGGCACCTCAGTGGGGGCGACTAGCGGCTGGGAAACAAAAGACCCTCTTGAGGCGAGTCCGAACAGTGGATGAAGGGTCACACCTGCTCCGAACACTGAAGGAAGGTGCTGAGGTGAAGAATAGTTGCTGACACGCCATGTTTACACAGACATGGGCTCCAAATGAGTTTTACTGACATTCCTTCAGATAAGAGTCGGGAATAAACAATCCTTTAAATAATTTCCTGTAGCTCCCTCCCACTAGAGTCTCTGGGGGAAGGCCATACATAATGTCCTTCTATCTAATCTGAGATGCGCTGCAATGACCTTTATCTCTTATTGTGGAGAAACGTCAAATAAAAGAAGGTAATCATTGCCTCATAGGATCATAAAATCCTAATTATTTTTTAGATCAATCCAACAACTCTAAAAAAAGACAAGTCTCTGAAATCAGTCATGTTTAAATACATACACTACATTTGTAAGTCAAATGTGTCTGACTGTTAAGAGTCCCAGGGTATGACCACTCTAGCACACATTTGCATGTATTTATATATATATATATATATATATATATATATATATATAGGTGGATGTATAATATATCTAATCTTATGTGAAAACCTATGATTTCCATGTGACAATCTTGTGTTTTCACATGAAAAACAGCGCAAGCTCAATCTGTTTCATTCAACCTTTTAATATAAAGAGTCAAAAAACGCTGACACATTTTTATGACATCAGGACGATAATCATGAGAATCCAGAGCTCAGTTCAAGATAGCGTTTTGAGGAGGTGTTAACTTTTTATCTTGATTGATACACATCTGGAGTGGTGAAAGGCAGATAAGCGTTGTCACTGCAGCCATCCCGACTGATCGAGTCCAACATGTGATGGCGAGGATCGTGTCCCACCCAGTCAATGGACACTTGCTGCAGTGATGCAAACATTGAGGCAGAACAGAGGAGTCATTTCCTTCGTGTTTAGCATCGTTGCTCTGGCATTCAGGGTCTTCACAGTAATCGGGTGGAACATCTCTGCAGTTGTTTTCACTGCCTCCCTGCTGACTGCTGACCTCGCGCCGGGGGGACGGCAGGCCAGCCCTCAGCCTGTGTGGCGTCAGCCTCGGAGACCACCAGTCCCCCTTCACAGCAGTGGACGTCCAAGTCACTGTCTTCCACGGTGAACAGTGCTCCTCTTGCCACGGGTCTTCAGGTGAGGGAGGGACCTTCTGGAAGCTTCGTGCTTTGTCAAATGTGTCTAATGATGTCAGAGCAGGAGCTGCGAGGGCAAACTGTTCTGCATTCTTGACAGCACCGGCTGCCCATTAAAGCCTTCATTAAACACAGCTTAGCTCAGTGAGCGACCAGGAAATTTGATGGAATTAGTCTCCAGCTGTGTTTCCACTGCTGCAGACACACACCTGACGGACCAGCACCACACACTCATAAACAGTCGGCGCCCAGCAGGCGGTCCAGCTGGACTGCGACCAGGAGACCAGAAATAGACCGCAGGGTTATGTGACTAATAGCTGGGCAGGTAGGAAGCCGTGGTCGGGAAACAAGAGAAACATCCTATTCAGCACATTTCAATCAATAGACGCAGCCGCGAACAAGAGACGCGTAGACATTCGTGTATGCTGCACCACCCTAACAAACTACTAGGACGCCATCAAACTCTTCAGGCAACCGTCAGCAACGGTTATTGTGATGGCTCACCTTCACTTCCTGTTTTGGACTTTGAAATAAATATGTAGCTGGAGAAATGAGTATATGACAATTTTAGATTTCTTTTTTTCTTTTTTTTTTTTTTTTTTACATCTTAAAGCGTAAAGGTGCTATATGCCAGCGGCTAACTGTGCGAACTTGGCTAAACAGCACAAGGCTATTGTCAAAGCTTTGCTATTTCACGCCACCGTTCTAGTTTTATTTCTAAGAAGAAACAATTTCTCTTTTATAAAGTTCATAGGAGCCTGTTTGCTACGTGCTAGCGATGACGCCATGATGGCTACCTGTGGCTAGCATAGCATACCATTTTAACTTTCTGAAGTTGGTTGCCAAAGAGTGAAAATGTTGTTGTTGTATTTAAAACAAAATGTTTTAGGCATTTGAGGTACCTACATCCATTCTCTTGTTTCACGGTAATACAGCAATGTTCAGTAATTGCCGCTCTACTGCAAGGTCAGGCACAATTGAAGTGTGATTTTCATTCTAGCTAATACAGCCAATACTTGAAGTTGTTTGACTGTTAAAAAAATGTAATCGCGCTTTCTATAATGTGCATCTTCTCCACCGCAATATTTGAAGGCTAAAAATACTGAGTTGCTTTCCTAACTGGAATGGAATTACAGACCCATTTAAATCAGGTGAATGACCAAAACTCTATGTGCACATATGTAGCAGTCGGTTGCTATTGTGGATTCTTGAAACAAAAACATATTTACGGCTGACGTCTTTGTTTCTGTCACAGATATTTCTGGGATGAGACTCTCAGTCCCTCAGACGTACTCCGAGCGCTTCCTGAAGGAAACCGCCGCATTCACTCCGTGGTACCTCTGTGGCCGCGCGGGCTGGGGCTCCACCTGTGAACCCAGACAGGAGGTGACCAGTAGCGCTCCTGCAACTATGAGAAGAAACCCGGCCGCCCAGCCGCAGAACAGGGCGTCTCCAAACTCCCACCTCGGCACCACGTCGGGCACTTTATCGTCAAAGAAATGCATGACGGCCAAATGCGCCATATAAGAGACGGGGATCAGACACAGGACTCCAGAAATCATCCCCAGCACTCCGCCGATGATGGTGAAAGTCTTCTTGGTGTGATGGCCTCCGTGGTCTTTACAGCTCTTCACCAGGTGGAGACCAGGTACGGCCACCAGGATTCCCAGCATGCCCACCGCGAGAGACGCACACATGAGGCATCGGGCCAGCTTCAGGTCACTTGAAAGGCCCAACAGGCTGTCGTAGCCTCGGCACTCCATGCCGCCCACGTCCTGAACCACGCATGTTTCCCAAAGGCCCAGTTCATAGCTCTCCACAGGCAGCAGCATGGTGGACATGGTCAGCCACTGAGGTAAGATGGTGGTGGCCAGCGCACACAGCCACGCTCCAACAAACACCAGCATCCCAAGCAGTTCCAAAGAGCTGGGGCATGAGTCCATCTTCTCGGCTCGCTGGGCCGCCACGCTTCGCCAGAGAAGCAAGACAGCGGTTGCAGTGCAGGGGCCTGTGATCTCCAGGGGCAGCTCAGAACATCGGATGGTCAGACAAGAAGCTCTGTCCAAAACAGTGAACAGCCAGGGGAGCAAACATCTTCTGCAGCAGAAGGGAGAGGGGCACATATGACCCTCCCCCTTCTGGTCCTCCTGCTACCACTGCTGTGCCAATGGGCAGAGGCAGAGATGGTCAGTGCTCCCTTGCAGTTTTCTTTTTTTTTTCAATTTTTTCAATTTTCAATAGTGACTTCAGCTCTAACATGAAGCCTGACAACACACAGTCTTAAAAAGCTTTTATTTCGTTCTGAAATAACGCTGACATTTTTTTTTTCATGTCATTTGAACCTCCAAGTGAAGAGGTTCTCACTGTTTTGTTTTTTTTTTTCAATAAAGGCACAACACTGTTGAATGTGTTTTAAATGACCAGGCTGATGTTGATATTAAAGTCCAATGCTCTAGGATTGGACATATTCAACTGCCGTTGTTGTCATGTGACTGGAAGTCAAAAAGCAACAGTGCCGCTTATTGTGTTGTTGAAAGAAACGCTACATAGTTTGTGGGAAATGGTCGTGGGTGGAGATCCTATCAGAGGCTGAACACACACACACACACACACACACACAATGTGACAAACATGCACATGATAAAAAATATTTGATTAAATTCCAAAGCCTGCCTCGCACCTCCGTCCACGGAAAACAAACGTCAGCATTTTCGACCTGAACTCACGCACTCAGATTAAGAAGAGTTGTATATGTGCCATACATAAACATCAACATTCATTGAAAAATAAATCTCCATCACAGTGATTTTTACCTCAGAATCTGTTATTATTTCTTGACTTCATAACAACTCATAAAGCTGCGAGGACGTTCCGGCGACACTGCAGTGCTCAACAGTTCCCAGCAGGTGTCGACAAATTCCCTACAGGGAGTTTGTCGACATCCTACACACACACACACACACACATATATATATATATATATATATATATATATATATATATATATATATATATATATATATATATATATATATATATATATATATATATATATATAATTTTTCAACAGATTCGACGCAGAGGCACCAGTCCACCCCACACCATCAACAACAAAGATCCCTACTGCGGTCTGTGCCCCATCAGTGCCCTCGGATCTCCTGACGCCTCCCCTCCACCCTCCTCTCCTACTGTCCTGTGAAAGTATTGTACCCCCAGCTCACACCCTCACCCATCCACACATCACCCACCACACACCTCAACCTACGGACTCCATCTCCCCCTCCTCCCCAACAGGGCCACCACTTTGTTTGACAGTGAATCAAGTCAGGAATCAGCTGAGAGTCCTCCACCCGGGCAAGGCAGCGGGCCGGATGGTGTCCGGCCAGGGGTGCTCAAAGCCTGCGCCAACCACCTATGTGGAGTTTTACATCGACTCTTCACCCTGAGTCTCAGCCTCCAGAGAGTCCCAGTAATGTGGAAGACATCATGCTTGGTCCCAGTTCCGAAGACACCCCATCCCAGGGGAAATAAGGACTTTACCACCGGTTATGGAGAGATAACCGGGTCTACACTTAGACCCGGTTATGGAGAGAAGGATGCTCCTGAAACTAAGGAGCATCCTGGACAACATCACCCACCCCCTCCATGAGCTCCTGGTCCTATACAAAAGCACATGGACCAATAGACTGAGACTACCCAACTCAAAGACCGAGCACCACAGCAGGTCCTTTCTTCCTGTGGCAATAAAAACATACAATTCGTCCCTGAAAAAAAAAAAAATACAATGAAGGCTTTTTTGGCACATTTGCACATTGTTTTCTAAGCTCTTTTGTATCACTTGTTTTTGCCCTTTATAATATTATTTCTTTTTAATTTATTATGATATGTTGTGTTCCTGCTAAAATGTTTTGCAATTAATAAATACATAAAGCTGAACTTCTGACTCGTATCAGGAGCATTTACAATAACATTGGACACCAGTGGAGGCCTGGAATTTCGGTTCAAGGTTCAAACTGGTCCGAAATTTAGTCCACAATTTAGGGTTCATCTTTTCTTTTTCTGGTCGTATGAACCTAACCCTCTTTCTCTCCGGTTCTTTTATTTTTATCTAATCGGACAGAAGAGGTCTCTGGAGGAGTCCGGAGGAGCGGAGCGGCTTCCTAAGAAAGAATTCGGAAGGTTTAGTTATTTGGGAGCGTGGCTGCAATCCTCTGAAGATAACACCAGAGGGCACTGTCGGACCAAGCAACCAGTTGGTATGAAAACCGCTGAATTATTGGTTTACGACTGTATGAATGCGGTTTAGAGAATGGCGATATTAATCATTAATGAATCATTCATAAGATGAGTTCGTCTAACACTGACGTCTAGTCTACTTTCAGCGAATCAAAATGCAGGAAACAGCAGGTTGAAAGCTGCCAACGTTGTTAAAGTTCCAGCGCTATTTCGCGTCACTGGTCCCTGTTCGCCGTGTTTTCGCAGCGAGCCGTGCTGAACCTCAACAAGTGTGGAGTTCGACGTCCCCCATTGGATGCACGAGCTCGTACGTCTGTGCGTTTATGCAAATCGCGCGCAGCCGAATATGGACACGGAGGACTCCAGTATGGTGGAGGAAGGAGGCGAACATGGAGGACCGTGAGAGCGCTGCTGCCGCCACTCTCGCCAGTGGGGACTGACTCGGGCTCGTGGATGTGCCTCCAGCGCGGACATTTTCTCTACCGGAAACTTTACCGTGTGTGTGCGAGTTCCTAGCGTCGAGAGCAAGTTGGCGCTAATGCTGTGAGGAGCGGGTTTTCCGGGGGACGAGACGGAGGGCAGTGGGCTCGAGCCCTCTCACCATCCCGTCGCTATGCCGTGGATGAGCTGCGGAAAGCGGAGGGAGAGCTCGGAGCTGCCGCTGCCCGCCGGATGGGAGGAAGCCCGCGACTACGATGGACGAGTCTTCTTCATCGACCACAACACCCGGCAAACTTCATGGATCGACCCCAGAGATAGGTATGGAGGCCCCGGCTGAATAACACCGGTCACTGAGTTTCAGACGAACCAAGCGGTGCTCGCGACGGTGGTCCAGAGTAGTGACACACCGGCTAAGTTTATCTGCTCCGTGTTCATGTAGCCCAGGTCGATGAATCAGCTGAGATTCGCCCCCCCGCCGGAGGAAGAGGCTCCCATGCAAACATGGGATGTAACACCACCATGTTGCTACTCACATTCATCTCAAGCGACTCATCATGAACTTCATGCGACGCGATTTGTTTAACTTTTTTTTGTATTTAAGTGAAGCCTGTCTGAGGAAGTCAACACAACCTCCTCATCTTCTCACCAGCTTCAGACATGTTTTACCTGCCCAACGTCAGAAGTCTCTGCATGTCAGAATAACATGGCAAGAACTCTCAACTCCATCTCCCAGAAATCTCTGAGAAAATATGCGAGGAATGCTCGCTCAGCCACTGGGAAAGCTGTTGTTTTTTTTTTCTTCACCAAGTTAGCAGCAGGCTGGTGGCTCAGACTCTAGAAGCAGGATCTGTGAGAATGATTTCATCACTCGACATCATTTACAGAGCCAAGTTCCCATGTTGGTATGCAGTCGCAGTATGCCATCCAGATAAGAAGAAGCCGATTTCCTTCAAACCCCCTTGTATGCTCTGATTATCTATTGTTACGAGAGGCTGCTGGTGGTTTTGTTCGGTCTTCTCATCAACATTTCCCTGTTTTGTTGTCTCTCTGGAGTTTGTTTGTGAGCGTGTGCATTCATTGTTGGACTGCTCAGTGATTTACACTGTGATCTGGGCCAGAGGAATGTCTTCTGTCACCACCTGATACCGACTTCCTAATAAATCACAGTGTGCGGCGCGTATAGCTGACTCTGCTAGCAGATACCAAGAGGCCTGTGTGTGTGTCGCTTCCCTGGAGAATGCTCCGGTCTGTACTGCAGGTAAATTCCTTGTTGGCAGGTGGGATGTGACTGACAGGAGCAGAGAGACGTGTGTGGCGCTGTGAAAACAGCCTCACTCATCCCTGCTGCTTTCTTTCTCTGACTAGAGAGTCTGCTGAAACATGATGAAACTGAAGGATATTAGTTAAACAAAAAGCTGCTGCTTCATAATTGTCTGCTCTTTGCTTGCAAGTATGTTCATCTTATGGCTCTAGTTGCTTAGGCCGTCTGTGCCAATCTCTATCATCCACAGGGCCAAAAATGCAAACTTGGGCTGAAAAAATGTGTCATTGTTGGAGTTCAGTTGATTTAAAAATACATTAAATATTGTCAAAATTGTCAACTCAAGAATGAATTAGTGATGGCAGTGCCACAAGGTAAAAGACAGTACAGAATGACACAGACTGGCAGAGTGCAAAGATCTTCCCTATTTCATTACACTTGCTAGACCAGACCTGAGCATGGTATGGCCCGGGGGCCACCTGTAGACTGTATTTCTGCGGCCCTCAAGTTGATGTTCTAGCTAAGTAGCAATCGTATTGTTTTGCTATTCATTTCTAGTTCAAGTGTAACTTGTGAGTATTTCTAGTCCCTCAAAATCATGTTTACACGTGTAGTCCAACGTTCTCTTTTATATATATTGGAAGAAGATGTACATAAAATGGACAAAAATCCAATTACAATTTTAGAACATCAGTCATAATGGCTCTCGTGGAGGTATGTACTTGCACACACCATTTTTTTTAAATCTCCACCATGAAGGTTATGTTTTCAACACCAGTGATTTGTTTGCATGTCTTTAAAATAACTTATGATTAGTTATGGACTGATTTGGATGAAGATTTTCAGGAATAGATATGGGAAGGAACAAATGATTCAAGTGCCCCAGATCACGTCTGGATCTGGGAATTTTTTTAAAGGAGATTCTTTATGGCGGAGGTTTTGCACTCTTCTCGTCCCATTACATTACTATCCACCTCTGTTCTAGATTAATGGTGTATTTATTGTAGTTGTCTTTTTTTTAATTATTATTTTTCCCTTCCCAAACAAGTTTTTAAAGCTCTAGTAGGCCATCTAAAATGACTTGGGCCAGATTTGGCCCACAGGCCTTGATTTCGAGTCATGTGTAGATTCAAGAAACGCACCAGCTCATGCGATAAATCAGGTCTCTCAGTTTCACTTGCGACTGCAGATGAGACTACAAAGGCAATCTTGAGGAAATGTCTTTCAAAGGATTTCAGTTTCCTTCCAATGTCCATTTCTGAAATACATCAGTGTCAGTTTGACGCAGATGTACTTTAAAAAAATGGGTAAAACCATCTTGCATTCTTAGGACCGAGCGACTGAGCAATATCCAGAATAGTCTTAGGGGAAGTTCTCAACCTCTCCAGTTGGTAATAATTGGATTTGGGGCGTTCAGGAATGAAAGCATGTCATGTGTGAAAACATTCTTTATTCAGGGGGAATCAGATGCTAGTATTTTTGGAATAATATACTCAGTGTTTAAAGCAGAGCAGTGGCCTCTGGAGAGTCCTTGAGCGGTGAAGTTTTAGATACAAGGACGCATTGTGACTTTTGGTGCGAGCATCTTCTTTTGTGGTGTCCTTTCTTGCCTGCCTGTTTGTTTGTCCAATGATTGCGGTTATTTGTTGCTCTGAAAGTCGAGCAGTTACAAGGGAAAAAGTGATCGTTCTCATGACCTAATTTTCTTCTTCAAAGAGGAAAACCAAGTGATTTGAGCCCAGATTTGTCGCCTGGCCAGTGATTTAGTCTCAAACCCGGTGGATACCGCGAGCGGCTCAGCCCTGCCAGCGTCTGCAGATAAGCTGAAAACTTCTGTGTGGCTTTTTTGTTACTGTGGAATGAGCGTTATGTTAGGCATGCCTACACTAATGCCCAGGGGCTCTGCTCGCTGGAGGCCCCAGACAAAGCTGCAGAACAGAGGCAGTTCCCACGTGTCTGCCTTCTCCTCTCCATCCTGGGCCCTGTAGGCCTTCTTTATTAGCTCTGTTATGCAACAGCCATGGCCGGCCTGCCGCTCAGCAAAGGGAGGCCTTTATGCTTGGTCACAAAGCACACCAAATTCAATTATTCTGGAAAGGGTGAGCTGTGTTTGCAGCGCCGAAAGGTTATTCACATGCGCTGAACCCCGCTGTTATTTTGCTTCCCCCAGTGTTTTCATTATGATGGCTCTTTTTTGTCTATTGCAGGGGGGAGGTTACATACACGCCATCGCTTGATCTGGTGTCATTTTGCTCTTGTTTTCTGAGCTTCCTGTCACCCGCAGATGATGTGTGGCCTGAAAGTTCAACCCTCCTTGCAGATGTTCTCTAAAACTGTGGTCGTACACCTACTTGATCCTTTGAAATGTCATTGTAAAATGACACAATTAGACAAAAATGTTTTTTTCCTGCTTTAAATTGATGACTTGCCGCAATATTGATCAGTATTTTTTTAAACCTTTTTAATTGTTTCCCTTTTGAGTTAATACAGAACAACACAGCTTCTTGTCAAAATAAAATTAAAAATGTTGTTCTTTGAAGGTTTTATTCTAGATTAAAGTTCAAAAAATGTTTGGTATTTGTAAGTCAGTTCCTTGGAAATGGATGAGCATCGGTCTGTCACACGTCAGCATTCCAGTCATGTTTCATCTTGGTGACACTGTAGGTGTTTCACATGGAAAACTATAACATGGCCCCTTTAATAACTAATGGAATACACAGGAAAATCACAAATACATCAAAAATGCAAAAATAGTTTATGGTCCTCGCAAGTACATGTGGGTCAACAACCCTGAAATGTCCTGTATAGCTCGATAGGCGTCCATTTTGCAGATAAATTTCCATTAGCATTTGCATACTGGCTGTGAGTTTTCCCATCAGATTTACTTGTTTCAGTCTCCGTTGCCACAATGGTTGATGGTTTGTCTAGCTTCCAGTTCACACTTATCATTTGTGACCAACATTAGCATCTCTGTATGTATTTAGTGCTTTGACGTGAAAATCTGTCTGATCTTTTATACCTGATATCCTGCCAGAATCTTAAGATTTTCCAGAAAATGTGAGGGGCAGCTCCCATTTTCCTGTATTCCCGCCAGCAAAAAGCAGCAGACTTTTCTGTAGCAATGCTATTTTACTGGATCTGGAGGCGACTGACACACAAGCGTAGTTGCAGGGCTCCATTGTGTTCATGATCTGATGTCTTTGTGTCATAATGGAGTAAAGGAGTTGTTGATTTACCTCGGTAAATAAAACAAAGCACTTTTAAGAGGGAATTTCCTGGGAAAAAGAACTTCTATAAATTCCTCTAAATGTAGCTCACAATAAGTTGCTCTACTCAGACATTCGAGTGAGCGGCCAAGGATGCCGGCGGCCTTTGTCTGATCTGTATGCATATTGTTAAGAATGCTACCTAAACAGGACATGCCAAACTCCATGGACTAGCTTACAGCTGTGACTCGCCATTGTTTTTTTGTTTTCCTACGTTTTCTGCACAATTCTTATTCTGGTAGAGAGACTGATGGCAGTCACACTGGGTTTTGTCCTGTTATTCCGCCCGAACTCTTCTAAATTCGGAAACAATTCGACAGTAAAGGTAAATATTTATCATGTGGGCAAACGCAACAGCAATGACTATTCATAGATGAAAATATCTCGCTCAATCCCTTTACTTCCTTCTATCAGACCTGGAAATATCCCAAATGATTTAAATATTCAACCTCCGTCCCTGAGGATTGTTGTTAGCTTTGCAGGATCCAGAATACATCTTCATTAACTTTGACGGATTTTAAGTAAGACAGAACTCCTCATATGTACTTATAAAAGTTGCTAAGCTATGCTAGTTGGTGAGAAACGTTTAGGAATGGTTTTACGGCCCTGTTCCTCCGTGGACATCCAAAATGGTCTGGAGGAGGCTCAGATGCCTCACACGCCTCACACGCCCTGTCGAGACACTTTTATGCCAGTTATACTTTTGTTGCTTCAGACCCAGCCCTGCGCATGTGTCCAGACGTTGTCTAATTGTGTGGTGGCAGACATGACACTCCACTTATAGGAGACCTATTTCCATCATATTTATCCCATAAAGGGGGCACCAGGTCCAGCTGTCAATCAGTCAGCTGCTTCAAGCTTTGCTCAGAAATGTGCACCCGGTTCTGTCAGAGACGTGGGACATGAGTGACATTCCTCTTGATGTTAGGAATTGCTGGAATAACTGCACTCGTGACCTTCTTCTGTTTTCAGCAGATCATAGACGTAGTAGAGACAGTTACCATTGCAACGATAGTTACAGGTTTTGAGTGGCCGATATTTGAAACCAAGACTGCCACAGCATGAACCTTTCAACGACAATTGTACTCCTGGTCCATTAAATTTCCCACAGTCCAAGTTCTTGATAAAATTCAGATGATGTCCAAGCCACTCCCAGACCCTGTGTTTCAGTTTCTAACTTGTTCTGTTTCTAACCCCTCTTTTGAATGACTTTTTTTCCAAACGTTTTATCCCTGCTTCTTGACAGTAACGTGGTTGAACTTTCACTGCTTGCTTCCTCTGTCCTTGTGTCTCGCTTATGATCTTTGTACTGTTTAATTTTCTCCAGCGTGGAAGTGCGTGCAGAAGAGGTAATAAACTATCATCTCATTTTGCGCAGGCAACCTCGACAGAACTGTTGTTTTTGTGGTTAACGCTGAGGATTTTTGTGATCTTTTCCATGGCTGATGTTGTGTTTCTATTATGAAGCATTTTATATATAGTGTGACTTGGGGTCGGCTGTGGGGCATTTCTTCATTTGCACATTGTTAACCCGAGGAACAAAGGCGAAGGAGCTGCCGGGGATGACCAGACTGGCCCAGACTCCAGTTTCACATGCCTCTCTGGTGCGACAGGCCGTCGCGGGGCAAATAAGGGTGCTGCTGCAGATAGAAATATCCTCAGAGACGCCCTGGGATGGCACAGATTATTCTAGAATTAGCAAATGTCTCACCAACTAAATATAATTTTATACTTGAATGGGGCGCGGCGTTTCTTCCTGCCACAGCTGAACGTGCCGCACATTCTGGCGAGGCCTTCATCTATTTTCAATATCCGCCAAATTTTCAGTTTCCTCACGGTGCGAAAGATGATCCTGTCGAATGTGGCATAGTTGGTTGTGGCACATGAGGAAGCGTTTTATGCTTTGAATGGTTGTAATTGTGCGGTAATGAAGCTGGACTCTAGATTTGATTTTTTATATTACATTTTGTTGTCACTGCAACACACAGTGACAGTTTGGGTGGAGTGTGGAGCTGAATATATCTGGTTCAGGTGTTAAATAAATGATGAAAGTATTTAAAATAAATGAAACTTTTGAATACAGTGAGTGATGGGTGAATCAAGCTGTCGATTTGACACTGAATCAATACAGCAGCGTTGATGAGGTCACTGTATCGGTCCATTCTTGTGGACAGAAGATCCGTTCAGAGTCAGCTGACCTCCTGACACTTTGCTTTAGTGTGAGCCTGTTCTTTTGTTGGCCACGGTGCCATGTGGTGGCTTTGTTTGAAGATTTCATTTTCCTTGACTGAAAGATGTCTTACAGTTAAGAGATATCAGTAGAGTCGATAATTGTTAAACAATGTGGTCGTGACTGGTTTGAACAGCACAATTGTCCAAACACTCTTGCGTATCACAAACCGTCCTCAATGTTGTCATTGTGTTGTTGTTCTTGTCTGGCAGTCACAAGACTGAGCAATGGACCACACGTCACTTCTGATGTCTCAATGTTGGAGGCGATTTTCATCTGATCTGACTCCAGGGTTTCATAATCCCATTTAAATTTGCAGTAGGTTTGCTCATCTCTGAGCATAGAGGCTGCTCACACATGCTTCTGAGGATTCGACATGTGAGCACAGTTCAGCTGTAGCGCTGTGATGTTCATAACAGGCTGATACTTTAGTCCTGCCAGTCAACAGAAAACTTGCCACATTCTTTCACTGTACCATTCACATCTTCCAACAGCAGCACGGCAAGGGTTGTGTGATCTTACAGATATGTTTACAAAATAAATAACTAGGCATCAATTGCAGAAGGCTATGGGTTTGAATGCAGGCGGTCTGGCCTCCGGCAATTTCATACCTGCTGTAAGTTTTATCCGCTTGGGCCAGTCTTAGTTATATAGTTGTGCGTTTGAAAGCCAGCTGGTGTTCCTCTGAACTATATTGTCCCTCATGACAGCGGAGCCTGGTGAGAAAAGTGAGGTGCTTAATGTGTTAGTGTTATTTGTTTACAAGAGCTGTTAATGTCGTCTCATTTGTTTACCTTCAACAAACACTTAAAGCAGCGGTCCCCCTCAGGGAGCGTGTGCCAGTGTTTACCATGACCTGTTTGACATCTAGCTTGTCTTAACTGTGACTGCGCGGCGAGCCCAGTGGCTGAGTAGTGCGTTACAAAGGTGTCTTCACGTTGTCTGCTTTGTCGCTTGACATTGCTGGTATTGCTGACAAAAACTTGTCTGATATAATAAAGGGGTTTCAACATGGGGCAGAATAACTCAAGTTCCTATGATCACAGTTTCTATGAAAGCCCAATGTTTTTGCGTCGGCGTCCAAAGGAATGTGGTGTAGAATGCCTCAGATTCTGTCTCTGGGCCGTCCCTTCATTGTGTGCATACCTCTGTAGGATCAGCACTCATCATCTGTCAGCAGTACACAGTTAACAGTGTTGATCTGTCTCTGGACCCACGTTTCCCAAATACAGTGGTACCTCGGTTTTCGAAAGTCCCGGACTTCGGAGTTCAAAACTTTCTAGATTTTTTTGCTTCTGATATCAAACGAAAATCCAGAACTCGAATGCCCCCGAAAAAAGTCGGAAAAAACATAACGTGCGTGGACCGATCAGCTGACCCACGACACGCTTTGTTATTGTGCATAACGCAGCCTCTGTGTGCAGAAGTGTCCTGTTAGCTACATTTACTGGCTGTTTTTTCTCCATATTGAGGTGTGAAACTTTCCTGTCTGTAATTGTAATGGGAAAAATCGATTCAGATTTCGAACAAATCACTTCTTGAGCTGCCTTCTGGAACGGATTGTAGTCGAGAACTGAGGTACCACTGTACTGAGAACAAGGGCGACTCTCATTTGATGGTATCGTTCGCAGTGATTTTATTTTTTAAGTTGTTGCAATGCAGTTGCACAGAGGGTCTGTTCTTAAATTTGTCCTACAAACAATAGCAAAACTTTTAACTGATCTGTTTTTCCACTGATTCCGTTGATGTGTTTCAGAATCACCAAGCCACTGACCTTTGCCGACTGTGTTGGAGATGAACTGCCTCTTGGGTGGGAGGAGGTTTATGACCAGCAAGTGGGAGTTTATTATATTGACCACATCAACAGTGAGTGTGCCCTCCACTGTCTTTCTGGTTCCATTTGTGTGTTAAATATATGGTAGTGGTGTAGTAACAAGAGTTATCTGGTCACTGAAGTGAATATATTTCCTCCCGTTATACCTCTTTCACGCTGAAAATGAGGCTATATCTACAAGGCCTGCCGTGACTGGGACTGCAACCCATATTGATGTTCTCCCAGAAAAAATAAACATCACTTCACATGACATTAGCCGGACAAAACTTTCAGCACCATCTTTTGTTGACTGACAAGCAGCTACAAACGTCTCGGATCACTCAGACACGCTCTTTATTATTATCAACACTTTTGTGCCCTTCTCAACTAGAAACATCCCTCACACACTGCAGCAGGTCTATAGACATTTGAATTGTATATGTGAAGACTTAAATGACATCTTTTGCTCTGACCTTGGTGTCTTGTTCTGGTCACCATCTTCTTCACAATGACGCCATTTCACTGTCCTGACATGTTCTAAATGAAACTGTTCTAACACAGAAACCACCCAGATCGAGAACCCTCGGACTCAATGGCGGCAGGAGCAGGAACGCATGCTAAAGGAGTACCTGGTGGTGGCCCAGGAGGCCCTCAAAGCCAAGAAGGAGATGTACATGATCAAGCAGCAGCGACTGGAGCTGGCTCAGCAGGAAATGCTGCTCTTTCACGAGCTCTCCGAGGACAACCGCTCCATCACAAGTGGTGAGACAGCCAGCCCTCTGATATGGTGCCGATTCAACTGGTTTAGATTAGTTTACTGGATCAGAACCTTTGGATGAACATGTTGGTGGCACACACCTGGAACCCTCAGGCCAAGAGAGAGTCTTCACCATTTTGGCGCTCTAATACATATGTGGACATGATAGAAGATTGACAAAGAATGACGTGGAGTTTTGGTTAAGAAGCACCATTAGTTTGTCACTGAAATGGTGGCTACAGTTGGGAGGATGAGTTGAAACTATGTTTGTGTTACAATTCCTACGTCAGCTGTATTTTGATTGAAGTGCGTAAAGGTTTTGACCTGAGCTGAACCGGCGTGAATGTGCAGGAACTGGTTGGGGGTTGCACCTCTATAGAAATCCGTGTTCCTGCTTCACTCCTCCCTTCCTTTTAAGCACCTCCACCCATTCCACCGTCCGACTCCTGCCAGCTGTCACACACACAATACGCCGAGGGGCCGTCCAGCGAGAGAGACGACACCAGATCCCCCCTATCCCTGTGACAGGTTCCACCTTAAATCATCACCGTCAACTAGCCACTTATCCCCCTCTCTGCTTTCTTCTTATGTGTCCGCAGCGCTCTCCAACTCGTCCTCAAACGTGAAATATGACCCAGACCAAATCAAAGTGGAAGTGGCTTGTAGAAGAGAGCGGGTAAGTCATTATCAGGGGAGAACAATGGGCCTCTGCAAGGGGCCCGGCCCAGGCAGAGTGGGGGGCCAGGGCGTGTTCCCTTCAGGATACTGTGACCCACCAGATGATGAGATCATCATCTGGTGGGTCAGGCGGAGGCCAGTGGTCAGTGACTCACTGGGTCAACTGATGCATATTTCTCATCTCACTCATGAAGTCATGTGACCGATTCACGATGCGTGGATCTTAGTGAATTAATCGTGGCCTTCACATTTGGTGGAAAGTTCCTGAAGTACAGATGTGTTGCTGGTTGTGCCGTTTGTTTAGATGGTTGCCTAGTGCAGTGAGGTCATTTGATTGAGTTTCCTCATATTTATTTTATCGGGGTTATTAAAAGAATATCTGAAAAGCCTTACTGTGAAAGTAAAAAGGAAGGGAATGTCCTGAAGCAGTTGTTGTGGGGCCATATTCAAAATCACAGTTTTTTTCTATCTGCTTATGCTTAAAGAAGTTCAACGCACCTCTGTCATGGTCGTGTTTGGTTTGGGTTTCTGATCATGTTCTTATGAAGAGACAGGGTTTCAGTCAGTTCCTCTTCGGATTACACCTCTACTGTTTCAAGTGATGCGCTGTTTGAAGCTTTCGTTGTCTTTGATCTCCAGAGCATTTTGGATGTTCACCTGCAGGGTCACCTCTTAACAGTGCTGTCATCCATCAAAGTGGCTCGAAGCCTACATGCCCAAGTTTTGTTGACCACATGTTTCAACATCAGATAAGGGCCATCTGATGAAGAGATGGATATTTCCCTCCTTTTTGACAAGCCCATCCAGAAATCTTTTACGTTTGGTGGGTTTTGAAGAGCCTTCTACTTCTCCTCCGTGAGGCCCAAGTAAAGTGAAATCACAGAAGTATAGAGGCTGACCATCTCTAGTTTTTTTTATATTTGTTCATGGAAATTGTATGAAATGTGTGTTTGTGAATCGGAAGTTACATTACATTAACACATTTCTCATGATTCCTTAATGTCATAAGGAATCATGAGAAATGTGTAGGAAATTCTGATTGATAAAATGACTCGCAAGAGCTTGGACTGATTCTAACTTAGTGCATTCCAGTCTGTGAATAATCCTGACTTGGCACTTTTGCTGGTGAAGTTGATGAGAGAAGTTTATTGTGCTCCGAAGTGACCTTGTGCCTGACCTTGTTTTCCGCAGCTCTCCAGACTGAAGCAGGAGCTGGCCCAGGTGAAGCAGGAGCTGCAGTATAAGGAAATGGGAGTGGAGACCCTTCAAGAGTGAGTGTTTCTCACCCCCCCCACCCTTCCTCTCATGACCACTCTGCTTCCTTTAACACCCCTGTTCCCCACCCACAGACCTCTGTACTAGTGCATTCATACTCCACCTCCTCTTCGCTCTATAATTCTCATCGTCATTATCCCACATTGTTGCATCATATTGCTTATCCCAGCCTCGAGCTCAGCTCCGCTGCTTGTCACACCAGGATTTGAACTGCCGTGACGGCCATTGTGACCGTGGCGCCACATCCATAATGAGGACTGTGTTGTGTTAAACTCTACTCTTATTGTCTTTTCTCTCTCTAGTTCTCATAACTTTGTTTTTCGTTGACTGCTCCTTTCCTCCTTCAGTTTGTGAAACATTCTCAAACATAGTGTGTCTTTGTGCTGTGAACATTCCAGAGCACTTCCCAAACTTGGATGTTAGAAATAGAAGCCCCACCTCTCAGAGGAAAAAGAGAGCGTTTGAGAAAAGGCAAATGGAGGGAGTTTTTTGATGGAAAAGGGGACTCCACCTCAGGAAGAGGATGCACCAGTGGAGTGCAGGGAGCCAAGGCTCAGCCTGGAGAGGAAGTCGCTCCGCGGCAGGGGGAGGAGGGGGTGTGGGCTCCAGCGCAGTTTCAAAAACACAGAGATATCTGGCAGCAAATTCCTTTGCACTTCCTGAGTCCTGGCAAAGAGTCTCTTATCTCTGAGATAGTACGCAGCTCCAGTGATTCCCAGAATAACCGGCCAACACAAAGCTTCTCCAAGACATTGACGCATCCTCCTCCACGCTCTCTCTCTCTCCCGCTCTGTGTGTGTGTGTGTGTGTGTGTGTGTGCTTTTGTTTTCCGGCACGCATGCTTATGTTTGCGTGTCCTGTTGTTTCTCCAGGGTTGTTTTCTGCCCGTTAGGAAGGACCCTCCTCTGGCTGTTGTTTGTTTAGTTTCAGCCGTTGTCAACGACATAGTAAATTGTTCTCTGCGATAAATCGCATCAGATTAAAAAGTCATCCTCTCGTTACAACTCTGTATTTTCTTGCGCGATTCTTCCTGCCATGTTGTCCGCTTTAATTGGAAGTAGTACAGTAGTGTATTTAAGTCAATGAAACTGAGCAGGCGAGGTGAGGGACCGACAGGCAGCAGAGGTGGGCAGCGGCGCTCTACTTTTCACTAAGTCTATAAACCGGCAGACCTGCCAATGGGGCGGGGGAACAAAGCCGTGCCTGTCTGGGGAGGCAGAGGCTGCTGGATGAACTGTACCTGCAGCTGAAGGGAGCAGACTGTGTCTAGTGATGGGGGACAACTCACTTTCTTTCTCTGCCTGAATCAAATCGACTTTCTTTAACCTTCAATGTATAGGGGGGACTGTGATCCAACGACTGAACTGTCATCACCATCTTGACTTTGAACATAGGTGGGACTTATAGAAATATTTAATGCAGATTTCACCCATATTCTTGCACCAAAAAAACCACATTACCTTTTATCAAATGTTTTCTAATATATATATTATTTTGCAGTTCTGCTACTTGCTTTCAGTGGTTAAAAGTTTTTGGTTTTGTGTTTTTCATTGTATTTTGTCAAGTTCGACATAATTCGGATTTCATTTTTTCTTCTCTCCTGCCTTTGAACTTGTGTCATTTTTGGTTATTTGTTCCTTCACAATACTAACAGTCACAACTCAACTGCTACTTTGCATTGACTGAACATTACATCAGTGCTAAGGGCGTATTCAAACTTCCACACACAACATGAAGTTGTTTCCTTTTTTTTTTTTATTTGAATCTTAAATCTATTTTAGCTTTGTTAAATCAGTAGCCGAAACAGATCCGCCATAGTGTTTCATAACACAACACATCAGCTGGTGTCTTCACCAAATGTAATTTCGCTAGTAGTGAAGTGATTCTAATTTCTGTGTCTCTTTGATGTGAATTATACGCCAGTTCTGTCCTTGTGATGAGACGTTTGAATTTTGGAATTTAAGCTTCCCGCTGCATCATCAGGATGGTTTGAGATGGTCACAACCGTCCTTTTGTTTTTCATCATTCTTAATGATTACTTCCTGAACTTAATATATTCTCTTCACTGAACCATTGATGATCATGTACTTTTGATGTCGCTAAAAGTTCATTTGTTTTTAATTCATTCGTTCTTGATGACTTCACGTCATTATCACATTTCTGTGGTAGATGTGATACTCATTGATGTGGCCAGAGCTCGACAATCCCACTCTAGTCCGTGACGCCATGTTTCCCTTGTTCTGCCACAGTCTCCCCCCTCTGTTTCCAAAGCCAACATGAGGTTTAAGGCTCATATTTCTGACACAAAGCAAGAGGTGGTCGGGTCATGACTCTTCTCTTTACTCTGCTAGGATTGACAGGAAGATGTCCAGCAGTCAGACCAACTACAAACTGGACGAGGCTCAGGCCATCTTCAATGAGCTGCGCAGCATCAAGAAGGCCATCAGCACAGGCGAGAAGGAGAGGCAGGACCTCATCCAGGTGCGTATCTGCAACCTCTCACAACCAAAAGCAACCCTTTTTTTTGCTGCTTTCCCTTGGCAAATTGCTCTCTATATATTTCTATATCTATATATAGATATATATAGATTGATGTATTTTTGTTCAGAGGTTTTTTTTGTAACTTTCAACTTGTAGTCAGATTTTTTTGTAGTCAATCTGCTAGACAAAAACAAGACAAAATGTGAAGAACAGTTTTTTTTTTCGGTGTAACAGTCCTTTTATTGTGATGAGAGAACAAGCAAAATGTATAAAAGACAATTTAGGAACAGATCATTTTTGTTTACACTCCAAATACCAGACCGTTCTCTGTTTAAATGAACAGATAGTAACTTGTAACTTGTGGCCACTAAGCTAAATTTTGTCATCTCGATTATCAACGTTTGTTTTGCGCCAAACTTGTCATGCCCCTTGTGGTGGCACCTAGGTGGGCACACGGACTGCCTTTGGAAACCACTGGTCTGAATCGCTCACTCTGAAAATAACTGAAAATAACATGGTGACGTATGCAAGTTGAGTTGAAAGGCAGAAATGTAACTAGTGTTGAAGTTGTTTTGTCATCATCTGAATCGATGATGCCTGTATTTAACAACCTCCAGCCATCACTCCCAGCCTGTGATGCTGAACAGTGAGGTCCATCTGAAGACTGAAAATCTGTTTGTCTGCTTTGACTGCTTGTCACTCAGAGTCTGGCCAAACTCACGGTGAACTTCCAAAGTGGCTTGTCAATGAATGACTCGACTGGCGAGACAGCGAACACCACCAGCACGACGCTGGACCCTGGAACTCTGCAGCAGTACTGTGACACCGGCTGTCAGACGGACATCATGGGAGAGGTAGAGGACAGACAGCACCCACTTTCTGGCTGAAAAATATTTATTAGTTGCATCACTTTGCCTCTCTGTCTTTAAGTTTGGTTCCCAAGATTCCTCCCACTTGGTGGACCGAGTCAAACTCAACTGGCAGTACGAGGAAGCCAAGAAAAAGTGAGTGTCTGTTGTTTACCAGCAGTATAGTACTACGACAGGCACGTGAGCGTCTGACTCATTGGTGGCCGAGTGTCTGGCCTGTGGAATGAGCTGGGCTGGTCACATTCTTCTCTGCCCTCGGTGCTGCTGTCTTATGGTGCTCAGCAAGATGGACACCGGAGTGCTCCTCCAGGAGTGCTACACATTGACTCGGACTCGAGAATTCTGCCGCTCACTTGCGAGAACAAGTGTTGCGGTGCGATGATGAGTGCACCAGCCGGAGTCGCCATGTTTTTACTTTGGCTCCTCACTGCCTTTTTTGTGTTTATACAAGAGTCATGTGGCTGCGGTGACCCAGCAACAGCAGTGCCAGCCATGACATCAGGGAGAGAGGGGAGACCTGTGGAAACTTGCATGCCCTGTCACTGAGTCACTCCGTCTGAATCCCGCTCACATAAACACAGTCATTTCATCCGAGCCCAGGACTAGTTTTCAGAACTGGAGCCTGGATAGCGTCTGGGTCGTACACACCTGCAGCAGCAGTGCTGGCACGCCGCGATTTGGGGTCACTGAGGTGCAAGTTACAACAGAGCTGTTATTATAATGGCTGCCAAAATACATGTTGACTGGCAGACGAACACTGTAGTTGAGTTGGAGGAAATGTCATTTTTATACAACAATGCTAGCAATTCTTTGTTTATGGTGACTCGGTTGGTTCTCATGTTTTCCTGGTTGTTTCACTGCTTTAACTGGTGAAACAAGCGTCATGCTGTCAGTTCAAAACACGCTGTGTGCAATGCAGATGTATACGAGGGAGAAAACTATTAATCCTTGTGATATGTTCCAGATTCCTGGCTCCAGCACTGACACTCGTCACGTGTGTAGCATGTATTTGCCCGCCTGGTTATAAACCTGTCAGCGGCGTCTACAGCTGACCTGGTGCCTGGTGTCAGCAGAAAAATGCACCAATCTCTCCTTCCTTTTCTTTGTTTTAGGGTGCAGAACATCCAGCACCAGCTTGCACAGCTGGACACAGAAAGCTGGTCAGGACGGGCGGAGGCCGACCGGGACCGCGACTTCTTGCAGCTGCTGCGAGAGAAGGAAGCCCTGCTGCAGGAGCTCATCCTGGTCAGCAAGCAGCAGCACACGCCGCAGACGCTGCTGCAGCTGGAGGAGGAGCGGAACCGACTGGAAGAAGAGGTGCAGCGGGCTTACAGCTCCCAGAGCCAAGGGGCCAATCAGAGGTGAGCAAGTGACCATCAAGATGCTGCAAGGCCCGGCACCCATCACCGTGTATCCTGAACCAGTCAGCAGTTTGTTCAAGGCTTTTGAGATCGGATAAATTATTAGCCTTCGTTTACGAGCCTGTAAATCTTGTCGCGCCAACGGCGATCCTCATTCATGAGTCTGGTTGTAGGGGGAAGAAGATAAACTGCCAACTGAAACTGCAAAAATATTCTTTTCATCATATGGAGAGTAGTTTTATGCCACTAGTGTTGTAGTACTCGAGACTGGTCTTGGTCTCACTTTTTTAGGGTCTCGGTCTCCAGTGCATTTTTACTCTTTCTTGGACTGGGTGGACTCGGGATGTCTCTTCTATCCTCCTCTGAGACTGGTGCTGTGATTGTTACTCATGTTTGGGGTGCAGCTCTGGTGTTAACAGCATGGAGATGTTTGCAGGATCCTGCAGCAGGAGAAGAGGAACGCGTTGCTCCGGCAGCTGGAAGAGGCGACTCGGATCACGACTTACCTTCACTCGCAGCTGAAGAGGTTTGGCATCTGTTTTGATGGTGAACATGTGCTTCTTGGACGTGTCTTCAAAGCCTCGTTCGTCCCCAGCTTGTCGGCCAGCTCCCTGACCGTGTCGTCCAGCAGCAGCCGCGGCTCGCTGGCCTCCAGCCGTGGCTCGCTGGCGTCGAGCCGCGGTTCTCTCAGCTCCATCAGCTTCAGCGACATTTATGGTGTGCCACAATACGAGCGCCACGAAACCCCTGGGGAGCCTCTGGACCCTCACCTGCGCTACCTGCTGTCTCAGGAGACCATGTCCAGGGATGGCCCTGTCTTCAGCCCCGACCCTCTGGTCCAGAGCAAAACCAAACGCTCTCACGACACGCCGCAGTCTCTCGCCTCACTCTCCTCGCGCTCCTCGCTCTCCTCGCTGTCGCCACCCAGCTCTCCCATGGACACCCCCTACCACTCGGCTCCGCAGGACTGCCCCCTCACCCAGATGACCGAGGAGTACATGGAGCAGGCGAGCCGGGGGCTGCTGGAGGGGCTGCGAGCCCAGTCCCAGCCGCTGCCTCACAGTGCCTTGGTGGTCAGCGAGGAAACGGTGGGCCCCTCGGCCCAGAGTCACAGAGAGGGGGGAGCTCAGGCAGGCTTTACCTCCACAGGTGGGAAACTTTAGGTGGAAGAAGAAAATGTTGTGGTGAGTTTGTGATTGTTTGTTTGTTTGGTGTTTCTCCTGCAGGAGTCACTCTGAGGGGCAACAGTGGCAACAGGAGGGCCAGGAGGGTCTCAGCCGGGGTCTCTGAAGATGCGCTGGCCACTGATAGCGGCGTGTTTGAAGCGTGGGGCAGGAGGTAAGACGCGCTCCTGTTGACGTGCTTGAATATGGACAATAGCGTCCTCTAGTGGTAGAATATTTTACTTGCAGTAGTCATTTTGTTGGTATCTCAGTCAAGCGAAGCCTCCTCGAACAGGATGTAAATTACAACCTTGGTCTTTTCATCATGTGACTCTAAAAAGAATTGACCTGTTCCTTGGACAGGACGGAGGAGTCGGAGGAGATGTCCTTCATGAAGGAGCTGATCTCTACTAGTGAGCCCCCACAGATTCAACTGGGACTCCTGTGAGTGACCCCCTGCTCAACTCACTTGTCTGTCCTCACATCTCACCTGCTGTACGACCTCCTCCTTCTCAGATGGGAGTCCAGCTCTCAGTCACTGCGACTTCATCTCCTCCAGCTCAAGAATCTCAACAAGTCCGTCGTCAGAGACGGATATAAAGTGTGAGTGTGTGGAACAGAGGACGTTTCTTTGGAACAGCTAGTGACCGTTGTGATGATTCTGCAGGTATGTGAAGGTCCATCTGATTCCACTGGATGCCAGCAGAGCGTGTGCCTTTTATTGCTGC
Organism: Synchiropus splendidus; assembly: GCF_027744825.2. Lineage (NCBI taxonomy): Eukaryota > Metazoa > Chordata > Actinopteri > Syngnathiformes > Callionymidae > Synchiropus > Synchiropus splendidus. The sequence goes on from NC_071334.1 coordinate 17,110,389, forward strand.
ACCGCCCTGGACCCGCAGACACACATGACTTTCAATGAAGGTTTCCGTGTCCCGGTGCCTGCCAACGCTCTGGCGCTGTGCGCCCTCCAGCTGTCCGTCTGCTCTCTGGGACCTCAAGCTCAGGAGGAGCTGCTGGTGGGTGAAGTCAGTGAACACAACTGAATCCAATCTTGTTTACAGCAGGGGTTCTAAACCTTTTCCATCTCGGGGCCCACCTTTCCCAGAACAAATGGGCCCGGGGCCCATTCAATAGAAGTGATTCACGACTCTTGAGCTTATATGATCTTATATATTTAATCTACTTACACGTAAACAAACCAAAACCTTGTGAAATGACATGAAACCATGTGATCATTGAAGATATTTATTTGTCATCGAAAAGTCCAACCAGCAGCAGAACCAGGTCATATTCATCAAATTTACGGAAGAAAAAAAATACGCAAACTGTTGAGAAAATTGGAAAAACTGAATAAAATTTTGAATAATATAAATATAATAATATCATAAAAACCCAATAACTCCAAAGAAGATATAAGTGAAGTGTAAAGTGAAGTATTGCCATATTAAAACTGCTTCAACAGGTGCTTTTATGAACAGTTTTTACTGTTGGGGGCGCCATCAGTTTCTTCATAATTTTTTCTTTTCAAGAACTTCTTCATAGTTGGGAAGTATCACAGATTTGATGTCAAGCCAATTCAGTGACACACTACTGCAACCATATGTGGCTAATGTATTAAAACTGAGCGTGTCGCGGCCCTAAGTTGTAAAACATAAAAACTTTTTGCGGCCCTCTAGGAGGCGCTCACGGTCCAACCATGGGCCCCAGACCTATGGTTAAGAATCACTGGTTTATAGGACGGTTCAGTCTCCCTCTTCAACAAGGAGCAGCAATGCAAGTTCAGAGTTGAAATGTTCTGCAGTTCACTTTACTTTCCACTTTCCAAAGATTGAAACTGGTGTTAAGTTTAATTTAGATTCACACAAGGCCAAATAAATACTTGAATAAAAAACTTCGAAGTGTGTGAGTGTAGAATTAGTTTTTACCTCTGTACATATATGAAATATAACAAATACAAAAATGTTTTATTTCAAACAATTCTATCTATTAGTTATAAGGTTGAGCAAAAGTACCGGTACATTTTCATAAAGATTTGGCACAGTAATATATATTTTATATATATTTTTTTATATATGATGCAGCATATTTAAAAAGATATGTATTGAAAAGAATGTCATCATCATCATCATCATCATCATCATCATCATGATCATGGAAAGAGTGGGTTTGCGTCTCTCTGCAGGGTCGGGCTCAGGTGGGCCTGGCCGACTGTGAAGGAAGTGTTGAGATGGTGTACCACTGGCTGAGGGTCCAGATGTTGAGCGGGCCGGAGCTGCAGCGCCCGGAACAGAAGGGCGGTTCTCACAGACGCCATCATGACGGGCCCGAGGAGGAGCTGAGACTCCGGGTTTCGGTAAGTCAGAACTTCTTGCTTCTGCTCTGGTATGACTGAGAAACTGATGACCGCTGCTGTCACAGGACAGCGTGTGCGCTCGAGCCGCCACTCAGCTGGAGGAGCGTGAGCTGGAGGGGAAGAAGAACGAGCCGGTGGAGATGATGTCGGAGAGGTAGCTGCCTCAGCGTCTGTTTGCCTTCTCTGCTCTTGTGTTGCTGACTGTGTGTGTGTGTGTGCGTGTGCAGGAGCTGGCAGGCGGAGTCTGTGGACAGTGGCTGCAGCAACAGCACCGCGTGCACTCCAGAGGGACAGTGTGCTGAGGGCGTCAGTGCGGCCACACGGGGGCGCTGTGATCAGACACCTGTCAAAGTCCAGATGGTGAAGGTGAAGCTCCTGTGCGGAGACAATGTTGGGCGCAGAGGTGACGCGGTGTGTTGACGGCTCCCGCAGGTGGAGAAGGCCACCATGACGGAGGGGCTGTTTCCTGAGCCGGTGAGAGTCCGACCCAAAGAGCGGGGCAGCCGATGGGGTCACGGCTCTCCCTTCATGCGCGGCAGCACTATTGTCAGGTCTCAGACCTTCTCCCCAGGCGCTCGCAGCCAGTACGTCTGCAGGGTGAGCACCACACAGTCACTGCTGCAGCCTCCAGAGAGGGGTTTTGCACTCATCCTCTCCTTCTGTCTCCAGCTGTATCGCAGCGACAGCGACAGCTCCACTTTACCAAAGAAATCCCCGTTTGTCCGGAACACGCTGGAGAGACGGACGCTGCGCTTCAAGCAGGTAGAAGCAACCGAGTAGAAGAACAGGAATGAAAGGAGCCATAGGGCAACACAAACAATCATAACTGACTGTTCAAGAGGCTGCGGTTTGCAGCCTCACATCTGTGCATATCATGAAGTCTCTCACGTGCACGCTGCAAAAACTCCATTTTAGAAAAACTAAAATTGTCTGACAAGTTCAACTTAGTTTGCGAATTGCATTTTTTGGCTTTTATGGAGGTCACATGATCCTGCTCATGTGTACTCCAGCTCATGAAAAGTAAAATGACCTAGCCTCCCTAGAAAAAAGAAGACTCTCCTCAAAAGTGTCTCTGGTGTGAGCAGCAGTCGTACCGCTCCTCCCTGGCCGAGCAGCCGACCCGCACCTCCCTGGACCTGGAGCTGGATCTCCAGGCCTGCCGGACGCGTCAGCGGCAGCTGATGGAGGAGCTGAGCGCCCTGAGGGAGCTGAAGCTGCGGCTGGAGGAGCCTCAGAGCGGCGAGGCCAGTGAGCTCCCGCACTGGGCCCTGAGAGATGAGCGCTTCCGCCGCCTGCTGCGGGAGGCCCAGAGACAGGTGAGGCTGACATCAGAGCAGCGGCAGACACGCCCAGGTGTGACGCCGCATCTGGCTTCTGCAGGCAAGCCAGAGCAAGCAGGAGCAGCACCAGGAGGAGGCAGCAGAGAGGAGGCTGAGGAAGGCGTCCAAGGAGGTGCTGCAGATGAGAGGCCAGAGCCAGAAGGAGCCGCTGCCAGTGCAGACGTTCAGGTGAAGGGGCCTTTTTCACGCCTTGTTGTTGTTGAGTCCGTGGAACCTTTGATGCGCTGTCATCCACAACTGCCACAACGTGCGTCTGCAGAGAGAAGATGGCTTTCTTCACCAGACCAAGGTTCAACATCCACCCGCTGCCCGCTGACGACGTCTGAGCGCTCCCGTCTCATTCCTGTGACGCAAGATGAAGTATTTGTCAAGGACTCATGAAGGACGAGGAAGATGGCGTCGGCAAGATGCTTTCACTTTTTTTTCCGTGGCTGCGCCGGCTCCATCTGCAGTGCTCGCCGGCGGCCGGAAGTCGGGAACAAAAGTCAGTTTGAACAAAGTCACTGTACTGTAACTTATTTTATAGTACTTTTCCTTGAAGGAAATTAAAAATGGCTTCCTGCTTTTCAAGTGTACTTTGTAGCTTTGAGCAAATAGCACTTCAGTGTTTTTACATCCCGTAACATGGAGCTTGTTTCCTTAATTCTTAAAGTTTATTTACATCCAAGGTCACTTTGTAACCCACTTTTATTACAGATGTCCTTTTGTTGCTATGTTATTAAAATTAATTTTATTTTATGTACTTTTCAATATATGAAAACACTGTATTCAGATTTTTTTTATGGCATCTGTATCTGCAGTGTTACCTCTTGTGAAAATAAAAGCATTAAATCACAGAACTTGAAGTGACTGAACGGTGAGGAGCCGAGGAAAAAACGTGTTTATGTTTCACTTCACTGGCTCTCTCTCTCTCTCTCTCTCTTTTGGAAATGATTTCTAGATTGGTCTGGATGCCAGATACACCAACTAGTTGGAGCACTGGAATGCTAATCTCAGATAAAGTGCTCAAGCAGCTCCTGGCAACTGCCCACCATCCCTCATTCTTCATTTCTTTTTTTTCTCACCAGCATGGATGAACTGCAGCTGCAAGTGTTCATTGTGACAGCCATCTTTATATAAATGAGTACAAGTAACATCTGACCTACGACCTGCGTCCACCCGTACTTACAACCACGGCCAGCAGATGCTTTTTTTTTTTTTTTTTTTAATTCAATGTTGGGCTCCGCAGCACGAAACAGCGCAGCATCGCGTACGACAGTTATGGCTGTAAACAGCTAGGTATATAATAGTATTCAATAGAAAAAGTTGCTTAAAAACACAACAGATTGACATCGTGTTTCCTATACAGTAGCACCTATAACCCTCGCGTCGGCTATTTTGAATGGCATTCGACTTACGTCCAATCGGACTTACAACCGGTTGGTCAGATGTTACTTGAACTTGGTCTGTGAGGTGGACGACCTGTTAACAGGGTAGTAACTATTTACAGACAAAAAGAATCATTTGATTCAAATAGCACAGAATAATCGTGTATTTTTCAGTGCACTGCATTATACAAAGTGATATAACCAACATCCATAATGACTGGGTTATAGGGGAAATATTAGGTTTAAAAAAAACTACACAATATAAGCACTAAAATTGTCTGTGTAATTTATGCAGCAAAAACTCACGTGTCTGTTTCGTTATTCTAACTACGCCACAAACTAAAACACCAAGTGAATGTGATGGCCCAAATACGGCGCACACAGAACCGCACAGCGAGCGGGAACAAAGGTGTCAGCAGCTTTGGTTGTTACAACTTCTGCTGACACCATCCCAGAGACAAGAATGCTGCTCACCACGTCAGTAAACCTCCACAAGGCCTGCAGGCAGAAGGCTCGCAGGTCGCTGCTTGTTCGTGCCTCACAGTCAACATCAGGGTGGAGTTGAAGAGACACACATGAAATGGTTTTTAACGTTAACGTCATTGTCATAACAAAGTCTAATGTTACTATTATTCTTTCTGAGCAATAGGAAGTGAGATAAATAAGCAAAGTTCCACAGTGGCAGATACTTCCAGAAACCTTCCAGGAAGGGAAACACACGAGAACAGTTTCAATGTTTTTATGCAACATATTTACAACGTCTCCAGAACAATTTGATCTTCACTGTGTGGTCAGCCTCAGTCCAGTCTCTATATGGGGATGGACACGATGGTGGGTAACTCTCCCACTGGAGGGGGGTTGTACTTCTCCACTCTCATCAGCCGCCGCAGGATGTCATCGCGGTCACGCGGCCAGCCAAACACGTGTGTGTTCTGGAGCCAGTTTGGGACATGACACTGCCAGCGGAGAAGAAACCTCGGTGATTGGAGGCCAGTTACAGAGGCACAGTCAGGCACTGAAGGCGCAAACACGTCAACCAACCAACCTTTCTGGCCCCGGGGAACAAGATAGGAATGAACCTGAAATTCTTGCTCCCATTCTGGATGAATTCGTACTGGAGCTGCGAGTCCAAACGCACAATTACTGTCAACACGCTTCAGAGTGAATGTTTGCGTGCGCGGTGGTGAGAGTGTGTACCTGTTTGTGAATGTAGACGGTGTTGCAGGTCCGCTGGTCGTGCTCCAGGCCCGCAGGGAAGGCCGTGACTGTGTTGTAGTATTTGGGGCTGATGATGATGATGATGAGATACTCTTTCTGGGGACACCTCCTCATTAGAGGACAAGCTGACACGGACGAGCTGCTCAGTCAGTGGCCACCTTACCTCGGTGAGGAAGCGCTCCATGAAGTCAATCGTGCTGATGCTCCTGAACTGCTGCTCGAAAATGTCAATCTGAAATGAAAGAGACCTTCAGTCGCGGCAAGGTGAAGGTGTCGCCACAGGCACCTGCCTTCATGTATGGAGGACCAGCGAGCGAACAGAAAAAAAAAAAAAAAAAAAAAAAAAAAAAAAAAAAAAATATATATATATATATATATATATATATATATATATATATATATATATATATATAATATATATATATATAAAATTTATCATAAATATATGATACAATATACAAACATATTTTTAAACTCATAATTTTTTTTATTATTTTTTTATTATTATATATATATACTGAATATAATATATTATTATAATAGTTTTATTATAATATAATTTAGCGTAAATATATAATAAATGATACATATATTTTTTCCGCTCACTTTTTTCAACTCATGAGTCTTACATATATATATATATATAGTTTATTATATTATTATAATAATAGATAATAATTTAATTATTGTAATTATATATTGTATTAAATACATTTATTGTTGCAATAATATATTATTAATTATTGATAAATTAATTAATTCTAATTATTGTAATAATATGATTTATCATAAATATATAATAAATTATACACACACATATATATGTGTGTATATGTATATATAAATGTATGTATGTAAATATATATAAAAGAAAATGAGTGAGAGCTTCAGCCATGCTTCACAGCTCATGTTCAGGTGACCTGGATGACCAGGTCTGGGACTCACGTGAGTGTCGAAGCCGTTGTGACGCAGCAGAGCAACAAAGTTGATGACCTCCTTGACGTGGTTGTCGTTGTCGGCCTCGTAGGTGACGAACACCCGCCCTGTAGCGAACAAAGGTTGAGAAATAAAGCAGTGAGATGCTCCGTCTGAGGTCCACACTCACTCTGCTCCAAGGACAAGGAGGCGCTGTGTGCAGGAGGCTTCTCCTGAGCTGCTGACTTTTGGCTCCTGCTGGTGTAAAGGGGGACATTTTAACAAGTGAATCACCGAGAGGACAAGCAGGAGTGCTCACCTCTGAGAGAATCCTGGATGAGGAGCTCCAGCAGGGTCTGAGGTGAGGAGGACAAGCATCAGAGCATAGAAAACACAGGCGGTTCAGGAGAGCACCTAAAAGCCTGAGCAGTCTTAGTGTCCACCTCCTGCCCAAGTGCTAGCAGCAATATCTGGGCCGAAGCAGACTATGATGCTCCATGATGACATTGGTGCCCAAATTGTGACTACAACCCTAAATTAGCTGACTTTAAAACTGGGCTTTGAGCAGGGGTCGGGACTGTAGCCGGTCCGTCTCAGGTACGTATAACTTGCTGCATACCTCCACCCCATGACTCTGGATCTGGTTCCTGTATCACAGTTCTGGCTACACAGCAGGGACAGCACCAGGAGGAGGGATTCTAGTCTGCGACCTAGCGGCCTCCAGGGGCCATTGAAAGAGTGAAAAGCCCACGGGTGCAGCAGATGAAGCCCATGAAGACAACTGTAATGGACAGAGGAACTGACTCACAGTAGGGCCCATGCGGGCTGAAGAAAGGCCAGTGAGGATTGGGAAGCCTGTTGAAGCCTTCAGGAGGACACTGAGCGCAGCAGGGCGCCCCTTGTGGTGAGCATGCGTACGGCGAGAGGCAGTGGTGGCGAGTGGGGGGGTTGGAGTGGAGAGAGAGCGGCTGTTCCAGGCTGCACTCTCTCCCAGGGAGGGACCGGAAGTGACCACCGTCTTCAGACCAGCTGGAGTAATCCTTCATAGTCAGGCAGGAGGGCAGACTCGTGGGGTATCCTGACCCACTGCTGGCCCTGCTACCGTGGAGCCAGGCCGCTTCATTGTGACTGGGGAACGGGGTGGGATGGGGAAACCCTGCTGAGAGGCTGCAGGACTGTCGGTAGGAGGAGAAGCTGGAGATGTCATATGGATGAGTCTCTCGGTCGTGTTGGGTTTCTCCATCTGGCAAGCCAGAGGAGAGCGAGTGGGTGTTTGGGTTTGCCATCAGGGCATCGGTGTCGGGATCCTGCTCAGCCGCACTCATGGTTTCATCGTGCTCCTCGGGAGTGTTGCGGCGGCTGCTTGGGAATCTACAAATAAGACTGTAGAGAGAAACAAGCGGGTTTAAAAACATTCCCGTGCCGGAGAGCAAGTTCAGAGATGTTCACCTATTGTGGGCGACCCAAGTAGGCTGCATTATTTTGAGTCATAAAATCCATGAGTGTCTGCTATTAACTGCATGTGAACCCCTGCAGAGATTAATTGTGAAAACAAGGAGAATGTCAAACTGAATCACAGAGACCCCAATACAGGAAATACACTCCAAAACTCACACAGATCTAATGAACATTCGTTACACTTAAAACTCTAGTTCCGTTGCAGTGCATTTTGGAACTTTGGTATGGGCAGTGGGAGGGATTTTACTGGCCAATAGCCGATATTATGGCATTACGTAATGGGCCATATAAAACTATTTCATGGACTGAATGTGGCCCACAGCCCTGGTTTGCAGATTGAAAAGATGAACAGGAGTTGGAAAAAGTATGTTAAAAATACAATTTCTAAATTCAACGGTGGAGGTGAAAATCATACATTTCTAGCGTCAGCAGCAAAGACTTAAGATAAAGATGTAAAGATTGTTTATACGGAAAGACATTTTTGTTTCAGTGAAGAGTGAAAATGTTACATTAACTGCATACATTGGTCTCAATATTGGCTAAAAATAGATACCACATCAAAAGCCTGAGAAACTGTAATGAAGAGCAAAAGATTTTAGATGTTCTTGAAAGCGATGAGGTGCTAAGTTATACTTCCATTTCACTACTATAATGCACCGCAGCAGTTGCTGAAATGAACTCTGTCTGTGGTTGAGTTTGACACCTTGGTCTAAATGTTGTAGCGACAGTGCTGTGGTTAACAAGCTTGGAAAATACAGTATTTTAGCATGCCAGGTACGAGGTACAAATACACAGAGGAAGTCAAACCACTGACGCAGCAACTGGGACTCGTCACAAGCCGAGGAAGAATTTACCAGTGGCAGGGAAACATGGTTAAGACACGTCAAACGCCAAGCTGACCAGTCACTGGGAACATTCAGAGACAGTGGGTGGATGCTCAGCAGGTCTGTCCTTGCTATGACATCACCAAACTTCCAAGATGGTTATTTTGAGAGACACGAAATACGGAGAGAAGAATGACGTCAACAACTTCAGGCTCATGGAAGGCAATGTTTTCCAGACACCATGTTGTAGAAAATGAGGTTCATAAACATTCTGTCATAACAGAGGTCATGAAAACGGTAAGGTTAGTAAGTCAAAGATCTGACACATACAAGTCCAATAAAACATGATTAAATGAGAGATTTGGGTGGGTCTAAATGTTTTCTGAAACATTGCACTAGTAATAATCTCAACAAGTATAAGATAATTTCAGACTTGTGTTTAAAATAACTGATTCATATGCTAATTCAAGGGCATTATTTCTAAAGAAAAAAGGACGTATTGTGGTATATTCTTCATGTGATAGGCGCATAACGCACCACACAACAAACCTGATCAAAACATGTACCGTCAATTGTCTGAATGAAACTTTATACAGGGTGAAGATACTTCATGGACGCAGTACTTTTCCAAGGTAGTTCATTTGCGTCAGAGGTGGATGTTGGCGGTTCTTCTCCCACACAGGGGCTTTTCTGACGACTCCAGGAATTATGACCGCAAATTCGAAGTCGCACATTCGAAACCTACAAACCTAAAAACCTCTCCATATTTGTACAAGAGTCTCGACATTCATGGTTCGAATGGTCCGTCAAAGAGCGGCAGCTTTTTAAAACGTTGTAAAGCACCCGCGGGTGAAAGTTTGGTCTGAAGAACAGTAACACAGAACTCACGGCGGCCGCGTCCCGTCCTCCAGCTGGCGTCACTGAGAGAAACTCCACACGTCAGGAGCCGCAAGTGTCGGCGCTGGCTGGCGAGAAGCAAATATTATTGAACACTTGACGTGACGGCCGGCAGCTCCGCCCCCACGCGCAGGCGCAGTCACGTTACTATCACGACCGACGACGAGGAGCTGAAGTGACGTCAAATAATTTGCATTAAAAAAAAGTTTCACGATTCATAACCGTCCTTTGAAAACGTGACCCAAAATGTTCCGCAGCAAAAATGGCACACTTCCGTGACTACAAGGATAAAACAGTATTTGCATTCAGGGTCAGAGTGTCTTCTGTGTTCAGAGGAAGAGCAGTGCTGTTGGTTTCCTCCTTGTGATCTGTCAGAAAGCATGAAAGTAGGTCACATGACAAACAATCTGTCATGAAGTCTCACTGCTGCAGCGCCCTCGCGCTACAGCTCATCTCATGGCTTCCCAGAACTGAGAGACCCGGGTGTCCCTCAGCCGCTCCTCTGGACAGTGGATCTGCTCTCAGAGAGCTGCCTCGCAGAGAATAAACTCATGTCACTCATTCGTGTCAGCAAACTTTAAAGTCTCATGGTCACCACCTTCAGCTCCTGACCAAAGTTAAGGACTGTGATAAACCAGAGGAGGACAGCTTTGCCTTCATCATCCTCATCCCACACCAAACCAGAGAGAAAGCTCCAGGTCCAACACAGTGGAATCGTCTGATGGAGCCCGACTCATACGGTCCAAGAGGAACTCTTGGACAGTTCAAGGTCAAAAATTCAGAAATCCAAAATCATTGTAACCTCGATGACAGAACCAACAGAGGAACAAGGTTCTTCTCCAGCACTAGCTAAACAAAACCCTCAAGAAGCCTTGAGCATCCTGGTGAGGATCAACAGAAGGTCTTACTAACCATGTTTTCTACAATTAAAACCCCACAAGATGAAGATGTTTACAGGTGGTTTTATTGACACAAGAATCAGCCATTGATAATAGCATAAAATCGTATTGGATCAAGGTCCATTAAGACACTGACTTATGAATAATAGTTCTGAAGAGGCCATTTTTAGAGGAGAACATGGCCTCCTTGTGTGACATTTGGGAGGGATACTGGAGCAGTATGTGGCTGTGGCCACAGTAGGATTATAGTTCATGTGATCAAAGACCGGAACTCAAAATCAGTCAGAGTTCATGAATCATTTCTAAAAGGCACCATAGAAACCCGCAGCAGGAGATACTCAAGTGTAGGTGAGTGTTATTCCAGCAGATGTTGGAAGGCAGCTGTGTTGACTTTCTGCTGTTTGGAGAAGCAAGAGTCCAGCCAGCCTTTCTGCACAACCACAGCCTGAGGATACTGACTCAGAAGATCTTGCAGCTCCTGATGCAGACACAGAGAGAGTGAGAACGTTATCATTCATTCGGTCAAAGGCAGCGTGGTTAGAAGCTCTACTTAACCTGAGAATGGACTTTGCTTTCAACCTCAGCAACGATGTGGGTGACAGCAGTGCTCATGACCTCCTCTTCATCTCCGTCATAGGTGCACTGGAGTTAAGGAGCCGTGACATTTCAACTGTGATTCCCCTCGGTCTTTTCTGCAGGTCCACTCCCTTAACCAAACAGTGAATGTCAGCAGGACCAACGCAGTCTATTTGTTGTGGAGGTCGGATTATTTAAAGAAGGCTTTGCCGTTAGGTATGAAAGGATATGTGATGAGGTAGCGTGACAGCCTCTTCCTCTCTGACAGCGACAGGTTGAAGAAAAACACACAAACTCCTGCCATGAAACTGGGGAGCTCGTGGAGGGTCTGCAGAGAAGAGGTTCCTGCTTCAGGTTGTCTGCTGCTGGTCTGCGGTGGGGGGGAGGGAGCAGCAGCTGTGTGTTTGGCAGAGCGACTGTGATAGTATCTGTCAGAGTCAGAGAAGTGATAGAGACGTTACTTCGAAGAACGAAGAAATGTAGAGGAAAAATAGTGATGCTGCGTTTCCTTACACGAAGGTTTGAATTCCCCGAGAGGCCAGGTGCTTCCGGATGAGCCGCTCCGTGCCATACCAGTTGAAGCCTTTCGTGGAGTGACCGATGCGCGGGAGATGAACACTGGCTGGAAAAAGACAGTTCTGATCTCATTTAAGCCTGATTGTGTAAAATCCATGCAGCGACAAGTCAAAATACTCGACGATGAAAGACTATTGAATTAGTCTCATGTTCGGCTTCATGTGTTGACCACTCACCACCACTCTCTTTTCTGTGAGTGCACAACCTTAGTACATGCAACAGTTAAAACTCAAATATAAAGTTTCCAAACGACATGTTTTCAACAATTCAACACATTCAACACATATTTACAACAGCAAAATCAGACATGTTGACACGTTTATTCTCCCCTGACATTAAGGCGAGAACATAACCGAGTAAATACTGAAATTACTAGTGATATTGGGAGTCACTTGGAATCAAAAATAAAGCAAGATCAAACATTTTAACTGAATCTCTTGAATATTTTGTTGAATCAGAAACTGAAGTCTGATGGGAGCATCATCCACGAAAATGCCTCATGTATGACCAGGTAAGTGACAAGAGACAAAAACAAAAGAGGATTCCCATTCATAGTTGGCAATGGTGATCGTAGTAGTAAGGAAATATTCAAACCATCTCTGTGTTGTGTTGTCTTTGTGAGTATTCAGGTGAAGTGGCTCACACGTCTAGAGCTTGTTTTTGTAGCCAGCTAGCTGCCCTCTGCTCTCCCATTCTTACCTGGTCACATGACGCCCCACTGCATTGAATGACTGAATGATTTGTTTGCCGACTCTCTGACCAGACTCTAATTTAAGATTATGATTTACATTTGAAGAGTTGGATCAATCACGATGTGAGGAGAGAAACCACAAGCGCTTGTAGTTATTTTAAATATTGTTCCTGGACAGATTTGTGCCTATGTACAGCATTAATGCGTCAGAGCATCTTCCCGGTGGGTTTGAAATGTGCATCACAGCAGCAGTGATAGAGCCGATTTGTGTTGTTCCGTGCTTTGTGATATGAACCCATCCTAATGGTGTCTGTTCCTACCCTTCTTTCTTCTGGCAGCTGTGTAAATCTTCTTCAGTCCCTCGTCGAGGGCGGTGAGGAGGATCCCCGACAGCTTGTTGGCTTTGTCTCTCTGCTGTGCCACGATAAGGGCCAGCTGGGGGGAACATGCAGGAGCAAAAACAAAATCTCTCTTTCACTATACACAAACAGGCTGATTCGCAGCCTTCGTACCTGATCTTGTCCATCTACCCGGGACTGCTTGTCATCGATGGGAAACAGCAGTACGTTTCCAAGCTCCAGATCTGCATAACAAGATGAAAACCCATTCGGTCTGGATCATCGCTTTGACTCAGGCATCGGGTGATTTTACCTTTCATCTTGCCAGCCATTTCATATCGCTTCCGTGGTTCATCTGATCTCACCTCCAGCGCCGTGAACAAACCGCCTCTGCCCCACCAGCCTGAGTCATCTGCCGAGAATGTTTTTGCTTATGAAATAACACCTGACTTACAGATAGATCTGACTGCCTTTAGCATGGCTTCATACCAACACAGTGCACAATGATGGCATCTCCATGTGCAGCGTGAGGATGAGTGACATCACCCAGAACGTAGTTGATGGCAGTGCTCTCCTCATCAGTGGAAGACACACTCCCCTCATCATCATCATCTTCCTCCTCTTCCTCGCTGTCAGGAGCTTTCAGGCAGAGCGACTTGTAGCCACATGATTCCCACCATTTCATTCTGTGAATTTTGACAGAGAATTCAGGACATTTTACTACACTGATGTGAAATAGGGTAATAAACAGTGGACGGGCTCACTGAGAGTGACTCACAGCGTCTCCATCTTAAGGCTGCAATCCCACACAGAATATCTGGATTTATATCGCAGTATTTGTATGAATGTGGCAAAGATGTAGAGAATTTCTTTTTACAATTGCTAAAGAATTCTTCTGTTAGGGTACAGATAACCGATTTTCGATACATGATGATGATCTTTGTTGACCTTTAGCAGCTGAATGTTTAGAATTTAAAGACTTACTCACAGACTTCACATGGGAATTTGACAGGTTGCATGTAAGATTATGTGACAAAACAGATCTTCAAAGCAGCTAAAGATGAATTCTAGCCAATTTGGCTACTTACTTTTTCAGATATTTCTGCTCCTGTTGCCTCTTTTTCAAGTCCTCCTGAAGTTTGGCTCTCTTGGCTGCAGCCTCCTCCCTCCTCTGCCTCCTCAGCTCCAGCTCGGCCTCCGTCAGTGGTTTCCGCTTCCTGGTGGGAATCCCGAGAGCTGCCGACAGTGAGACCTGGAGATGTGTCCAACCATCAAGTTAGCCTCCAAATGAATGCACAGTCAAATGCAATATTCATCAATGGAGTTGGAGATTTCTTGACCCAATTTCTAATCTATTTACTAAACTATTTGAATTCCTTCAAATACAAACATGTAGTTACAAAAGTGTTCATTAGAAAAGACTCAACTGGACTAGGCAGGTATGGAAGATATTATATTTTTTAAGTTTTTTAAATGTATTTTTTTTTTTAAGTGGACTCACTGAACAACTCTGAATATAAACAAAAGGGACACTGCAGATGACGATAGACTTGTAGGAGTCAAAACCATCAAATAAACACTGAATAATTTGTGATTGAAGTGAGGATAAATAGTGAGTCACCTCTGTTTTATTTCGTAGCGCTCGGCCCTCTACAGCTGCTTTCTCAAACTCAGCTTTCTGTGCCTCCAGAAGACTCTGGAATCTCTCCTGGTCCTCAGAGCTGGTAGCCTTGCTGTAGTCCTTCCCCTCAAAGTAGTACATGTGGTCTGGAATGAAAGTAAAGCATATAGTTAGAGCGATGAGAAAGACAACTTGCATTACATTTCATTCAGACTTTGCTCTTCAGATTCGGCGTCACTCTCGTCTTCCTCTCCGACAGCTGCTTCCTCGTCTTCCCACTGTCCGTTCCGTGATGATCCAAGGATCTTATCCAGTTCTAGGTTCTGAACAGAACTTTCATCAGACGACAGGAGCTTGTCCACACCAAACTTCAGGATCTCACTGAGCTGTGGGAGGTCAGAATAATGAGTGAGCAACGCGAATATGACGCAGAAAAGACACGACAACACTAAACGTCTCAGTTACTACCGACTCGTGCGCATTAGAGTGATGACAAGCTTTCACAAACCTGTAGTCCTCCCGGGGCTGACTGGTCCTGATCCAGCAGCGAGAATCTTCCCTCTTCTATCACTGTGTTTGTGAGACGCAACTTGGACGTTGCGCGAGAGTACATCACTTCCTCTACCGTGTCTCTGGCCAGAAGCCTTATCACCTTCACGGGCCTCAGTGGAAACATACAGAAAATTGAACCACAGATTCGATCAAATCTTACAATCCGCTCCACTGCTCTCATTCATGAAGCACCTGTTCTGACCAATCCGATGAGCGCGTGCAGCAGCTTGCAGGTCATTCTGAGGATTGAAGTCACTGTCCACGAAAATGACAGTGTCGGCAGCAGTGAGGTTCATACCAACTCCACCTGCAGCCACAATCACGACACGTGTGAGCAGACAAATGCAATGCTGGTTCACACACACAGGGATATTGTGTTCACGTTGATATAATATGGTGTTTATTCTAAAAGCATCTGCAGTCAACAGAGGAGACACAAGTTCTTTTGTAAAAGGAAACGTATTACAGGAAACCAGATGTGCATTAACCGAGGTTTAGGTGACCTCGTTTTCCCGGACGTGTTTTACTGCCACGCTTCTTATCTCTTTGTCATCACCTTTCTTTCCTTTCGGTTACTTATTTGAGTGTTTAGAAGGGTAACTGATCTGAGTTGGCTTGGATGTGGAAACCTAGTGAGCGGATACCATATATCACGTAACACTTCTGCAACGACTGACCTGTTATCATATCTTACAACGCACAAACTCAGGAGATGAAAGAAAGTGAACAGGCGTTTAACAGAGATAATGCAACAAAAGGTTTTGGGAAGTAAAAGCAAATTGCACATTTACATCTGCAGAAAATTGAGAAAATAGATATGAACCTGCCCCTTCATAACACAAGTAAACTACTTAGTCCAAGTAACTGCTGCACTTGAATAATAAACCGAGTTTGCCTGTCACTGCTACAACACTTTTTCTACACCAGTGCACTTTTACCTTCATTCTCCAAAAGATATGTTCGGCTCACCTGCTTTTGTGCTAAGAAGAAAGACAAAAATGTCCTTGCTGCTGAAGTTCTTAACAGCGAGATTCCGTTCTTCTCCTCGCACCGATCCATCTAGACGTTCATAGCTGTAACCTGGACAACAGAGTGTTAGAATTTCATCAATATTGCACTCACACACAAGAATCGCTACAGAAACAGCAATTCGAAATTCTAATTTGGTTTCTCAGATGCAATTACATAAATGTTTATCAACTTAATGCTAAAATCATTTAGAAGCAAAATTTAGAAACTACATTAAAATAGAAACCACTGCAATGTCAGATTTGTTGAAAAGTTTACATTCATTTTCCAATGCAGTGTTATTTTTGAGAGAGAAAATAGTAATGTACCTCTATACTCCATGTAATCCTGAAGAATGTCCAACATTCTGGTCAACTGAGAGAACAAGAGTACTCGATGACCCCTAAACAGCCCATAGACACGGTAGGTCAGACACTCAACTCTGCCGCTAGGTGTCACTACTTGACAAATAGTGGGACAAACCCCTCCTGCAGGTAGCTCAGCATGCTGTCTAAAAGACAAAGTTTTCCACTTGCGTCGATCAGATGCTCCCCCATCTCGAAAGGCTCTGGCTCCACCCCTAACATGAATCCAAAACAGTCTTTTGAGTGTCTGGTTGAATCCTGTGACGCATCATTCCACTCAGCTGCCTCTTACCATCGAACAGGTACGGGTGATCGACGCACTTCCTCAGCTGCATCAGTATGTTCAGCAGACGGGTTTTATTGCCGTCTCCGCCGAAAGCCTCTGAAAACAGATCACATAAATGTATTTATATTGGACTTCTGAATTGTTTATTGGAGTTCAAGCTCTCACCAAGATCCTTCATCAATATCGCTTTGTAGTATTTCTTCTGCAAGGCCGACATGCCGTGGTAAACCACCAGCTCCATCTTTTTGGGGAGATCGAGAGCCACTTCAGACTTGACACGTCTGAGCAAGAAGGGCTCCAGGATAGTTTGGAGTTCAGCAGCTGTGACCAAATGAAATAGTTATTTTTGCAGTCTGTATTGCAGTATTGCTGTTTGTCAACCAGACTACACCAAATTATATATTTTGTATATGTTAAAGATAAGAAGATAAACACACTGTCACAATTACACTAAAAGATTATTATTAACAGACCAAGAAAGAAGGGAAAAATAGGATTTAAATGACCAGAAAGGTCACGGTTAAGTGGAAAAAGGAAAATAATGAGGTGTAACTATGCTGCAACACGCTTAACAAAAAGGCTACAAGTTTTATAATTCAAGATTTAGATCAGAAAGATGTCATCTATGTAGTAGTTTGACCTTTAAAAGGTCAGTTTTGCAACACCATTTGTTAGTCATAAACCATTATAATTAACTTTGTCCAGATAAGAATAGAATCGTGTCAGCCAGTCATTTAAGGAAAACACTTTAAATAAAATGCAAAAGTAGGACATTCAATGGCAGCTGAATTGTATCAGAATTCCAAATTGTATTACAGCAATAGTAGTAGTGACAGCAATCTGTAGCATCTATGTTCAATTCTACCACAATAAGAATTGCAGCCAGTAAAAACAGCTTAAGATTTTACCAAGAGTTGGTTGTTTCTGTACATTGGAGTAAGCCTCAACAAATTCTTCAACTTCGTCAGGGTCAAAGACGCTGGGCTGAATGAAGCTCAAAAGAGAGTAGAGCTCCTTCAGGTTGTTCTGGATGGGGGTTCCTGTCAGCAGAACTCGGAAGTCAACTGAAAACTATAAAGCAAAGTAACAATAAACCACAATGATGTAAAGAAATAAACTTAAATGCAAAATGAAAGAGTGAAAAATTGTACATTTGTCAGGGTTTGGTGCAGCAGAGACTCTTGATTCTTCAGGCGATGAGCTTCGTCCACAATCAGAATCTTCCACTTCCACCTGAGGAAGGGACAGAAAAAAATAACTGCCACTAATGTTTGTAATAAAGACCAAAAAACCGTCAATAAGTCGTGCATTCCAATAAATCACAAATTCTTTTAGGCACAATCATCGCAGATCTTGAGAGAAGACATTGTGAAAAGCAGCTTAACATTAATGACAAAATAGAACCTGTTTTTAGTTGTGTTGAATTTATATAACTAGTGTGGTGAGGGTTGCTTCTTTTCAAGTGTGTTCTCTTTCATCCTGTGCTTAGAATGTCTGCAGTGGAAAAGAGAAGCTCTCCTCTTTCACTGTACTTTGTAATGTGAGGTAAAAGAAAACTGTAATGTGCACGATTTGTTGTTTATGTAAAAAACCAAGCATTGTTTTACTTTGTTTCTTTTTTGTTTGTTTTTTGATTCAAACGAGATAATCGCATACCAGACATGATAACATGAGCACAAAAAAGTAACCGTTGTCCATATGAAACTTACCGTCTCAAGAAAGAAGCATCTCTGAGACACAACTGCAAACACATTGGAAACGAGTAAGTTTCATAAATAAAGACAGAATAATAAGTGAACACACACCAACCTCATAAGTGGTCAGCAAAACATGGAAGTCTTGTGCCTTTGCTTCCTCCTGGATCTCTGCCCGTCTGTCGGCATCCCCTTTGTAGCACAGTGCGGTCAGAGATGGTGCGATGCTGGAAGCCCAGATTCATGATATAACGCATGTCACTCATGTTGTCTTCAGACCTAACGATCATCTATACCATTCCAGCTCCTTCCTCCAGTTCTCCAGCACAGAGAGCGGACTCAAGACTAGGAAAGGACCTTTCACTCCATGAGCACCAGATGCGTGGATTAGTAGAGAGATGGTCTGTAAGCAGATGAACTCAATGAGATACTTTTCGCTCCAAAACAAATGAACATGAAAATTGATTGATGCAACATGTAAAAATAGTCCTCAATATATTCTAGCTTTTTCTCTCACTTTAAAAATGAATTGACTTGAATCAACCGTAACACATTTATTCATTGTCATTGAACCTCACATTACTACTCTGTTATTAGGGAACAATAAGTGGACATGTACATGTTTGCACCTACTGACAATGAACCAAAATTTGAGCAGGATGAAGGCAATCTAATAAAATACGACTGCTTTTTGTCATGAAAAGCATAAATGAAAGGAGTCGCTGGCTGACCTGGCAGGTTTTGCCCAGACCCATTTCGTCTCCCAGGATACATCCCTGCTGGTTCTGGAGACACTGAGAGAGCCACTGCACTCCGTCCAACTGGTACTCCCTCAGCTGGATCCCTACACGAAAAAAAGTTACTTGATTTTCGTTAAACCCGCTACAACTTTATGACAGAGCTATAAATTTACACGCGTGTGCAAATGAAGCTATTTTCCCCATCATCCATGTTGTGTACATTTCAGTTCAGTATTGCACGTTATAAAGAACAACTCTGGTAACAACGAAACGAATTCTGACCTTTCAAACCGAAACTCTGAAGCTCACTTTGAGCGATAGGAGTCTTCTTTTTCTTTGCCGTTATGTTTTTTATTTTGGACAAAATATCCTTCATCGTTAGTTTCAGTTTACAAGTGAGAAGAACATGTACAGACAAAACCGCGCAATACTGCTGTCATGTCACTTCCGGGTTCAGATCACGTGATCCGGTGGCGTTTCCCTGTTGGTGTTTTTAGATGAAAAAAAATAAACTGGATAATGACGTTAATTAAAAAAAAGAGCAGATTCCATCTTCATTAATAACACTGAAGAGTCAATATTCTTAGTTTAAACGTTCGCTCATTAGAGGCATTGGTTCACTCCACTTACATAAATCAACGGAATCAACGCGATTAAGCCTCCTATCGGCCCAAATAAAACATTACAACAACAAAACCCCGAATAAGAATAAGAATGAGAATAAAAATAAAAATAAGAAGAGAATATACCGTAACATACCGTACTATATATATATATATATATATATATATATATATATATATATATATATATATATATTTTTTTTTTTTTTTTTTTTTTTTTGCATTTTAAGGGACGACAACCCTGCAGAAATAAACTAAAACAAAGTACAAAATTAAATAATTCTCATCTTTGCTGTGATGGTTGACGTGGACTCATTTAAATACATTTACAACAATATATAAAGCACATAATATTTGTCAACTGTCTTACCATCATTACATTTGATTGGCTTGCTACATACATGTTGCACTGCTCTCTGTGGAGGGGCGGTAGCTCAACAGACTGGCAGACAAGAGGAAGAGGGTGAGGTCCTTGATGGACAATGACCCCTATTCTCTCCACGTTGAGCCTTCTTCAGTCACTGGCTTATCCAACCCTGTGTCTGTGGCTTCAGCACCAAATCTACTCCTGAGGTCCTGCGACATGGTGTTTATCTTTATGTACTGATGGAAAACTGGCATTTTTTTATTTAAAGCCTTTACATGCAGCTAATGTTGCTTATCAATACCCTGTTTTTCCATTCAAACCAAATGGAAGCAGGAATTTGCCCCCAAGGCGCAATAATAAACATAGATTTTGAACTGTGCGTAGTCAGTTTGTAACGGAGACAAGTAAGGAGTATCCAAAGATTTTTTTTTTCTTATCCATCTTTTCTTATCTTATCTTAGAATCCACTACGGATGTTTTGAATGACCCACAATCAAAAATGAAATCACAGAGGACCGAATGATTTTCCAAGCAGACATATTTATTTCTTATTTGATACACCTTTGACCAGCGGCATCATGTGCTCGCGGTTGGCTTTGACAGGATTTCTAGCGAGGGTCCTCACTGTTGTTTACTAAAAATAAATACAAGACAGAAAATGTTCCACGGCTCAAAAATATACAAAGGATTCAAATTCATGTAAACTTTGAAAAAAAAAAAGGTTTTTACACAAGAAACAATTCAACAACCTGGTGACATTTTTTAAAAAAGTTGCTGTATTTACAAGTTTGTACAGGAAAGAAAAATATAAATCTGACAGCTACAGTAATTAAGAATTGATCCGAACCACAAATTGATCTGGTACCACAAGCTATTTAAGAACAATTCAGTCAAGTAAACAAAGGGTGGATATTTTGTTTGCAAGTATCCTCCCGGTCCAGAAAGTTAAATGTTAAATCAAGGAGAGTTTTTAAATATCTGGTGCTACAGCAAGAGACCATACAAGTTTCACAAAAATTACCTTTTCAGTGCACAAAAACATGGAATGAAGATTTTGACAAATCCCTTCACGTACCACGTTAAAGAAAGAATTACTGAAAATATGTTGCCATTTTAGTAAGTAATGAAATGTAATCCCCCCCTTTTTTAGCTTATTATTTATTTCCGTTATGGCAGTTTTGGGTGCTTAAAATTGTTTTATTTAAAATGTGCTCATTCTTAAAGTGTTACTGTTGTAAATATCCCAGAGATTTATAGATTATATGCAGTGGCTTGTTTCAAGTATTAGTTGAAACACTTTGATTAGAAAAATAAATATATTTATTCATATTTCATTAGGAGAAAATAGATGGGGTTTAGCACTCTGTAAAACTATTCCGATCATCCACAAACACTGAAATATTTGACATGAACCCTGCATCTCATGCGGAGCGACGTAAAATAAGGCATAGTTGATCCCCTTGAACACTTCCCTCTCGCCTTTTGCAACAGTACATAAACACATTTAAGTCAGCAAACCAGGTACGAACCTAAAAGGTTGATTCACATTCTCCCACTTCAGTATCACTTTTCAGACTCCAGCAAAAACACCTGCGTTCCTCTCACCTCTCGATTGTCAAGTTTTCAGTTGTTCCTTTTGCTTATTTATTGCATAAAAACTACTCATGCTCATTCATCTGTGTGCTTATTGACAACTGTGACTTGGGTGGTAAACTGATCCAAAGTACAAATGGTGCAGAAGAAAGTATTCACAGAATACACTAACAGGATACATTTTACTGAGGAGTGATTAAAAGGTTATATTTTTTTAAATTGACAAATTGGAACAGCAAAGTGTCTAAGAGTGGGATTTTTGGGTAAAGCAACACCTAGATTACAGTAAATCTTCATGTCATACATCTCTTTGCATACTATATATTCTTAAAATATATATATTTACGTGTTATTTCTAACTGACAAAATAGCAACCAGAAGGGAAAACCACGATAAGGTAACTCTTCTATATAATCTGTTTGTAAAAACCTCTTCCGCCCACTGCATTTTGTTTATGAAAATATTTGTAAAAACTAGCAGTTCCTGAAGTGTTTCTCATCTAAGAGGAGTCTTGTGAGGACCGGTCGTCATGGGGGCTCCCGTCGGAGTTCTCAGTTTCCCCCTCAGAGATGGCCTGCATGGGCGCTGAGTAGAGTCTGGTGCGCATGCTGTAGCGGCTGCTGTTTGACGGCGGAGGGACCCTGGATCGGCCTTGTCTGGAAGAAGCAGCTGTGGGGAAGGATTTAGGTGAGAAACTCTCAGCATTGGCTTTTGGGAAGGGGCTCGAGGTCACATCTGGTCCGCATTGAAGCTGCAACTGCTTTGGCAAAGGTGAGCCGAGCTCCTGAGACTCCAACGCGCACTCTGCTGGAGATTTGGGCGTGATGGGGCTCCTGAGGATTTCTGTAGCCGACATGCGGTAGCTGGAGTCAGAGCGACTGCCCTTCTTCAACAACAGCAGTTTGAATTCCTCATTGGAGGTGCTGGACTTCTTCACGTTTCTGTAGATGGGCCCGGGGGTCTTTTGTAGTCCAGAGGGGCTCGTGATGGAGTGCGGGGACGCCAGCGGAGTGGGAGAGCCCACGCTGCTGATGGGGGAAGTGATTCCTGACGCAGCACCCAGCCGAGCTCTTGCAGCCATTTCTGTGGAATCTTTTCTTCCCAACACCTTCCTCTTGGATCTGTTCATTAGAAATCACAAACACTTGTTAGGAACCCCGAAAAGCTGTCCAGCTTCGATCAGTCCTGCAGTTAAGACCCTCACCTGTGTATCATGGCAAACAGATCTTCAGTAGTCCGTGACTTCGTCGGGGACAGAAACACAGCATCATCCTCAGACCGGGAGTCATCACTCAGGGGAGAAAATGCTGACTCATTGGATGTGGAATCTAAGGAGAGAATTAAACATTAACTTCAAGCTGTGGACATCAAGGTCGTTCTTCATGATCAGACAGACTGACCTTTGCAGTTGGAGTCCTCGGCCATCAACTCCTCCTTCTCGTCCAGAGAAGTACTTTCAGCTGAAGCACTGGATGACTCTGCGTCTTCACTGTCATCTTTTTGGACTGAACTCTCCTCCGGCGTCGGACCATCAGTGTCCTTATTGTCCACACTCTCTGGTCCCTTGGGTGAACTGTGCAGGTCTGGCTCCATGATGTCTGCCTCCACTTTCAGTGGCTCTTCGGTTTCAGACTGTGAGCTGCAGAACTTAGACTCGTTGTCCTCAGCTTTCTCCTTCAACTGCCGTCCCCACGGCAACCTGCACACTGATATGCTTTGCAAGAGATCAGGAGCATTTCTGTTGCGCTCATTCAGCGATTCGTATCCATCTGAAAGTTCCTCTTTTGAGGAGTCAACTCGTTCAAATGACTGCGGAGACTTTGTTGAATCGTAGTTATTGCTGAGTAATTGCTCGCTCTCTTTCCCCTGGTTGGTTTGGTCACTCAGACTTGTCTCCTGCTCTTTGCTGACGGAGCGCAGCTGGACAGAGTGCAGCACTGACGGTGTGATGGCCATGGCAGGGTTGTTATACACATCTAAGTTTGTGCTTTGGGGTTGTGGCTTACTTTGATGGAAGACTTGTGCAGACGTCCTGTAAGCTGAACTTCTGTTGCTGACAAAGGCACTGAGGTCTAGGTGGGAGGGAGGGACGATGGGTAACTCCAAATCCTTCTTGGATGTTGCTGCATCCTTGCAGGAAGACTGAGTGAGAGACGACTTTCTCTCTGGGACTTTGGGTTTTCTCTTGCCACTTGAAGGGGACAGCGGTCCGGGAAAGAAAGCAGAGGGGAAGGACGACGTGGGCGTCTCTGACTGACTGGAGTAGCCGCTCGACGGGCTGGCGAGGCCGGCCAGCTTCTCCGGGGACGACAGCTTGTACTCGCCCTCCACCGACGGCAGTGATGGTGTGGTGGCCCTGGAGTCCGACTGGGATGTCTGGGACCCTGAACTTTCCTGGGACTTGATGCACTCGATGACTGTTGTACCTGTCGCTGTGCTGGAGTTCGACAGCGACCGGTACGGATCACTGGATTTTAAATCATTTAAGAGCCAGAGGTCTGCGTATTCTGACTGGACGACGCCCTCGTCTTTGAAAGAGTGAGCGTCTGTGGAGCTAAACACACCCAAATCAGGCAAATCTGATGAACCCTCCACCCCCCACACCCGGATCTGTCCCTCCCTTTGCCGGGGTGAGCCGGACAGAGCAAGCTGCAATTTCTTCTCCTTGCAGGACAGTTTCTGCCCACAGCTTATCTTTGGTTCCTTCTTCACAGGAAGGTTTCCCTCACTATGTATTTGCCTCAGCGATGAGCTCCTCTTGGGCGGCGACGGCTTGGACTTTGGTTTGCGTAGAGACAGGCATCTTCTCCCAAGAGTCATGTGACTACCTAAGTCTGACAGGCCACAGTCTGAGCTGGAAAATGCATAGTTGTACGTGAAACTTCTGCTCTCTTTAAGCCCACAGTCAAAGTGCATGGAGGTGTAGTAACCTTCTGTGTCCACAGAGTAGTGCGACACCGTGTCGGCCTTCTCTGACAGCGGCTTGTCGGAGAAGCTGCTTTCACAAGTGGCCATGCTGGTGAAACTGGGGCAGCCGAGGCTGCTCTCAGCCTCCCGACTGGGCTCCGGACTGAAGTCCTGTGGGAGAGGGGCTTCTGCGTTGCTGTAGCTCCACTCCCCCTCAACATTAGTGTCCACTCCAACCTCTTCTAAAATGTCCATGGCAGTGGAGGAGAATGACCCGGCTCGCTGGGTCCTCATGCCCTGAAACTGCTCCAGCAAGAAGCCACTCTGGTCGTCGTTCGCATGAGATGTAGCATTCAGCGATAGCTCTGAGTCGCAGTGTGAGGAGCCAGTGAGATGTGGGGAGGCGGCCAGGGGGAGGGTCTCGGAGGTCTGGGAGGGGCACGTGGAGCTGCTGCCGCTCCAGTTCCCACTGGACGACTGGTGGTCGTCTT
Organism: Synchiropus splendidus; assembly: GCF_027744825.2. Lineage (NCBI taxonomy): Eukaryota > Metazoa > Chordata > Actinopteri > Syngnathiformes > Callionymidae > Synchiropus > Synchiropus splendidus. Next base: position 17,135,207 of record NC_071334.1, read on the forward strand.
TGTGATCCATCTGACCTCCCAGCACTCCCGCAGCTGAGACAGAGTGCACAGGACTGCTGAAGGTGTCCGAGCTGGAAGACATATCACAGCTGCCCATCTCCACCTTCCTGGGCAGCTGAGACCTGGACCTCTCCATCCAACGGCGCTCTGGACTTTCTGTTAGCTCCTTGAACTTTAGGCTCCCCAGCTGTCGGTCAGACATTGCCTGGTCATCAGCGCTTTCCTCTTCATCCTTCAGAATCAACTGCCCAGCTCCGGATAAGAAATCCTCAGCATCAAAAGGAGAAAGCTCGTCCTCGTCATCGCTTCTGTTGCTGATCCTTCCTTCCCGTGGAAGACTGCGTGTCCGCAGCCGGGCGTCCACCGCTGTGAACATTGTGTCGGCGTCGTCCTGCAGTAAACAGATATTGCCAGCGGACTGAGAGAGACAGAGGGACGCTCCCTGGCCACGCTGGGCCCGGATCCTCCTCCGAGATGGAGCGCCAGGTATCAGGAACTCCTCAGTCTGGCAACCCGAGTCTCTGGTGCCGTGATGGCGCGTCAGTTCCTCGTTGGATGGAGTGATATCCAAACTTGCATGAACGATCACAGTTCGCTCTCTGGCACCAGGGGAGTCATCAGAGTCTGTGGGCAAATAACCCTGAATTTTAGACTGCAGTTTAAATCTCTTTAATGTCACATAAAGCGAAACGTGCAGCCACACACGTGAATATGGATATGATATTGTAGTTTGTTGATCCACGCAGGACAGTGGTCGTAATGAACGAGAAAGCAAGCGTTATCACTATAAGTGCTTTGCACTAAGAGAAGAGGCACTGAACTACTACTGACAGCCCTGGAGCAACAGCATATCTGAACAAAAGAGAGTGAATAGTGGCTTCTTTTCTAACACCCACTTAAATGTGTGCAACTCACCCAAATCCTGTTGCAACTGTCTGGGAACTCCAGCAACGGTCCTGCGTCTCCTCAACTTCCTTCTCCGCTGAAGCAAAGACTGGGAGTGAACGAGCGAGCAGCGCACACTAGCATCTCTGTCGAAGCCAACGCCTGTGAAGACGACGTGACATGTGAGGAATCATTGTCCGCCATGAATCACACGCACTAAAAACTCAAAAAGAGTACATGGTGGATCATTGCATCGGCTGGAAAACTGCTGCAAACTCGATGGTACGCTGTTGTAAACATGAGAACACCACGAATTAGACGCATCATAAAGCATCCTTTATGTAAAGTCTCCCTTAGAACATTCTTGACTTCTCAGCACCATAGTAATCACAGGACTTTGCTTACAATGAGCATTCTTTCATCAACTGTCTGTGACTCAGACACACTTGGCGACAACTTCTCTTTTGAGAGGATGTGAACAGGAGTAAATAACCTCTCGGGTCGCGCCTTTCAGCAGTTTGGAACCAAAACCAATTATCATTCATGTCACAGCATCGAGGCGGTTTGCAACAGCAGCCACAAAGCCACGCACAGAACATTGCTGAGCACAGAGAGGACATGGATGAGGTGTCAGCCACCATTCACATATTTAATACTGAGATGAACCTTCATATACAATTTTTGTCCGTTTAACCATGTTGTGGAAGTCATTAGTTGCACTTTATGTAGTAAATAGTGGAGCACTGAGTCCCAGCTCTTGTATTCTTTACTCTATAATTTTGAAGCTCTTTGCGCTCCATGAAAACAAAGCAACCCAAAATGTCGGAAACAAAAGACGCCGCAAGCTAACAGAGCAATTTCACAGAGAAATAAAGAAGAGTTTTCTCTTTACCGGTCACATTAATGGGGATGATACATGAGTTGATCACTTGTGAGTTGCTTTTCATTCGCTCCTCGGGGGTGGGCAGCGGCAGAGCTTTGGACCAGTTAGTCTGCTTATCCAGGGTGGTGGGGGTGTTAGGGATGGGAAACTTAGAGCGGTGACCTAGAGCCACCCCGTCTGTGTCGGGGTCAGTGGGCGCAGCCTGCAACAGATGGATAGTCGCATGGTTAGAAGGTTAGGTGGCATTGCATGTGAGTGACACAGCAGAGCCTCTGAAAGGTTTTGCGGCGGAGGAGAATTAAAGAATTAAAGATCACAGGACTAGTTCCATAGTGTCATTGATCCTGGTATCAACAAACAACAAATTCCAACCCAGCTCCACACACACCAGTATCTCGACTGAGGGCAAACCCTTTTCACTTCAATTAACAATTACAACCAATGAGAAAGAAACAAGGAACATTGAAAGTCAACACCTGCAGGTTAGAATGGTTTGAGTTTCATGCATTCTTACCTTGAGATTCCGTCAGACAGACACATGTGAAACTGGTAGTGAGAAGACCAACTAGTCTTCCCACCTCCACAACAACCTCCCACCCCCATTTAAATCTGTCTCCCCAGCCTTTGTGCTCTCCATTCCCATCAGACCAATGACAAAACCGCATCCACAAAAGAAACCTGTTTCCTTGGAAACTTTCCCCCAACTAGGAGGGGAAGAAAAAAAACCCCAAAGGAAACATTTACAGCTGATTTGTTTGAAGAGAAGAAAGCAGAGAAGAGTCTGACAGCGGCGGTGAGTGATATAAGTGTGGAGACTCTCCACAGTGCGTGATATGTTTGGGAACTAAAGAATGGTACTTGAGTAGAACAAAGAACCGACAGCTTATTAAGTGTGGTGCAGCACAGAGGAGCCATCACAGATCAGGAAGCAGTTGTCTGGCACTGGAGACGCTGTGATTCCTCCTGCTCCTACCTACTTAAAGGGAGACATCAGTATTGTGGAAAGCATGACTCCTAACATCCAAACCACTTCTATGCCAGAGCCAATGTTGGGGAGATATTTAGAAAACATACTTTTAACCTCACCTCTTTTACTTCTTGCAATTCTTACTTGTAGACACATAAAACATTCACAGGTCATAATCATTATAACAACTAATGATGAACTGTTTAACAACTTTAATTACAATAACGTCGGAGAATATTGCTTTACCATAATCTCGGCGGTGCTGCCCTCTGCAGGCAATCCAAGGAAACAGAATGCATTGTCCTGATGTTTCTTTATTTTAACAGAATCAATTTAATAAAACCTTTCGCCAAACATTGAAAAGTTTTTCCCTAAACCTTTCCCCTGCCTCACAAGAGCAACTCATGAGTTTCAATAATACTGCCGTTGCTTCAGGATTCACTAGTAAAAAGGGACCAAATGTGCAGAACAAGAAACCTGTATTAGATCAAACACACAAAGAAGGAGAGCAAGGCGGCGAGCGATAGAAGGCACACACGAGGAGGACAGAGGGAGGAACCAGTACCTTTCTGCTCCAGGGAGAGAAGCGGCAACATTCGGTGGGGGAGGAGGAGCGAGTGGTATCAAACTAAATAATAGGGGAAAAAAATGAAGACAACAACAGATGAAGATGGTGATATGCACATGAATTCACACATGCACAAACAATACATAGCATTGGGATTCACGAGGACGAGCAACAACTGTGAATGACTTATGTGAGATTGCTACAGGAATGTGGAGCACAACACGTATTGGAATAGACCAAATATATACACACAAAGGGTAAATCTTACTGTTGTCAGGAGTGTGCTCTTGTTGTCTCGCCTGTGGTTCAAGTCCGGGGAGGGGAACAGAGGCATCGGGGGCAAAGCAGAGACTGAGATGGTCACCCGCCGCCTTCTGTTTCCTAAAAGTCTCTGCTGGGGATCTGCAAAAAAAAAATCACTCAATATCATATGGCTGAAAAAAGGAATTTCACCCAGCATCCATTGTTATATTCTTAAAAATATTCTTTGACATCAATGAAATGCACTATTTAATAGTAGTAGTAGTTTCGGGATAATATTAAAACAGCTGTTACATAGTTCCTACTTCACTTTGTTATACTTCATGTGTTGACGCACAGTGTCCACCAGGAGGCAGACTGCCGCCACTCCTGAGAACATCAACTACGAACCAGGTCTGCATTTTAACACAAGGGCAGACTTAAAGGGTGACAGCTCTTATTTGGTGTTTTTTTTCCAGATGTTATCTGAGGTGTGTGTTTGGATTCCATCCCACCTTGGTGAGGGGAGTAAAGGCCAGCTTGTCGGTGCAGCTCTTCCAAGCATGATGGTCGTGTTGAAGGCCGGAAGACGTTCCTCTGCAGGTGCCAGGGAGCTTGGTAGTGTTGATTCAGCTTACTCTCAACATCTAGGTTTGAGACGGCTGAGGGGGAGAGACACAGTGGTTCAGATAACAATGGATGAAACCAGTAATTCCAAGAGTAACTCTCCAGTCTGGCTGAAGAAACACGGATGGAACAACTTAAAAAATATTAAAAAGTTTATATTTTTAATTTAAAGATGTTTGTGCAAACGTAAATATGGACACAGCTGTAAGTTGATTCAAAGAATTTAGCAAGTAAAGCAGTACGTCCTCTCCCAGCTACCAATGGTGATCACATGAAATTCACATAAAATTATTTGACTTTCTTATTTAGTGTATATCAAAGGTAACATGACCACACATCAATACTGAGATTGTTTTGCTGACAGCAGAGAAGATTATATGTTCCTCCACTCTCTTTAGATCAACTCGCAAGATCATTGATTCAGAGCTACTGAGGGTCACCAACAGACCTGTTGGGGGTTGTGAGAGGTCAAATTCCTGAGAGACAAAAGCACACCGGTTCCATGTTAACAACTAAACAGTGTTTACTAATGCAGTGGTGTCATCTGCAGACAAGGAGGCATTAGAGCAACCTGAGCCTTCAACTTTCATCCTCACTGACCAGCAGCAGGAACACTCTCATGCCGCCCCCCGCAGGTCTGCTCAGGTTACACTGAAATGCAGATAGTAATAGGAGGGTGGGCACTACTTTGCTTCGAGGCAGACTGTTTGTGAGTGATGTCACATTCACAGAATTCAGTTTTTCCCATACTCAGCTGCTCACAAACCATCAAGACAAGTGAAACCTTACGATGAGTTAACACAACCATGAGGACATTGTATCTGCTCTACTAGACAGTAACAAAAGAAAAATGATGGCCTCAGACCAGCAGACTGACACATCGGTCTTCCACCTGGCCGTCATGTCTGGGCTCATCCCTGACCTGTGGAATATGATGACTTGCTGTCTGTAGCATGCACAGGATTTTTCCTCCTTAAAAATCACTCTAAAACCTTTGGTGAAGAGTTAGAGAGCAACAAGAGAAGTTCTAGTTTGTGTCAGAGGCAGCAGCAGGCGTTTTCAAACCAGGATGCTAGAAGGAATTTGCCAAGCAAATTAAGCTAATACCCGCATGATGAGAATAACTCCATAGGAAAAAATATGTATTTGAGTAATTTTGATGGAAAGATTATAAATATGAATGAAAATTTTAAAAAATGAAAAGACAAGTATGATAGACTTGCCTTTCCAACCACGCTGGTGGCTCATGGACTTTTAAGGCATTTCTGTTGAAGATTTCTTCAAGTCATTTTTGGGGGGGTGATGCCTCATCAAGAGTAAAGGGGATCATCTTCTACACACTCTTTTCCCAGCTAAATTTAAAGAGGCAAATATTGATGGTGAGTTTTGCAAAAAAAAAAAAAAAACAACAGTTTGAGTGACATTGGTCAAGTTAATCTGTATGTGCTGCAACATCTGTTCCAGTTATAATCTCGCAGAAGATGTGGAGGAACAAATAATTTTCAGATAAAAGAAGGGACTGCTGAGTTTTCTCAAAACTCTTCTTAAATTTCCAGTGAGTTTCAGTGTTTTTTGCTTTGTGTCAGTAAATAAGGAATTATGGCAGACAGTTTCACGCGCAACATTGCATCCTACCAGTGAATCATTTCAGAAATGCACATCAATTGCTTTCATGTAAGATGGGAAATTTACAAACTTCACATCATAGTTAAGTCACTTTTTTGGAGTCTACAATCAAGAGGACAACTTATGGTTACTTTCAAGGTTCCTTGCACGATGTAGATCCCATGAGAGGAAACATGTTTTCACGTTTTCCATCAACCCACAAGCGCAAGCTGAATTCTAAGTGACCCCACTGACCTCAAAGGTAGTTCTGGGATTTGTCTGACAGTGAGAGCCACAGATGTGAGGAAACCCATCAGAAGTGAAACATGTGATACCATTTTGATGTTGTTGCCTTTGAATCAATTCAGAAAGTTTTCATTGATGATGGTACATCATGTTAAATTGCTCATGATATAGTTCTCTTTTACTTCTTTAAATAAACACCTTAGCTAGTGGTGAAGCGCCTAACTGGAACATTTTCGCAACAGCTTTCAAAAATTCTGCTGGCAACCTTGTGTCACCGTCTAAACAATCACTGGATCTGACACAAACGGTGGCAGACTCCGTCGTACATTGATAATTACAATCTGCAGTCTAGCTTTAGGCTAACTATCCCCAATGACTTTTGGGAGTCAGATGTTAACCACAGGACGTCAGGAGAACCCCCACTTCGGGATCCCTGCTGAGATCTCAACTGTTGCCCTGCTGCCAAACCCTAATGTCTTCTGCAAACCAACAACCCATTTGACACCAGCAACAATAACAACAATCAGGACTCACACAGTGAGTGACCCTCGTAAACTTTCTCTGCTATATGCGTCTCAAGAAGAGGTAGAGCATCTCATTGACCTCGGCTGCCTTCTCTACATTTTAGGAGCCTGGAAAAGTGATCGCCAGCACGACTCCAGAGAAGCTGAAGGTCATTAAGAAGAAAGTGTGTCTCCTTCACTGAAACCCCTCTCACGTTTAGATGCATCCATGCATTATGCAATGTATAGTTCTCTGACCACACAAAAATATCTTCACCAAGTGGACCATCAGCACAGCACTTGAAGGATGAAGCACGCAGTGACATGAAAGAGAATATTGTGCTCACAGAAAAAAGGCATTTGAACTCCACACTGTGTAATATGTGATGACTCTAACATGGACTGGAAGATACATTTTTGGTATGGAATAACAGAGTCATTAAAGACACAGTATGTCCAGCATCCACAGTGCAGGTATTGACAAGTATCGCACTCCACTCTAACCCTTTCAAAACTGAAATCTTCCTCAACATATTATCCCGACCGTCTATCCCTGCTCTTCTTCAAGGATGATCTCAGCTCAAACCTCAGCTCTGCGCCGCCTGCCAGCAGCCCCCAAGGCTCCTCTTCAGACTTGCCTTGTAATTTAGCCGAAATCAGCCCACACTAAGCCAAGATGAAGACCCTCAGCAACACACACCTACTATTTGACGGAGGCCTGGGAAACAGCGCTGTTGATCTCCAACTGTGTTTTAAAAGCACTGATGTAGAATTCTGATAAGACATTACTGAAGGGATCTGAGCATCAGTACATGGGGGTCCTATACAGTTGTTTGCCTCACAAGATAACAATCACTTCTTCCGTCTTCACGCCTAACTCTGTATTAAGAAAATACACCAGCTAAAAAGGAAATCAAGAAGCAGCTCAGAGAAAGTAAATAAAACAGTACCTCCAGACGTGAGTGCGAAACAGCAAACCAGAGCCATGGTAGAACCTCTGTGTCACCAAATGTCACCACTGCCACACTGACCTACAGCTTCACTGTGACATCTGCTCACACTCCTCCTCCATGTCCCCCGACCCTCCCCGGCTGGGCACAGATGATGCTGTCAGGCCCAGACTTGGGACACTAATCTGTTTATGGTCTGTTGCAGGAGAGTAGGAGTGTTAATCCAAACTGCTGAAACAACGGCAACTGCGGGCGACACTACGAAGACGATGGAAGGTGCAAAGGAGAAGCCAACAGACCAGCTTGACAAGAAGGCAATGGCAATCTGCAGAAGAATCAGTGATAGAGAGCATCGCTGCCTAGCAACAGTCGATAAACAGACAAGGCCAGTGCATGACATCTAGGACACCAGTTAGAAGTGAAAATGCAACTCACCGGAATCTTGCATGGAAAAAAGGTCATTATCAGCAGGACACTTTCTGATGCCATTTAAACAACAATGATGCAGGAATGACAAGGAAATAAAGTCCAGTTTGCTGCTTGGACGCAGCAGCCAGCTGATGGAGAAAGTCCTCACTCTGGTCTGATTAGTAAAACACAAAGCGCAGAGTACCAATCCCAGTAAGCACAGAATAATACCCATCTCCCTCATAATCCGCTCTGAGCCCACGTCCTCCCAGCTGATGTCGCTGCTGCTGCTGCTGCTGCTGATCCACTGCAGCAGGTGGGCCGGAGATTGTTTACCATCGGCAAATAAGAACGTCTCCGGCTGAGAACGAAGCAGCAGCTAACACTTGAATAACAACTTTGTCAACGAGTGTTCAAATGCTTTACTTTTCTCAGTTACACATGTGAGTCTGTTTGTTATCCATGCAACAATATAATCGTAAACATTCGATGACAAATGTTTACCTCTTTCCCTCAAGAAGTGAGAACAACAATTGTCTACACACACTCGGAACACAACTTAATTACACACGAACAATTGGGGTCAGACTTTTGAAGGACCTGAAAACCCGGGTGGAGTTTGGTCAAGAACCCCATGATCCAATATGCATCACAATATCACAGCATGTATCATGATATATCATGATATTCTTCCCCAGTTCACCAAAAATATACTATATATATATATATATATATATATATATATACATATATATATATATGCAATTGATATTGAGGCTTCAAATGATACAATATTTTTGATTCTGCTTTAACAACACACTGAAAATGCGAAATGCAGCTTGGACTGTGATTGAAAACATGAAAAACAAAGAGGTTCTTATTAGATAGAACAAAAGCGAGGAAGTGTTTTACTTACAACTCAGCAAAAATATGAAAACAGATTATATGGGAAGTGAGAGTATATAGATGTTTTCATACTTTTTCAGGCATCTACTGGTAACATTCCACTTGGCTAATGAGAAAGACAGTTTTTGGTAGCGTCTCAGTGGCAGCGAGGCTAACTGCTGTCCACAGGCTGTAGTGACACTTACACTTGACTCTGTAAGGATACTGTGAAATTCATATTCTACCCCAGCGTACAGGTCACAATTCTGTGACATGGGTGCTTCATTTATTAAAATGCAATAAAGTGATGCATGTCAATCAGGTGTCTTTTCACTGTTCATCCTATAACAAATTCAAAGTAACTTGACTAAAACGACATCTTCATTAAGACACAAAAAACAGGCTACTGACTTCAGTTTAAATTAAGTTTTTGCGAAGCATCAAAAGCACAAAAGTGCGGATCATGTGTACGTGTTATCCCGGAAACCTGCCAGTCAGCGCAAATGAAATGCAAACACACAAGCAGCAGTCATCATGGCTGAAGACAACCCTCCCATTTACACCTTCCTGTGACCGGCATGTTGGAGCTGCCACACCTCCAGAACACGCCTTCACCTCTGCTGGGCCTTTGAAGTGGTGCGCCGCGTGACCTCAGTCAATGTGATGCTGGGAACCGGAGGGCGGGCGAGACGCGCTATTGTCGGCCTGAGCCGCTTCTTTCAGCTGCCTGCAGGTGCCACAGCAAAGCACCGCTGAGCTGTAATCAAGCCGCCGCTTCTCTTCCTGAGCCTCTTTAATGTCCGACGGCACCAGACGTTTAATTAGCACTTGCAGAAATGATTAATAGCCCAGTGTCGACAGCGTGTACGATTTATGCTCTTATTGATTGCGGTGAATTCCGATTGCAACTTTCCTGTGATGTCACTTTCACAGGTGAAGTGATGAAAACCGCCTCCAGTTGCATGTTTTCTACTGCGAAGGTCACGGTGTCACTCACAAGCCCACACATGAAAACAGCGGCAAACCTTCCGCCCCTCAGATTTGGCCTCTTTAATGTTCCAGAGCTTGAATCTTTGAAATTCTTTTAAATAGTTCTGTCATTTGAAATAAAAGCTGTCGAAGTCCCTAGAAGTAGGGAAAGGAATAAAAAAAAAGTAGATAAATAGAGCAGGTTTTCGTGAAATAAAAAAATGGTGTGGAAAATGAATGTGAAAGAAACTAAAGTAAAAAAAGAATAAATGAGGTCCGACACTAGAGAATGATTGAAAAGGACGAATGTAAACGTGGGTATGAGATCTTTCAGGTTCCTGTACGAATGGCCTTCACCCTTAATAACACATTTGGAGGCGTTAAATAAGTCTTGGCAGTTTTCTGTTTGCCAGAAAACAAAACCTGCTGGGTTGAGCCGAGGTAACAGAATCTCCTATTGAGTGATAAAATTCCTTACATTATCCTCATAGCAGCTCCGACCACAATGACTAATTGTTATTCGGGATCTGCAGCGAAACTTCCCGACACTGACCACTCGCTAAACTCGGAGCAGGAAAAGTTTTCATTGTTTTCTCAGCTGGTTTCAATTACAGCACTACAAAGTTCAGCAGCATGCTTGCGGTGACTTTCCATTTTACCAAGCGTGGCACACGTATCACAGAGCGGGCAGGTCGCCAGGGGGAATGATTTATCACTTGTAACGACCAGTGAGGAAGCTAGACTTTTGGGGGAGCGCTGGAAAGAAGGAGGTGGATGGGTTGGGCGACGCTTAAAATGTCTGACAAGCGTGGAGGAATCTCCATTGTGGAGCTTTTACAGCTCACGGGATGTGGAATAAGTGTGTGGTGGGTTTTATGGCGGTGGAACTAATTCATTGGGAGTGTCGTAACATGAGTGTCACCGCATTTCAGAGCAGGGCTGAGAATACACTTTTCATAAAATCAATGTCATCTGTAGCCACAATTGATAGCACATTCGGATGTCAACTTTTTGGAATGCTTAACATGGAATAGATGTTGCAGCAGCACAAGGAAATTGGATTCTGATGGGATACTTGTTGAGTAAACGCTACCATCTGTTGTGTGGAAGAATGAAGATGCTAATGAAATCTTGACCCATCTACTATGAGCTCCACCTTATGAAGCATTATATAAGGGTCTCTGACTTATTGGTCCAGACAAGGAGGGACTACCAAAACTAAAGTTCCTCCGAGAGGCTGTTTAAAGATGACTAAGTGACATGACTCATCTATAAACAAAAGCTGCGCTCCAGTATCCCTCCTTTTTAGAAACTTCTTTTTTTAGTAAAAAAAGGGTGTCAATCATTCAAAGTAAAAGTGGAAGCAAGCTATACCCAAATATTAATGCGATTTGGATCCTTATAGCAGAGTGTTTGGTATCAATGTTGACTCTCCGGTGCTCAACGCACAAGCGCACCCTTGTTTACCAGACGCTGCTTACTCTCTCACACTTGCTGAGCAATGAAAAGCCACGACAAACACGGTTCAACTCTCGTCTAACAAAGCTGGCCATTTAATTTTTCCCCGCTTTTAGTTGCACACTCAGCAGGGTCAGGACCCGCATTCAGTCGGCTTCTACCTCCTGACCTCCAGACACCTCATTATTGGGTCTGCACACATACTGGGAGGTCGGCCCACATCAGTAAACACTGGAGTAAATCACATGATGATTGGACCTCGGCGCACTCCACTTGACTTCTGTTCTGCCACAGGACGAGAAATGTTCAATCCATAAGTGACACACAGTCTCACATGCAAACACTCTCTCACATGCAGAGATAGCAACTGGGTTTGGAATTCAGAGCGATATATTCTGGAACTGTGACAAGCTCAGTTAATCCTTCACACAAATGTGTGTGTCTCAAGCTAAACACTTCAGCCATAGTCAGATTTAGTCACTCCATAACTGCCATTGCACAATTTACTTTGTTCTTTCTTTTAAAAGGACTACATGAGTAGGGATCACTGGAGTGCACCGTATTATAGTACCATGTCTTTTAACACACAATTATATAGAAGAATGTTGTCTTCCATTTGATTAATAACATAAGGAAGGTGGGTTTATTCACAGGAAGCTTCAGATCCAGCTACATAGGACAAGAGGTGAGGGACACCCTCACTAAACAAAAAGACACTGTCACGCCTGAAAGACAAACGCCCGGCTTGGATGGAAATCCCCGGAAATACACAGAGGAGAATAACACACAAAGAAAAGACTCAAATAGATATCCATTTAGACAGAACTGTGTATTGTACTTGGTGAAGGTATTAATTTCTTTACTTTGCTTTCTCAAATGAACTTTTGAACATCGGAAACTTTATTCTAAAAATAATTCCTAAAACAGAAAGAAGCTGTCAAGCAGTTCCTTCAGGCTGTAAATGTTTAATACAGAGAAAAAAAAGTAGGTTTCCACTTAGGTACACTTAACATTCCTTCACCCTTTAAATCAGCACAGAGTTCCTTTTACTGCCTCACCGTCCTGATTGGCTGCAGATGCCTCCAGGCGGCTGCAGCACGCCTTCTCATATCACATCATTTAACGCTCTTTGAGGTCACAGACGACTCCTATTGGGCTGTAATGCCTCTCCCGCCAAGTTTGGCCTGGGTCCCCGCTTTCGCTGTATCTTTGAAGTGATCACACACAGACTCGTGCATCAGAATATGGGGGAGGGTCTGCATGGGATGGGCCCTGATATCCAGGCTTCCGCACCCTCGAGGTACACCTGGACCATTTGTCTTACAAATGAAAATGAGTGACCTTTGACCGGCAGCTTTTGTTTAGTCTGGGCTCTGGTCTCGTAGGCACCCCGAGAAAGGAGCAAACTACTGGAGGGAGTCTTTGGATTCAACCTAGGGATAATAAAAAGTCAAAACAACAGAGGGGATGAGGCTCCGATGGTCAAGTATTTTCCTTCTAATCGAAAGGAGCTTTTGAAGCTGGCCTCTGTCAGGACAAGATGTGTCCTGCAGCAGTGGCTTTACCTTCTTAGTGAGAAAGAAATGCAAAGGAGAATGGAGACAGCACTTACACACAACCTACTCCACCATTTTGCAGAATGACCACACTGCAGTGTACTTCAACATAAATATATACTTGCATGAACAGAGTAGGTGTGACAGGAGAGGATGCTCAAGATAGGTGGAGGAAGCCGACCCGCTCTCACAACATTCCGGCACTTCTGCAGGACTGCCATCTCTCACCGAATTGGAGTGAAACAGGCATTTCTAGCTGAATGACTATATATATATACAGTATAGACATGTGTGATAAATGTACCACAATGCTAAATAGAAATATGAAGGGACTTTGTGTTGTGCAATAATTTTCAATTAAAATGATACATAATACATTTTGCAGACAAGACCTTTCGTGCAGCTGCCACATTCCAGAGCAAATAATATTTAACAATAATAAACAATAATTAATAAATATTTAACTCGCCTTCGTTTTTATTAGAAATCGATTCATCGCCTGCCTCAAATTATTGGCGAGTGCATGTCTGCTTGTTTGACTTGCCCACTTGGAGGAGGATTCACTCTACATCAGCCACAGACGCATCTCCGGGCGCAATTGTAACATCTCAGAATGAACAGCGAGATCCTTCTGGTCGGTCATGTCAGAGTCAGTCGTAGTGCCATGAAAGCAGAGCATAAGTGCCAGTCAGTAAGTAGCAGGACTCGGCAGGGGGAACACATGACAATGTTGTAGAAATAAAGGGAAGAAAAAAAAATTACAAAGCCAAAAGCCACCTGACAGGTGTGGGAATATTTTGGCTGCAAACCTACTGTGCGAGGTGAGCAGAACATGGACGAGCTAGTGTGTCGTATTTCTTCTCAGGTGTTGACAAGAAATAAGGCAACACATCAAACATGCATGCCCACCACGCAGTTTTATTAAATGCAGCCTTTGTAACGAAGACTATCAATGCATTTTTAAATTGTAGTTTATTCTTAGTATTTTTAAAGATATTTGAGAGTTATACAAAATACATTTAGTCAACAATGGTACCGTAAAAATCAGATAATAAATAAAAGAATTCCACTTAAAAAGTGTGCTTGTGCTATTTCAGACACATTATCAGTAAATTAGTGTTGACAACGATATTGTTCACTGGCAATAATTTATGGGAGAATTAATTGCCCAGCAAAATTTGTTATCGTGACCGACCTATTTGCACCTCTTTGCCCACTTGCTTATCATTTTGTGAACAGAGAACATGACACACCCACTGAAGATGTCACGGTTCATGAACCCGAAACACTTTTCCCTGTCATTTCGGCAACCGGCATGAATGTGTGATCCAGTGAAAGGGCTCCGGCATCCCATAATAGGGACAAGAGACACAGAAGAGCCCCTTAAATGCCATCTGTCCATTTAAGTAAATGAATGTAGAGCACAATCAGGTATACGTCTACTACATGTGTCTGTTTGCTGTGTATTATGGGTAGATTCCTGCCAAGTGAGTACTACGACAACAGAAATTGACTTCGTTCCCACTCGCTGGCCCTGTTGACAGACTGACGCCTTTGTTCAGACAGAGGTAACAACACTTCGGTCTCGGCACTTTGCCATGCTGCATGCCGTCAAAACTTTTAACAAAAAACAGCTTTGAACAAAGAGAGTAAATGCCCCATTCATCAAGCTGTTATTGGTTTTGTGACAGGTTGAGGGGTCAGAGGGGACAGGTCTGAGCGGTAGCACCGACAGGGGTCAAAGAAGTACTGAATGCACACACATGCATGTCAGTCAGTTGTACTCCAAAAACAAAGTCAAGTGTAACCTGGTTGTAAACAAGGTTGTGCAGACTGTTATATAACTATCTGGGCAGTTTAATCCCTCTGTTTCTTAACTAAACACTGGCTGTTGCCGGTCTGCTGGCGTCCCTCCCCACACTGTAAACAGCGCAGACAGGCTGGGCAGGGAAATAAACGGAACAACCGGGGAAAAGAGAGAAAGTCAGACATACAGGGAAGATGGTGGTTTGGAAAGAGACAGCGAGGGCAGAAACTGAGTTGGACATCTGCAGTGGAAACATCTTTTTACATATGTGGTCAAGCTGAGGTTAGATTTGGAAACCAGTGACCTGTGTGTGACTGTGGGAAAAATCATCTGCAGGGAGTGGAATGAGTCAGTTGGAGCACAGCGATTGGATGAACACCCCGGTTTGATAGGAAAATCAAGACGTCGAAAGCTACAAGCAATGAATGGCAACAAATACTTTTGCAATGAATCACCCACTGCCATTCATGAAAACTGAAACAGGACAATGAATGTGATTTTAAGACCACAATTCAGTTTAAGTCATTATTAGCAATGAATGCATGCGTCTTGGTGAATTAAATGTAAAATTCAATTGTATATGACAGCAAAGTGTAAACTCACTACAAGATAAAAGTAAAGCAAATACAATGTAAAATTAACAGTTACACATTCAAACATAAGCAAAATCTGATATCATGTCCAATTTTATATTTCAATAATTCAAGAGTGTGGTTTAGCTGTACAAATACACTAAAATGATTCTTTTTCTGAGCCACACAAGCTTGCATCACATTAGCCACCAGGAAACATGCTGCTAATGCTTTTATCAACCTGGCGCAAACATCGATGCTGTTGCACTGACATTGACTAGCTCCTGCACTTTGCTCGCCCATAATGGACTTCACGAGTCCCTCGCAGACCTATCAATACACCCCCATGTCTTTATAGATTGACCTAAATAAGAAAAAATATACAACAGTTTTATGCCAGAGTGTTCCACGCGCACAAACTGCGTAAAATATTGTCACGTTGACGTTCCAGCTTAAGTTAAAGTGAGTCTCAGAGTATACTTGGACATGTCAGTGTATTCCTCAGTGACATCCAAAAAACTGAATTATTTCGATGATGTAAAGGCCTCATGGGAAACAGTATATTATTCCTTAATATAAATTGCTTGTTATATGGTGTTTTGTTACCATGAAATTAATAATTGAAACACAAAAATTAAAGTGTCAAACACAAATATTCCACTCAATGAATCTAGAACTCAAATTCATAAAAACATTTTCATCTAGGTGGATATAATATTCAAATGTTAGCACGCTTAGTTGGATTAAACAATGAGAGTAACAAAGGAGTGAGTGATTTACTGGTTCAAAGCTTCCAACAGTAAAGGGTCTCTGCTTGTGACAGCCACTTATGATAAGTGAACTGGCTGCCACTTGACGGCTTTGATACGTAGAAACCATTGTAGAGTCAGATATTTAAACCATCTAAATCAGTTCCATTTTTTCTCCAACTCCAAATGAGGCAGCGTGTATTTGTTCTTTCGTCCTCTACTTGGACAAAGAATGTTTTAAAAAAGGCAAATACCCCAATATTGAAGACTGAAATCAGATCATGCATAGCTGAAGAAGCCGTCGTAGACTTCTAAATAGAGAGGAAGAACTGATTCAAAGAAGACGCGTTGTGATTAAGTGAATGGTACTTACCTATGGAAGGCCGACAGGAAGTCAACAGTGACATGAAAAGAGAAAGAGAGGAAATACTATTAGCTGATTTATGCAGAAATGAGGGAAATGCTATGAATTGACAGCAGATGTGTTTTCTCAGCTCCGTTCGGACCCTGGAGTGCACTTTCTTAAAGTGTGGTGGTCATTTTTCATTGTATAACTTTGCTTTGAGAGAGAAAATCTCATCCTGCTCAGAATGTTGTGCGACTCTTCTGAACAGGAACCAAAAGTCTTCACCTCATTCTAATCTCCACATGCTCGCTGCCCGGAGTATTTCGGTTTGACGGGAGGCAGATCACGTGTTGGCAGTTGTGCAAAGGGGGGCAGGCGTTCCCTCAGAGACTTTTCTGATTAAAGGCTGCACAGAAAAAGCAGGCTTGACTCTTGAATGACTCTCGTATGTAAGTGCTTTGGCCGGAGGACTGGGTGCCAATAAGAATTGAAATCATGGCTGTGACAGTTGGCTTGTGTTCGCCAGAGCTTAAAGTGCGCAAGATGCTATTTGTGACTGCAAGGCTGAGACTGAAGAGCAGACCGGCCCTCTAGATTTGATATTTTAAATCACTCATTTGGGTTTTTTCCCAACATTAATCCCCACAGTGCTTCCAGCGTCTACTACAATTTTGCATTGCAATACTTGGGTTTTAAAGATAGGAGCGCTGCCACTACATTGGTGAGGGAGCCTCTTTATTTTGTAAAACTATTATCTCAATATACCAGACATGGCAAGTGTTGGTTTCTTTAGAACTTGTTTTATTTGATGATTTTATTCTGATGATGGCTTCGAGGATAGAAACTAAACATGTAAGACGAATGTTGAACATTCATTCACAAAAGCAGTTTCAGTAGTGTGAAATCCAGACTTTGTGTCAAAGCACAGGTTAAATCAAACCGGGGCAAAACTTAACCTCTGCAAATGTGAGAACAAATTTCAGCCCAGTTACAGGGCGGCCTTGCAAAGTCAGCATGAACACAGAGATATACAGTTACACTTTCCTGAAGCACGGCTGCACCGTGACCCAAAATCAAGCTGCGAAGCAGAGTGTGCAAAGTTAAGATAATAAATGACCCTGAGTGCGGCTGAACTGTTATCACAGGGCCCGAAGTCTCTCAGCGGAGTGGATTTCCTGTCATTTCATATAGTTTGACCAAAAACAGGCTCATTTTCAGGAGTGTGGGGTCACAGTCATAACAAACATCCCCACCGGCAGCACCTGTGGGAGATAAACCCAAGCCATAAAAACACACCGGCCTTTAAATCAGCCTCGTGTAGCTCCTGAGGTCTAAACCCTAGAGGAGGATATGAAGATTTATAGTTAAAAAAATGCAACATCTCCCTGTGACTTCTATGAAAATAGAGGAATTTCAACTTCCTTCTCTGCTGGGTGAAAAAGACGCAGCTGAGCAAACAGATGTACGGCTGCTACATACATGCAGGCGTGTCCGACCATGTGTGCGAGCGGAGAATGTCTGCTCACTATTTACAACTTAAAGGTGCAGCACTACACAAACCTGCAAAATATCATACATGGGAGTTTCGTTTTGACAGGTGTGGGTGTCACAACTTCAAACATCTTTCCCATGTCCAACATCCTCGCAGTTCCTGCAAAGCTGCAGCTCGATGCTGCGACAAATGCAAAATATTTAATGTTGAAGCTAATGACTGCACTGGAACACAACTGACAATAATTACAGAAAAGCCTTGGAGGACAGTGAGCGGGATACTTCCCTGATTTACTCAGTGTTTCTCACAAGAACATGAATGATGGGAACAAATCGCCTGTTCAAACACATCCTCAATAATCTTCTGTATCAAATGCACTATTGAGCAAATGAGACCGGCCGAGAAAGTGAAACCAACTCTTCGGAAAATGGCTTCGGGCATCATTGCCGGCCTGGATATCAGACGACACCCAGAGATTCAACTCCTCCCAGAGCAGTGAGGCTAATCTGAACAGCTGCATTGTACTTTATAGGAGGAAAAGCTTGAGTTTCCTATGGTGCTTCATTCCCAACGGGATAGAGTTTCCATCTCCAGTTCTCAGAAGCTCTCCTTCGTTCTAATCAAATTTGTTTGCGATGTAAACAATCGCTTCTAAGCAGACCAAAAGTCAAGCTTTGTCTTCAAGGACACTGGATCCAGTGCCCTGAAATCAATATGCCAATATGAAGTCTTCTAAACAACCTTGCCACTGTAACCTGATTGAGATGAAGAGCAAAAGGATGATGAAAAAGGACATCTGGGTCACAGTAAACGGTGTCTTTTGCATTGTGAAATATTTAGTAGCATCAATAATCTCTCTTAAAACTAAAATTGAGGATAGTTCCAAGCAAGCATCATAACACAAAGAGGAAATTTCAGAATAGAAAGAAATAGAAGGACATCCAAAAGGTTGCAATAAAAGTGAGTGCATGTGAAGTGGCAGCTGGTCTGGTTTTATGGACGCATGTATGTCCATGAGTTTGTATTTCATTTTTCCCTTCCATCAGCAGTAGCTTTCTTTACCATATATAGTCCAGTTCCCACTGCCTTCACATCAGACACTCCCAGGAACTGCCAGGATTTAGGATAACTTAGGAGTAGGAGCCAAGGAGAGGGGGCATCCACAAGAGAAATTGAATTTTATTCATGACTTTCTCCACCTCCAACCTGGAAAGCCCTGATCTGGACTGAAGACATGACCTGAGTGTGTGGTAGCTTGTGCCGCTTTCACACATTAACTTGTGTGAAAACCACCGCTGTAAAGTAATGTGCCTCAACCGCACAACAATTCTGCTGACAAACAGCTGAATTCCCATAAAATGCACACTGTGCCATAATGAATTCCTTGGCTTGGGATTTAACAGCGGCTAGGCAGAGCCCGAATTGCTCAGCAGCAGTCTGACCGCAGCAAGCCCAATAGAAAAGCTGCACTCCTAATCCATGTCACAATACTCGGCTAGTCTACGTTTGAGCCTCCGAGTCTTTGAAGATAAACAAGAACAGAGACAACCCAGCAACAAATGGTCCATCTCTTGTGTTTCCAAATGGTCATGTGGTTCAGGTTGTGTTGATATAAGAGTCTGTCCAGATGGTTTCTGTTTTATCCATGCTGATCTGCGTCCGGCTGGGGAGACGGAGATCTGACTTCTCTCATTGATGTTTTCGACCAATGAGGAGAAGAAAACATCAGGAAAGTGTTGCAACCAGACAGCTAGACTTTTAGTTGGGGATCCAGAAGTGCCCTTGCGTCTTACTAAGCCAAACAAAAATAACACAATGAATTTATTGGGTTTTTTTTTTTTACTAAGAGGAGGTTACATAAATAGGTTAGGTCATTGGTTTTAGCCAGTTTCTGCTCTGCTGCATTTACCTTTCAGAGGCTGATCAACGATGCAAAAAAAAATAATGATTACACTATTACTGGCTAGCAATGCCCTGTAAGCAGTTAAAGGAAGTGGGTGTTTCAGGAACATTTGTCAGTGTTATTTCATGACTTACTTCTTTGAAGATACCTTTAATACACCAAAGCTCAAATGGATTGTCAGTCTTATTGAGGTGTACCTGACACAGTGGAGAAGGAAAGTACATCACCTTTAAAAACCACATCAAAGTAGGCCTGGTTTTAGCTCTCAAACTTGGTCTTATAGTTCCCTGCTACAATTATCCAAAGTCCTTGGTGAATCCATGCGAAGGCACAGACAGAAAAATGACCTTTTTGGGGTTGAAAAGAAAAACTTTGGACTCATACAAAAGATATATTGCCAAGAGTCACAGGTGACTCAACGGAATCCAAACAGGGAAACTGTATTATCTTTCAGCAGGGTCCAAGTGGACCGAGTTCCCTTTGAAGCTGCACAAACACAAAATCGGAAAACTCCCGACAAGTTTGAGACGACGCGTGAATGACGAATGGAGACAGTCAACACAGCCTCTGTGTGTTTTGACTATTAAAATGTTTACTTCCTTACTCTGAGAAAAGGATCAGTTGGAATTCATTTTGTAATAAGCCGTTTCTGTTTGTCTTAAGATAATAGTCTGAGATCTTGAGTATCTTAACTGTGGCCGACGACCTCTCCTCTCCATCCATTATTAGGTTACCATACATTGATTCCAGCTGACGTGAGTTACAGTACCACCCATCTTTTATCCCTGAAAGAACACGAGGGAAGAAACTTGATCATCATCAAATGACGATCTCAAACAACGTTTTAACGTGCCCTCTAATAAGCTCGCAGCTAAAACAAACTCTAAGGTTGTGTGATGAAGCACGTTGTGTACACAAACTTCTGAGAAAGTCTTGTAGAATATGAGCTTTTTGGGGAGGGGATTAGAGTTACACTCATCAATCTGGGTTTATTTTCTTTACAGCTCGCTCAAGCTGCACTCGAGTTTCAGAGAAAACAAAAAAACGTCCCATAAAATACCTCAGAGGTGCACGCGCTCTGCCAAAAAACATGAAGTCATTGCGGGCCCTTCCCCGACTGACATTATGAAACTGAAAGCTCATTGAAATGACATGACTTGGACGTCAGTGGCAACAAATGTTCCTCCAGCTGTTGTAGTAAAAACGTCAGTAGGTTATCAGGCAGAGCAGGCAGATTATTAGAAACGGACTGATTAGATACAGGAGAATAATAGTTGACGATTATGTTTCGCGGTGTTGAAATCGGAACGCTGTGGATAAGATACTTTAATGGGGAGAGATGATTGTGTGCATGGAAAGTGCGATAAGATAGTTCGCTTATTGCAGCTCGTGTACACAAGCTGAAATGCACGGATAACTCACACATACACACACGCAGGTTTGTTTCAGTATTTTTGCGAAGACATCTCATTGCCATAATGCTTTCCCCAGCCTCTCAACGTTTGCTTAACCACCCAAAACAAATGGCTAACCTTAACCTGGACTCCGAACCAAACTTGCTACCAATCATAATAAACTACTTTTACTCACATTTTAAACCTCTAAATCTTGTGAGCAAAAAAGCAAAATGTCCTCACAAGAAGGTGGCTAGTCAAAGCTTAGTACTCACAAGTATGGCAAAACATGCCCACACACACACACACCGCAATGAGAACACTGTCCCTTCTCCTCCTGTCATTGGCCAGAAGTGCGTGGTCCTCCAGCCAATGGTGTCCCGCGCCATTGTTACAGTTTGAGTCGTCTCCCTGCTGCTGCTTTTGGGGGTGAGGAACGATGGAGGTGCGAGGGGTGGGGGCCGAGGGAACAGAAGGTCTACTTAAAAACAATCCGACCTCAAGACTGAAGCCAACCAAGCAAAACTGATTTCATTGTTTCGTCCTATTGTCCCCTCACCCATTTGGGATATAATTTCTTAAATAAACAGCCCGACAAAGCACATCACAGGAGCACTTTCACCATCTAACCCAATCCAGTCCATCTGGTCGTGCACAGAGAGGTGGCGCTCACAAAGTCAGTCGGCAGTATGGCTCCTGATATTTTTTGTTTCTTCATTTTTTCTTTACCATGATTTTATAAAGTCAAATTCACTGTGTAATAAAACTGAAATAATATGTACAATCAACTTGCAGCATCACAGCTATCTAATTTAATCCGTTCAGCCAAGAGTCTACTAAATCCAGTCCAGAGTTTCCCTCTCGCCCCTCTCTCATACCTTCTGTCTTTGACTTGGGAGAGAAACCACATGGACAGAGAGGAGGCTGCTTCTTTTTTTTTTAAGTAGCAGCCTAAACAATCTGGGTACAATTACACCCACATAGGTTTCAAAATGAGTGTATTTAAAGGGCAGCTGTAATTTATGCTGACCCTCCCGCTCGATTGTCAGCTGCACCTTGGATCGGTTTGTTTGTCTGCAGCAACGACGCATGTTTAGATTCTACATGACATATCAAGTCACCAAGATTTCCTGATTACAGAACAGTGTATCACATTGAAATTGGAAACACACCCAAAAGCAATGTTTTATAGGTTTGAGGCCCTTTGTGGCCCTTGATCAAATTGCATGGGGCCGTGGTGGTAGACACTTTTTCCTGTCTGTCCAGTGAAGAAGAGTTCACAGCTTAAGTGTGGGTCTCACTCTAATGTTCTTGTTTATTAAGTGTTAAAAACTAGAATGTTAACGTTCAATATAGTCCGCATATTACTGGACAGTTTTCTCATGACACGGTATCCATTTGACAACCGTTTTATTTCACAACCTGTTTTCTTCATTGAATCATATTCTCCTTTTCTAACCCTTCAAAACACTTCTGACGGGAGCCACGTGAATTCACTTTAGCCGTTTGTTGAGTGCTAAGGCTTTAACTGACTCATTTGCAGTTGAATTCTACTAACAAGATTTTGGTTAAAAACATGAAGCTCATACAAGACAGGCTGTTCCACAACAAAGTGAGACTTTTAAGCATTTCTGACTGAAGTTAGCGCACGCCATCATGCATCACAGTGGACTTTGGGAACATTATATGCGTGAAGGAAACAACTCCGCTGATGCGTGTGTGGGTTGAGCACGTCAGCGGGGGGTGTGTTCCCCACATGTGAAGGACCCCAGACTGCAGCCACCATTCAAGCGTAACTCCCATCCCTTCCCATTAAAGGAGCTTTTATCTGTGAAAGAAGAGGCTGGTTCGTGCATGTGGACGGTTTTCATCTCCAAATCCCTGAACAATATCTGTCTTCACTAATCACAGACTTGTAGTGATAATCATTCAACTCTCACTCGTGAACCTCTTCACATGGGATCTATACGCTGCAATAAAAAGCAGTACAAACAGTAAATATTTGATAGCTGGTGAGCTATAGAGCAATCGTCGACTTGTGTGGTCGAGAGGCCGCTCAAGAAAACTGCAGGAATGTGAGGGGAAAGCAAAGCCAACAATGCTTTAGAGCCACCAAACTCTTGCACACAAGCCAGTGTTATGGTTGCTGGGGTTCTCCGTGCGCTCCTAAACAAAGGTAGGTAACGTTAATTGCTTTCATGCATAAGCTCTCGCCAGACAGAAAGCAGCGACATGGGCTCTTAAGGCAGAGATAAAAAAAAAAAAAAAGACCACTTGTAATAAACAGCATCTCACCCCTGCCCTCTTCCAAGACTAAGCAATGGCGACAACATTTTTGAAAATGACTGAAAGGCTGTGGGACTGATCCTGGGTTGTGACTGCGATTAGTCTGGCTCCACTAGGCATGAGATCACAGCAGGGTGAACCTGGATCTCTAAGGAAGGGAGAGACGGAAAACGCAGTGAGTCGAGCAGAGAGTTACCAAAGAAACGTGCATAGCAATTCTGACTCCGCCGTCTCCTGACAGTGATTCTTGAGATGGTAATCACATCAACTTTGCGGCTAAGGCGCGGTGACATCACTCCGAGCCGCTCACTTCTAACGCGCTGGCAGGCCTGGATGGAAATCCACAGACAAAGCTTCACTTCAGCTTCCCAGGACTTCTAATCACGAAGAAGAAGATTGTCACAGATCTGAAGTAAAATGAGCTGACTACTTAGTGCCGACAGGACTGAGCACCACTGGCAGGACTGGCTCTTCAGAAAGTTCTTCTGGAAAGCCTCGTAATAGAGTCTTAAACAGTTCGGCATCAAGAATCTTTCAATGATGAAACACTTGTCCATATGTGAGTTGAACTTTTTATTTTTTTTCTGGACCACCAGTGAGACAAAACTCATCATATCTTGAAGTTGGTGCAAATGACAAAAGCCATATTTTTTTCCAGATGTCGCTGCTTTTGATAATACTGTATGAGGCAATTCATAGGTGTGCAATGGATCTAATGATGTTCTCCATGCTGTATATTTGACTTTTTTATGTTTTAAATACCATGTTAAGCAAAGCAACAGAGAAATGTGGACTTTGAGGTTCCGACTGGGACCAGACGACAATAGAGTCAGTTCTGAAATCTATTTTACAAAACTTTTATTGTCCAATATCACAAATCTTGTAAGACAACCACAGCGTGCCTGTTTTCCAAAAGACAACATCAGCAGCAGGTTTGACAACAGAACGCTTTTCAAGGTTGGTCTATCAAATTTAAGAGCTAACAATCGCAAAATCACTAGCAGCAGGAACCATTTGAATTCTGGCAAATAATTGTATTAAAGTGGTAATACTGAAGCAACCATATCATTAATAGTCATACAGTTTTGCAGTCACATTTTGGTTTCAAGTTTATTCTTGATAGTTTATATACAATTTTTTTTCAGGCAATAATAAACCTGGTAAGTTCAGCTGAGAAAGAGAAGAGAAACTGGTTCTTCTGCCAGTGTTCTGCAGTTAGAGTCCACTAGTCCTAGTTGGATGTCAGTTTATCAACATGTCCCGCTTCAAGATAGGAGCAACAGAGGATGTTGATAGGGACCACAAACATGAGTGATTAAAAGGCGCTTGGGTCCGCAGCATCAGCACAGCTCACCAGATGTCACCAGGGAGGAGCCGTCAATTGAATATTAATGAGGAGCCAGGCGGCTCTTTCCAACGTTTTGCTAACAGCAGTGACACCGAACTTCACGGAAGTGTGTCACCTTCAACAACATCCCCTTTGACCAGCAGATTAGGGACAGCCAGATTAAAGATGTCAGGTACATACAGCCGCTCACTGTGGATTTCTACTGACCTGAAAACAGCTTTGTACAATGCAGCCTTTTTAATGCAGTTTAATGACCAGGCCATACGTATGATAATTGATGTGTCAGCTCGGCCTTTTAAAACTCTGTTTTCTTTCCTTCTCAAATGACACGCTGATGACATGAAGAGACAAGCAGTTTCAAGATCTTTGTTCTGCGTCTTTCTCCTGACACCAGGTCTTGACCCGATGTGTGCTTGTGTGCGTGGGTGTGTTTTGCGCGGCTCACATTTGAGCAACAATGAGTAATGGAGGTCTGGACAGATCGTGCTGCAGACCCTCCACAGTTTGTTTATGGAGGGAAATGAGGTCTTGTTGGCGGTAAAAGGCTTGTCACTCTCTCAGGTGTGAGAGCAGTGTGTTGTATTTGACAAGGCACAAAAGCAAAATGGCAGAATCGCACCTTTGGTTTCCTTTCTATGTAGCTGAGTGACCTTTTGGAAAGTAAGAGTCCAGATGGACAAGTCGCATCTGTGCTGGGAATGCACAGTGTCTCTCCTTCACCCGTGCAACCCCTCGCCCTGAGGTATTTGCTATCCTCTGATCTTCGGGACACACCGTGAAAAACATGAGGCACGTGGTGGAGAAGGAACAGTAAGAGCAGACAGCAGGAAGGCCCGAACTCTGTAAACAAACTTGAAACCAACAGCAGCCTAAAATGGAGATTAAATAAACAACGAATCCACAACCACTATGAGGAACTATTTTCAAACAATACAGACACAAGTGATTTTTAGAATTTTTCATTCATTTCTAACATAATAAGACGGCTTGTGAACCTAGTAGTACTCAATCAAGCATGTCCTGACTCTTCATTTTCATCCAAACTTTATGCACCAGTTGCAGCTCATACAGCATTTATAACTGAACTCAATGTTTGAACTAAAATCCTGAAGTCATCAAATGTAAATCCTGTTTTATTCATGACTATCAGGGTTCTCTGTCAGGTTGAGGGGAGTTTGACGATAATGGGGCATCCTTAAAGGTCAGCGTGAAAAGGCGGAGTCCTCCTCCACTGATGCGTTAGGGAGCACTAAAACTGCGAGTCACACTTCACTACATGTTGACAAAAACACATGTAGTGACCCTATACTGAGAATTCCCCTGTTGAGGGGTGGTAGCGGGACAAAATCCTTGAAGCACTGTGGACAAAAGCAGCATACTGTTTTATTTTACGTTTAACTACTGACTAGCAGAATTGCACAAAAAGTTCTATTTTTATCAGCCACTAAATCAAGTGCCGTCGAGGGAAAAGCCATTTTGTAGTAGATTCTGGCGCCACATTAGCAAACCGCTTCACCCCTGTTTCACACCCGGCTCGACCATCTGCCCATTTTCTGCAGTCGTATGTAAAATTCCACTGACTTTGACCTGACCCACTCCTGACATCACATCAGAAAGTTTCAGCCTGTATATGAAAAGACTCTTTGTGCAGTCGTCACTGACGCAGGCATCCTCTCGTGTCAACACAAGCCACGCGATTACAACATCGGACATCGAGGGTCCACACTGTCACCACTGGCAAATTACAAGAGCAGCAACGCCACATCTAATGCAACATTAATAACCGGATCCGTCTGCTCCACTAACACGCTCATCAACAGATGTCAGAATACATGAGACAACAGATGGAAATAAGTGCACGGAATTAATTATGCAACAGCTGCTACATTTGGTGTTTGAAGGGTGGTTTCCTTAATCCAATGACACGGAAAATTCGTTACAATCAATTATCATCACACATTCATCACACCACGCTGATGAGTGCAGACGTGTGTTGCAATGTTTGACTAGGAATTATCAATTGATCCGCAAGACATTAGCTTTGGTTTATGGCCTTAACTGTCTTGACACCTGTAATCTCAAATAAATTTACAGAGACTCACGCCCTATATGCATAACAGCTTTGGCAAGACAAAGTACACACCAGCCGCTTGACCTGATATTCTTAAACTCTATCAATTGAGTTCAAACTTCCATTCAAATGTAAAACTTCCAATCTAAGAGACTACTGGAGTCCCAGAGGGACATGCTGCATGAAGAAGAAGCGGACTATATATCTCAGGCTCAGTTTAAATGTGTCATTAAATGTTAACTAGAAGTCCAAAACAGGAAGTTCATGTACAGTATCTTTAATTGGTTTTGACCGCCATGAATCTGGATAACTCTTGCTTGCTCAGGATGTTATAATGTTTTGCAACTGGTGGCTTAACATTCTGGTTTTTGGTGTGTTTCTGGTCTGAACACGCTAATGTGAATTTAAAAATGCCATTTTACATTTTTATTCATTTTACATTCTGTGGTCAGCTGTGCTCATAAACCACAAACAATGCATTTATAAGGCTGTGGGGCTTGTGTGATTGAACATTATTTTGCTTTTTTAGTGTGTCTATCTGCCTAGTGACCTTTGTTCCTGCATTACACTGTCCACTCCTTTTCATTTCCCTGGTGAGGCTTGCTTTACATTTGTCAATCAAATAGGTTGGGCAGCACAGAGGTTAGCGCTGCAGTCTCGCTGGAAAAGGTCAAAGATTTTTGTGCAGACAGAGGCAACTCCAGATTTGGAACTCAAGGCTTCTCTGTGAGTTTAGTTGCTCACTTGCATGGCTTTCTACTTGAAACATACAGAGGTTTATAGGTGTTTGTCAGTAGCTCTGTTTGCATGTGTTCTTTCCAGTGTGTTCCCCGCCTCTTGCCAAATGTAGCAGCTATGGGCTTCAGCCCATTAAACCAAAGAAAAACTCAAGTAAGTTAACTGACCTTTATCCATTAAAAACTTTGAAGATTTCTTTAACGTTATCGTTCTTCACCGGTCATTCAATACAAACTTTAAGATGTTTCGTTCACAGTGTAAATATGACTTTTCTCTTTCAGCAATTCCCCTCAAGGGTTGCCAAAGCAAGTCAACTCATTAAAATGAATAAACAAAAGCCAAAGGCACAATGGCAGACAGGTTGGTGTTAGTTTGTTAAGGGACAGACTTGTCATTAAAAGACAACGTCCTACCCACAAATACAAGGTTGAAGCCACTCATGGTGGAGCCCGTGATGACAATGACTCCATGATTCATGCTGCCACCAGCGACCTTAATGTCGGTTCATCTGTAAACACACCAGGATGTTTTTTCAACATGTTGAACCAGCTTAAATTTGCTTCAACAAATAGCAGCCGAGCTGATGGGAATTCGACAAAGCAAATAATCTGCTTGCACCAAATGCAGAGTGCCACACAGTTTATTGATGCACAAGCATGTTCTGTTGTTTGCTTATGTCATCTTGGATTGCCATGCATTGTAAAGCACACTGATCATGCTGGGAGGCAATAAAGTACAATGAAAATGTATATTTTCCCAACGGTCTGTAGCAGGGGGAAAAGAACCTCTGACCCCTGGTCAGTTCAATCGCCACGGAGCAACAAAAGCCTGCTCTGGTCTTATTAATTTCACAGATGGAAGACGAGAAAGCAGCTGCCCTTCCAAAGAAGAAGCCCTGCATAGTTGTTCCTGGTGGTATGACTGGCTGCACATGACATCATGGGAAAGGCACGCATCGCAGTGTTTTGCTATTAGAAATGTATTGTTGTCTGCAGCAGAGCGTGATGCCTCATGTCTGCTCCATAATAAGCAGTGAGGATGGGAAATAACAGAGTGAACTAAATCTGAAATGTTAATGACACATGAGGACAGCTTGTGTTCACAAACTATGTCAGCACCACAAACAAAGACCTTCCACAGGGTGCACGATAAAATAAAAAGATTTAGAGAAGGGATATACATGACCACATTTTATGGGAATAACTACATTTCACAAGCTCTTATTTTTTACATGAGGATGTGAGGAAAACAGCGAGTCAAGAATGACAAAGAGCAGCGACCCAACGCGGTGTTTAGAGGCAGCCTTCTCTTTGGAAACTTCAGAAACAAGCCTGACGTTTGAAGCAACAGAAAAAAGTCGTGTAATCTCAGATCAACAATGACGCTGAGTTTTTTCATCGATCAGTGAGATTAATACAAGCTTACATTTGGGCAAGACAGAGTGTGGATTTTGCTATCAACACGTACAGAGGTGTTACATTTCGTGCTGGGAAGCAACCAGTGTGGAAAACAGTTTCACGCTCTAAAGCAGCCATCTCAGGTATTTCACAAGAAGGTTATACAGAGAACTAAATCACTCAAAGACACCTCAGACTGGGATTCCTCCCAAACACTCAGATTACATCTCATGACAGAGGTCATCAAAAC
The DNA here is from genome assembly GCF_027744825.2 of Synchiropus splendidus. Classification (NCBI taxonomy): domain Eukaryota; kingdom Metazoa; phylum Chordata; class Actinopteri; order Syngnathiformes; family Callionymidae; genus Synchiropus; species Synchiropus splendidus. Next base: position 17,164,310 of record NC_071334.1, read on the forward strand.
AAAAGCAGAATAAAGGAGAGCCAGAGGACAGTTGGGCAATAACTCACACTTCATCCTAAAATCAGAATCAGCTTTACACTTGGTTAGAGATATTATGGGTGGCAACAGCTAAACAGCGTGATATCGCCACAGTTTCAAAAACTACTGGTGGAGACGACTATTTTTCAAAGGACTTTTGCGTCAATTGTTGACAAATAGGTTTTTAGTCAAGTGTTCTCTCCCGTGTGACATCCTATGACACACTTAAGTTCACTTATGAATAGTTTGATGCCCTTGGACTGAGAGCTCTTTCATTCTATGGACTTTGTCTCGGGACAAAGCCTGTTTGCTAAAAAATCTGAGATGTGAACACCTACGAATTGGGCTTCAGCCCTGGACTTGACCATCTAGAGTGAAATATTTTAGTTCAGGACACGCTCAGAGGGGAGCACAACTCCATATTCAACAGGGTGTCTAAGGAGCAGCAAGTATTTGAGTTGTCTGATGGCTGTTTGGCGTAATAGGAAAAGAACTTGTTATAACACAGAGAGCACTGATGTTTTCTTCCACACCAGTGAGAGTTTGACAGGGAACAGGACTAGAGCATGCTTTCAGCTTGCTTGATAATTTACATTTGCGTCTTTATTTGGCTGATAAACATCTGAGCTGGTTTTGCTGGATCATCTGAATTAAATTAGGAGTAAATAGAAAACAAAAGCTGACCAGTTTTTGGGACTGAACCACTGTGTTCGAAAGGAAACTACCTTTCATACTTTGATCTAAAACAATACAAGTAAGATCTATAATGCTATCTTGTAATACATATTTTATAGTGCACCACTTTATATCTAAATTTTGTAGACACACCTGTGGACTATTGGTGCCACGAATGACCAATAACCTCTACAGACCACTCTCCACAGTTCGGCACCCACATGGTCCACGGATTGGCTGATGAAAACAAAAAATATGGTCATGTGTACTCACGTTAAGCTGCAGTGTCTGTACAACAGGTGCCAAGACGGAGGCAACTGTTGGTATAAGTTGGCAGCTCTGTGTTTACTCTTACTTATCCTGTGCTTCAGTCGCGCACTCACTTCGGTGAGACGTTCGTGTGATCGAGTCTTTATATGTGGATGAATTGTGCTCGATGAGAGACAGAGACAGCAGAGGCTTGGTGGAAGAGCATGAATACACGATTTGAGAAAGTGGCATGTCTTATTTCGTAATATACGTTGTTTCATTTTCAAACAAACAAATATTACCTTTTGTTGCCACAACAAACCTAAGTGCATTAATTAACTTTTCAAAGCCATTAGGATGGTTCCAGCAGACCAGCTGACTCTCACTCGCCAACCCACTCGCTCTTAATAAGATCAGGATGAGTGGTCCTTTAACTAGTGGACCCCCCTCAGGAGGAATCAGGAGGGCAGCTGGAAGCACGGTAGAAAGTAGTGTGTACATCGACAATGAAATAATACCAGCATGCACAACTAAAAGTCAAGCAGCTTTCTTTCTTCAATTCTGACCCTCATAAAAACAGTCCCAGCACACTCTCCTTGGCCCAGCACCAACATCAACTAAGAATCAAGGAGTTCCATTTAGGGTGTGGGAATAAGTGCATCTGGTTTATCCGGGAAAACTGCAAGGCTTTTTTTTGTCAGTGGAAGAAAACCGATCATGTCTCAAACACAGCTGCCTAATGAACAAAGTCAACGCTGACATGACAACAAGCTGGTTAAAACAACACTGAGGATTCAAAGAGCAGCCCCTCCCACCGTCCTGCCATCCTCAGACTGTGTTTAAACCAAGAGATCAGACACTTATAATCTCTATTGTCCCCTCTGGAGCAGGAGACGGGGTCCAACCACGTCCCACTTTAACACACTGGACCATCTGCAGAGTCACAGATGGCTCCGGCAGTGTCTCACAGAATCCTGCGCTCGGATGCAAGGTCATCAAGATATGATCTTAGCTGCATGAGAAATCCCTTCAGCGTGAGGGAGGGGAGAAGATATTCACTAGAAATTGTTTTTGCTTTTGGTAAGTCATTCTAATCTGTCTTGGTATGCGGCAGGGTATTTATTATGACTTTCAAGTCCATGTCAACAATTTTTTTTTCACACCGTATCTACGCTTTCCATCACAGCTCCACAAATATTACCTGCATGCCCCCTGAACACACCACATGTGTTTTTGATGAAAATATTATTCGGGTTTGTTTGAATAAAGGCACTTATGATCCCAGTTGAGCAACGCACCTCTGAAAACACATGTCGAAACACATGCCACTAAGACTACACCCACTAACACATTGTACTTTTAACAACGTGTTTTCGTGACTCTTAACAGAGTTTTGGAAGAGTGATGAGAATTTAGACTCACTATACCAGCTCCCAAGTGGCTCCTGAAGCTTTAACTTGCATTATGTGTGGACTCAATATTTAAAATTTACAACATCAACACATCATTACTCAATATAACAATTATTACTACATTTTTCCAGATTCATTTTTCGAGATTCAACCTTCTTATAGCCAAGTCCTTAACCACTTTACTTCATAACAATAACTCGAAATATATACCATAGAGATAGACAGGGTGGATCGAGGAGTATGAAAGGGAAGTAGTGAAACTTCATACATCCATCCATATATCTTCAGTTAACCGGTGCTTAGTCCTGTTCAGGCTTACGGGCAGCAGTGGAGGCTATTCCCAGCAGTCATTGGGCAAGAGGAGGGGATACACCCCGGACAGGTCGCCAGTCCATCACAAGGTGCACACACACACACACACACACACACACACAATTTTAGTGTCTAATTAACCGGGTTTTTGGGCTGTGGGAGGAAATTTGAGTACCTGAGAAAACCCACGCAGGCACAGGGAGAACATCCAAACTCCACCCAGAATGGTTCAGAGTTAGATTCGAACATGGAGAGGCAGCAGTGCTAACCATTGCTCTGTTGTGCCGTCCCTAGTGGCACTTCAGTTTCAGTAAAATAAACACAGGGCACGACTCAGAAAATGAACCATGTATGGTTGAACGTCTATCATGAGACCTTGCACTTGCTATCGTGAACATCAAGACACACAAGTGGGTGACAATTGGGATCATTATTGGACATAGTAAGGTGACTATGACAATACAAGCAACCTTGAATGTTGATCATCTAAGTATTGCACTTAACACATGAGTGGACTTATTGCAACATATTGAGGACAGAGATTGTTAGATTGTCACCTGGTTAATTTGCCACCAGAACTGGTGCCACTCGGGTACTTAACGTGTGTGAACAAACACAGGGGCAATAAAACCGAAAGTCGCTCCTTGAGGAAACAATGTATTCAAATCAAAGGGACTATTCAGAGACATTTTTGTCTTTGGACGACATGCTACCAAGGTAACTGTGGGTCAGGAAGTGAATGAAGAGACGCTCCATAGTCAGGCTGATCACCCGCCTCCGATCACCACTTTTGATTGGCTGCAGGATAATGAAGCTGCAATCTCAGCATGAGGCCAATGTCTTTGACCTTCGCGTTCCCAAAAAGGGAGACTTCCACAGACAGAGAGAGCGAGCGCATGTTAACTTTGTATTCCTAAATCGAGGGGAACGGTCCCACTGAAAGCCCTGGCAGCCTGGCAGCTGGCATGCAGCTAGTCATCTGCACGGGGAGTCTTTTTTGTTTAACATTCAACCTTTCAGTTTCCTTTTCATGACAACTCTAATCTCTGGACTTCATGTGGATTGGATTCTGTTCCAGCCAGGCTCCCTTTACAGGCATTGTTTGGATCTACAGTCAAATGACAAACTGACACATTGAAACCTCACTGCCTGTGTTTCACTGTTATAAGTCCATGATTTAGCATGAAGAAGATTTAGTGAAAGACACCCCATGCTCCATTTTGGTTTTAGGCTGTGGACTAGCAGATACTGGTTGCAGGGACTTTCTCTCTCATACAGCTTTGTTTTGAATACACCGGAGGTCCTCTGACACAGTTGACCAAACTTGTCTGAGCCACATGATGTAATTGGCATCATTTTTTCCACGAATGACTCAACAAAAACTATTTGAAGAATAAATGAAAAGGCAGCCAAAACTGTGCAAATAAACTGTACCTCAGAAATAACATCTGTGGACGAGGGACAATATTTGGCGATAATTACAGAAAGAATTGGTTACAATAATTATTTAATCTGATATGTTTCCTGAATTCCAACCCTTAAAATAGGCTCAAGTCAAAGTCCAATACCTGAAAAATAGTGATAGAAATTTAAAATGGCAATGTCATGTATATTAATTTGGTTCATCTGAGAATATCACATTTATAGTTTTCATTCTCTCACCCTCAACAAATATCACGTTCACATCCATTAGAGTTTTGTCCCTGAAGGAAAAAGTATCCCCAAATGCCTGCCGTTGATTTACAGCTACAGTTAAATGTTACCATTACCAAGTATGAGGATCGGCCCTCTGAACATTAAAACTAATTCTACAGCATTTCCAGGGCAAATACTGCATCCCAAACAGTCCATTCAAGACTCACAACTGTCCTCAATAGTGACCGCAAGTTCGTCGGTCAGGAGCACCTCACAGTCAAGGAGGAGGAGTCACACACGATTGAGAATCTTTTTCTAGAGCTGTCTTAAGTATGCTGAGGTGAGACGCACTTATCCGAGTTATATGCCAAAGATTCAAACTTCCATTCCGCCTGTAATGTCCCGGACATCCTTTACTCACTCAAGCGGAGTCTCAGAATCACCTGTGGACCACACATTCACTGAGGAACAATACAACAACTCATTCAGGGCATGGATCCATGGCTCAGATGTCAGTGGAAGTTCCCCCAGAAGTCGGAATACTGATGAGAGCCAACCTTTGGACTGGATCTCCCATTTCTTGGAAACGTGGGAAGGATTGAGGGGAACTGGAATTACCACTCGCTGTCATGATTAAATATGATCTATTGCATTAGAGACTCCATATAAGTTCGGTCAATTAAGGCAGATTTCTCTTCTGTCTTGTTTTCAAATGCTGTAAAAATGACTGGTACACATTACTTGTTATATTTGGTCACACATTGGTCACAATTATTAATGCAAAAACAAGATCCCTGTCTTTGTCACTGTTCTTCATTTTCATCACCTGTATTACAAAACGCCCCCACAACATGGTTCAGTTCTGCTTTAGAAGCCTGATCTTGTCATGGTGGGCCTGCTGCGAGCAGAACTGGCTGAATTCCAAAATAAGAAACTGGGCTGGGCGAGACCGACCCAGAAGCTGGGAGAAAGCGAGCCACCAGAAAAGAAGAACAAAGTGTATAACATGCCTCAGGGAAGAAAAGCAGGCACAGAAATTATTGGCAGGACTGAATCCTGATGGCGAGGAAATTTCCCAACAGAGGAGGGATAGAAAGAGAATGCAGCAAAGGCCTAGTGCGTTTGCTCATATTCGCTTCAACACACAGAGAAAAGTCATCATCTGATGGTGACCTGTCCAGTAAAGCCTGCATGGAGGCCTCAGGTCAATCCCAGTGCCACGGCTAATACTCTCAAACACAGTCACATCTGCTATCAAATCCCTGCTGACCAAGACAGAAAATGAAGAAAACAAAAAGAGTTACGAAAACAAATTGATACAAACTGGGAACTTTCTTTAAAGCTGAGCAAAACTCCAGTCAGATGGAAGCACCCCATTTTTTCTGTGCATGTGACAATGACACAGGAAAAACACTCTTCTGTTAACCTGTTGAATTGTTAAAGGCTGTTGTTGTTTATTCAATAGGTCTTTATGGTCGTGTTTGTGTGTCTCCTATTGTGAGCTTCCTCTGAGTCCAACTGAAACTCCCTAACATGAGTCGAGCTTGTCTTTAAGAAGCAACTTCCCTCATCCTTCTTTGTTTATAGAGGAGCTGTTTGTTCAGAGGTCCTGTGATGAGAAGCAGAACCAGCAGACTTTATTCCTCTTCACATGCCTCCACTACTCAACGTGTAAATCAGTGAGACAAGTGAGGACCCACAGCACTGGAAGATCATAGAGAAAAGAAATGAAAGAGAACGTAAGATACATTACAAGATCGGACATTTTTATGAGGACAGGGTGATGGGAGGAAACTTTCTGTTCACAACTGGAACATAATACTGTTAGACCTGACAACAATTGCATTCTAACCAAAAATGAAGGCAGTTACTAAGAAAGTGTCCTGAATCCACAATGAGATCCCTCCATAATAAGTGAAATGCATTCTACGATAAAATTTGAATTTGCTTGTTGAAATATTTGCCCTGAAATGGAAATACTACACTTGTTTTTTGGCGACTAGGACCACTGTTATGTGCCAAATTTTAAAGAACAACATCTATTCATGGCTGTATTTCAAACAAGGCAACAAGCTGGTTCATGATCACTCTACATGTCACTCATCAGGTGAACATGCTGTTCCAGTCGAGCACCTCCTCATGCTCATTATGGTTCCAGTCAAAGCCACTTTAGCTGCTCTCATAATACTGGACCAGAAGTCTGAGTGGACCACAAACCTCCTGAAACAAACAGGATGATGCAGAGTGAGAATCTGTCTTGTTTCCACTTCTGCTATAAGTCAATGTTAATGTCATACCAATTTGGTGTGGAAAATAACTCAAGTGAATTGAGTCGATGAGGCACAAAATATTTCAGTCTTACCAATTGGACAACAGTCCAGGCTCAAGATGGCCCAGCACTTAACAGCTGGCTCAATCTCGAAGCACAATGTAGCTGTAGAACCTCAGATAAGACAAGAAGATCTTTCATTCGTCTCGCAGGTGAAACACAGGACTGGCAGGTGGAAATAATAGTCTCTTATGGAGAGACTATGAAAATGCAGTGACTGCAAAAATATACCATTGTTTACTCTTTTACGATTTTCCCAGATATCTACAGCAAAAAAAATCTTTATATAGTTTATAATTTTTCTTTCAGTCAAGCAAATGTTTTGTATATATTTTCTCCACACATGTACAGCTAAATATGTTCAGTGTAATCTGTGTATTCAATAAAACCTATTTTTGACTCTACATGCATATTTTTTACTTATATTTTGTCAATCTTCCCTATTAACAAGGAAAACCTGAACCTTCAAATCCTGAGCGGATGTGCACTTGATTAATTCACCCTCACATCCGCAGGTGCTCTGCTCATCCCAAGCGTTGTGTGAGGATGATTGATGAAAAGGCTCTTTGAACTTCCTCATCGCGGCTGATCCGCAGGCGAGGTGAGGGGAGTTCACATTCCTGTTAAATCCCAGTCTAAACACCTGCATGGCAAGGACAACTGGTTTCCTCCCAATTTGAACTCAGACGTGTCCGTTTCTGAGGATCACATAAATGTCTTATTCTCCAGTAAAAGGTCCTTTGAAGAAAGATTTACTTGACTATCACACTGTACAATCTCTATCTCACACTTCTTCAAAAACTCTCAAGACTCAAAGCTGCACATAAAATGTACTTTTTATCTTTCCCCTTTCATGAGAGTGTAATACCCTTACATAACATCCTAGTCTTAGAGGTCTTTCTAAAACCGGCAGATGGGCTCAAAAACGAAGCGGGAGAGATTGACCAGATTGACGATAGTTTGAGAAAAAAAAACCCACTCAGGTGGCCTGGGACATGTCTGGGGAGTGTCTGCCGGCCCACCACAGTTTTATAGCTTTGCAAACCGTCAATATTGCCCACAGGTTTCCACGGAAAAGAATGTGGGCAGATGTTAACAGTGAAGTCAGTTTAACGTGAAGTCAAACAGAAGTTTGTTTGAAAAGTTTGGTGCACAGTATTGTTATGGTAAACCGAGTATGTTAAGTAAAGTTCGCGCTGGTTTTCATTGCCAGCAGGAATATATCGGCAAGTGTCTGTATGAAAAGAGGATAAAAGAGCCGTGAGGAGGTCCCGGCCCATTCAACTTGAGCCGGGATGTTTTTGATCCAACCCATCAAGCACGCACTGTTGAACATGGTGTCAGAAGACTGCAGGCCTTTGATTCTCAGTCCGGTACAGCTTGTTTCTGCTGACACCTGATTCATTAACTTGCGCGTCCTTGACTGGTTGGAACAAAGACCTGCAACACCGTGTCTTGAAGACCCCTGCTTTAGAGGTTTGCAGTCCGTCATGCCCAACAGCACCCACATAGTCACCAATCTTTCCTGTTGGACTGTGGGAGGAAGCCAGGGTGTTAAGAGAGAATGTGGGAGCCAGGTTTGCACCAAGCCTTGGGTGGCCAGAAGCCACGAGGCGGCAGTACGAGCCACAGCACCTCTAGACTGCTATGTTTAAATTATTTCTCCTGTGAACAAGAGAAAGTTGTCTGTGTGCTCGTGTGAATGAGGCAAGTTAATTATAGTAAGTGTAGAGAGAGATGGAGAGTTTGTTTAACCAACTTGATTGACAGTTTTATTATGTCCGGGCCCGGGCCATGTTTGGCCGCTCCGCTGACCTGTGGTCATTCAGCATCATGTCAAACGTGAAATCCACTCTAATTGGCTGGTCAAGTCTTTAAAGCCAGAGTGATAGAGCAAGATGGAGGGTGCTATGTTTGCTCTATTGTGTCGTGAGGGGGTGTGTTTGGGGGTTGGGAGGTCAGCAGGCTTTTGAGGTCAAGGGGTGGATGACTCCCCCAGCCCTTCTCTGGCCTTTCTTCGGGGCTTGCAAGAAAGAGCTTATCAACACCCCAACATTTGAAGGAGACAAAATAATCTCTAACATCCAACAACAACCTGGAGATTAACCGGCTTTACACTTTAAACTAAACTTTGTCTTGGCCAGACATTCCAGTTCAGAGGGCTTACCTTCACAAATGTTAGCCTAAACGCCTGGAAATATACAGAAGGTGGACTGATTTATGGACACCCACACTTAAGCACTTGTGAAGGTCCCACCACAGGAATGTAAAGTGTAATAACTCGCACATTTCCCAAAAGCCAAGGTTCAACCATGATTAGAATGAAACGTCAGCCTCCACAAACAAACGCAGGCTAAACTTTAAACACCAGATTCTCCTCCACCTTTCCACCTCACAGGGGCAGCCAGCTGAGGCAGAGCATGTGGGGGGCAAGGTCCCGGAATTGCAAGCAAGCGCTGTGGTTTCCTGGTCACTGGCTTTTTGGAATGCTTGACTTGACAGAAGAGTTGAGTGGAAACCACTTCAGTGGCAGGGAAAGGGTTGAGGTGCAAAGATGCCTCCAGCTGAGCTGATTTATGGGGAAAAACTTTTGACATTACCGTCAAATATCTCTGGTTTCAACCCAAAATAAAGTGAAATAGAATACTACTGAACCACAAAGAAGGGCAGAGAACAAAAGAATGACTTGCCAAACTTTCTGCAGAAGGAATGCAATGTTCTAAATATCAACTAAACTGTTAAGAAGAGCTTATTCAGGCGGCAGAGGAAGGCAAACGCCATCGAGGCTATTCAGAGCAGAGAGTCTGGAAGCAGAGGGGGTTGGTGACGCAGCAAGTCTTTGAAACCTTCTCTATAATTAGGAGGCTACCACCTCAATGGCAGGTTGTCTGGACCTGCAGAAATATGCTGACTAATAACCAAAGGTGGGTAGCATTTAATGAATAAAGTCATCCATCTCTGCCTTAATTAAAAGCTGCAAAAAGAACGGGCTAATTACAACTAGGCAGCAGTAATTGCACCACACTCAGAACTCCAGGATTTCAGTTCAGATTTGGGGAAATGAGATGAATATCGCTCATTTTACTCATAGACATTTCAATTCTGGCACGACGTGATTGTCGGTAACCAATGACACAACGTCCATTAACTCTCCGTTGGATCACTTAGTAAATCAAAGTCCGGCCAGAACCGGGTCAATGTAGAAGCCGACCGTTAGCCGGCTAATGTGTCCTCCCAGTTCGAACCACTCTGGTGGAGATTAGACTCGCGGACGTGATGTGCGGCAGCACTGTGCTGAAACTTTCATTCCAGGCCAACGGATAAATGACAGAAATGCACGTAGGTCACGGTGCTGAAGTGCACGATGGGCTTGGCCGTGGAGTCAAATGAGGAAGGAGAGGATCAGCGGCGCTCACTTTCACTTAGTGCTAGCTCCAACCCAGATTACAGGCCGTTCGGAATTCAATGACTTTGCATTTTCTTTAGGACACCGTCAAAGCTTCGATTAAAGCTTAGTGATGTATGAATAAAAACGGTGCAACAGAGGAATCACTCACTTTGGATTTTTGCAATTACAACTCTCACACATCAGCCCAACAAAGACCCCTCTCAGGGTTCACAAGCCCTCAGCACACTTAAACCATTCTGTGTTTTCCAAACAAACGACCAATAATTTGTAGTCATGTATGAACATTCTTCATTCTACCTCCCAGACCCACTAATCCACATGTCTGTCAATCACCCGAACGTTTGAGTGGCAACAAAACATCACAACAAATACACACAGCTGATGTCATTCAAACAGAAAAATGACAAAAACCCTGGGAACAACAATGGGAGTCAGCCGGCTTGTTTGCTGACCCAAAAATTGCCATCTAGACGTAGATCACAAGGTCAAAGACTGAAATGGCTAAAGCACACCACGAACCTGGTTCTACTAGCAAGACAGTGAATAAAACCTTGAATGTGGCTTTCTCACTGTCAACAAATGACTTCACAATTCACCAAGGAATTTGTTTATCCCCATTGCTTTATATCTTATAATGATCTGCCTGAAACCCTAAATAAATTGCTTAATCGTGGAGATATGAAAACCAGAAGAAGTGACCACTTGATTCCAAGTTAGGTCATTCTGCAGTTGCAACATGTTGTCATTCTTTCTTGTCTGTGTCAGTCCTTGTTTTGTGAACATCCTGTATTCACACAATCTTTGTTACGGGATCAGGTTCAACAAGCATCCTTTCTCAAGCCTGACTTGTTCTTTTCCCCTTGTTTCAACTGCAAATACATTTTTGGTTGCGGCCCCCTGTAACAGTTACATAACAACATACGGTAATCTTAAGTGTTCCTCCAAGGAGGCACATGCTGCTGCTCTGTTAAGGATCCTGAGGAAGATGGTCAGCAGCCAGCCATGTGCACTTGGAGCAGGAGAGCCAGAGGGCTGTTCGCCGTCACGAGTATGACGACTCCCCCTCCACGTTCAGCCCAGTGTAACCTAAAACCCCAGCGAGTGTTTGTACACGAGACTGAAGTACACTACTCTGGCCTGAGCTCTGATGGTCGTCCAAAAGTGACGACCAAACACACAGCTGAGGGAAACACGCCAGGCAGGAGTACTGGATTGGAAAACTTGGAAGACATTTAAGAATCCAAGTCCAGAATTAAGTAACACTGTCAGCCAGCGTTCCTCTCTGTCAGTCGCACACTCTACATGCATGCACTTTCATTCACTCATCTTATTGAAACCCTCTCTACCCATAACCTGAGGCTCAACAACAGCCATGAAATGAAGTTATGAGAAGTGAAAAAAGTGAGGTTTTATAGAGCAAATCCAAAATGAGTGTAAGACAAACACGGACGTGAATCAACAAATATATAAAAACCTGTTTCTCATTGTAACGGTCAACAAAGCACATCAGAGGAGACCACCTTGCTATACCAAGCTTTGAGGCTGGGGCTGTTCCATTTACACAGATTGTTATTCAGATGAGGGCTGCTTCTGTTGTTTAAAGATGCCCCTGACACCATTAATATGAAAAGCACAATTAAGAGTAATTAGACTGTTGCAGGCAAACCCAGAAGAGGGAGGGGCGCTGTGCGGTGACTAAGCACGCAAGATCCCTCATACAACATGTGGTGCAAAGGGATTTGCTCTTTTCTGCAAAACACACGTGATACGGATGGATTTTAACAACAAACGGTGTCAACTTTGAACATTAATGTTGCGGTCGAACCTGCGCTATTCAGCAATATACTCTCACGTGTAAAAACGCAGTCCAGCTTTTGTTGAGAAAAAATCTCTTTAAAAAGGCTAAAACGGGTGAAGTTTTAAAAAATAAATTCAGTTCATGTGTGAAGAATGTTTTAGTTCTTTTGGAGCAGCCGCAGTCTACATGAGGCTTCTTTGTAGTACAAATTTAGCACCCATAAATCGGCACCAGGGATGGATCACTTTGAGATGGAGATGCAAATGGAGCGTGATCAAACGGACGCATCCATCTTTCCACACACTGACCGTGTAAATCACACACATTTATTTATGGAGTTGAAACTCAAAAGTGTTTCAGCAGATCTTATCTCTACAGTACATATACCCAGGAGCTTAATAAAAGGTCACAAAGGTGTCTTATCCATTGGGCAGGTTAAAAGCTTAAGGCCACACAAACCCAGCAGACCACAGTAAAAAGGGTCCACTCAAGACATGCAGGGACTTGCTGAGCCCCTAAACCAAAGTGAGCAAAATGCACTGGGGTATGTCCGCACTGGGGAACCAGGGCAGTTTAGGAGGTGACAAGGGGGGGCTGAGACCCATTTCCACAGTGTTTCCTGGAGAGTGGGTTTATACATAAACACTCACATGTCAAATGCAAACCAATAACATATCAGCCCCCCTCTCCTGTCACCCAGGGGCACGGGGAGTTTAAAGAGCCAGAGCCAGCCCCATGCTGTGTTATCAGGGTCATGAATTCTGGCAGAGTTGGAGCCCACAACCAGGACAACAGCAACACGTATCTCTGGGCAAAAGATATCAAATTAAAAGTTGATATATTGACAAGTCTGGTTACACATTCTTGTTGTACCTCCACATTTCTAACCAAACAATCCGTTAGATGAATAAATGAACTTCACTTTTAATTTACAGATAATCTCAAAACAACAGTAATAACTTTGGACTTATGGTAACTTAAAGTATCATTGCCCAAGGAACACATCAATGAGATCCACCCGATTTATGGGACAAAGAGTATTTGGCAGGTGTCATTTTGAATACCTCACTCACTGTTTAAAGCTGCAACTTTTATTGTGTAACATTGCAGAGACATAAAACTTCTCTTCATAATGTTTGTTTATAGGAAACCGAAAGTGAAGTATAAATTGTGAAAGTTTTAAACTTTCACAAGCATACACCCTCTTTATTTTTGATTCATAGTTCGTGTTACCAGTGATTCGCAGGACATGATACTTCTGGGGATTTCAAACGCAGAGTGAGGAAGAATTTGGATTTGAAATGTGGCAGTCAAGGATGAAGGTACGCCTCCTCCTCCTCCTCATGAGTCCTGACCATGGTACCCCGGCACGCATTGTAGAAGTGAAACCGGTACTTACGCACTGCCTCCTGCTTGGGGTCCAGCTCGGCACAGGTCGTCTGGAGGCGGCTGATCTTCCCCTGCAGCCCCCGGACCCGCTGGCCGGTGGACACCAGGTCGCCCTCCAGCTCCTGGAATATGGAGTAGGCGTGCTTGGCCAGGTCCGACAGCTGCCGCAGGGTCCGGGACAGAGCCACATTACTGATGGAGACCAGGTCCTCGTAGAGAAGTCCCTCGTCGTTCGGGACCGGGTACCTGCACAGAAGCTGAGGCTCCACCAGCCGCTTGGCAAACGGCATGTTGTCGGGAGTTAATCCGAAAAAAAGTCAGCCAAAGTAGAGCAGAAAGTAGCCCTTATCCAGTCCTTCTGCTCTCAGCTGCTGCTGGTGACCCCCATCTTTCACGTGAGGACTGGCGCGGTCCTCACTGCCGTCCCGGGTCTACTGAAGACCCTCTCACTTTTTCACCCTTCACGAGAGAGAGGTGGATTTAAACGCAGGCGGAGGGAAAACCCGGAGTGCGCAAAGCCACTGGATCAGGACTCCACAGAGGTCCGCTGCTTCTCTGTCAAACTTTGTTGACATGCTCCGCCACCTCCGCATTCTTACGCAATTCCACCTATGAATATTTAGCTTTATTAATACAGTTACTCAGTATGATTAAACGTCAATGTCCATATACGTGCTGCGTTATGGGTATTTAAATACACACCATACACGTTGTATTTATATATATGATTATTTTTTGTAATTAAAAAAAAAATATATATATATATATTTTTTTTTTTCATTTGAATCATTAAGCTAGCAAAATATGATTTATGATTTATATTATTTACTGAACGACACTTTTTGTCGCTTGCTTCATTTTGTCTCTCTCTCTCTCTCTCTCTCTCTCTCTCTCTCTATATATATATATATATATATATAGACAAAATTTATATATATATATATATATATATATATATATATATATATATATACACACCAAAAACAAAAGAATAACAATTCATAATCTGGAGAAGCCGAAAGAAAAAGAAAAGGAATCTGAAGTATTATCATAAATAAATTATTGTGTGGCTGCATTATATAGACATAAAGAAGTCAAACATTTTTTGTTTATTGTTTAGAAGAAAAACTAACAAAACTTGACAGCTTCTGTACGTCAGTTCTCAGCATTGTCGCCATCAAAGTCAACAGAGAATGTGTTCAAAATTGAACAAAAAGTCAATAGATACATAAACCATCACATCATGAAATTAATATTTAGTGCATGGGGTGTCCAGAAACGTCTTTCCACCACTCTAAGTTGAAGAGACACACACAGTTGAAGGCAGCACTAGCAGTCTGATGAATAAATGTGAGCATATTTGGAAAGAGGAATTTGGAACATTTCTCAAAACATTGGAAATGGAATAATGAGGTTAAAGAAGCCAAGAGAAGGAGGATTATCTCAGCAGTGTTGAGGAATAAGTTACCACTGTTGTTGTACAATCATATCCAGACAGTTTCAAACCTGTAGTTTCTCCTTGTATCTCACTCAATACTATGATCAATGATCATTTATCAGCTGGGTGTCAGCAGGCTAATGTACAGGAAGGTAGCTTGCTCGTTCATTTACTTGTGATAAAACACTATACTCCGAGCCATTGTGTTTACGCTGTGAGAGCCTGATCATGTCCTCTGACTGTCGATTTTCTCCCTGGATTGACTCTGTAGCGCATTCTTTGTTGAGGGAGGCCACCCACATACCCTGTGATTAAGCAAAGAAATCTCTGGAGAAACACAACTTTTCTGTAGCCAGAGAATTTCCCCGGCGACTTCATGGTAGTTTCACTCTAGTGTCAAGGCTTGGACAGCCGTCATGACAGTATGACAACCTGAGAGGATGCAGGGACCCAGCGCTTCTACTCCTCTGTGACTGAATAACAAACACAAAACATTCTGGATCCATCAACGAGGAACGAGAGGACTTCCCATTCACAACAATCTTGTGACCATATTAATTCATTTCAGTTCCGTCTCAGACAGTAACAAAACTATATCATGGCTCTCGATGCGTGACAAACACAGAGTCTCCCTGTTATTTAGTGGGTGGTATCCCTGCCGAGGTTAAGCTTTGCTTTCACCTCTGTACACGCAGACCTGACAGCTTAGTCCCAGCCTCATTCACAATTGCTGAATGAGTGTTTAGCTAAATCCCAGCTGACAGAGCCAGACTGGGCAGAGGTGGCCGCCTAAAGCCCTTCCTGTGGCCAAACCAAAGTCCACAGCAGAAGTGCAACCTTTGCAAAGCTCGCCGCTAAACAAAGAGGAGACGAGAGACACGTGTCGTCATCTTTGAGTAATGACGCTGTGACAAAAGAGCCAACTAGAACTGGCAGCCTCCACTAATCTTTGCTGGGAATCCAGTCAGCTTTACCTTTGCTCCCAAATAATTGAGAACCTTCCAAATGTTTACTCTTTATTTAGCTCAGACTTCCTCTTGTAAAAGCGATGCCATGTCCACACCACGCGGTTTAGTGCAACGGCAACTACACAAAGTGGCAAACATTACCATGAAGGTGTTATGAAACAGAGCCATCTCAAATACCTGTCACGACAACCTCATTATGAGCGTGAACAGGCTTATTAGCATAATTTTTGCCGAAAATGTGCTGCTGCAGACGCAGAATTCTATATATAGCTTGAACACTATTATCTTCCTCGGCCACAATATCAATATAAAAAGTAATTCAGTGAAATTAAATTTGATTTTAGGCACACAATGCAATCCACTTAAAATGAAGTGTGGCATATATTGGTCATCTGTACGCACCGTGGACATGATGTCTGAGCTGGTTAAGCTAAAATATTTACTCAGACATAGGATCTGAGCAAACATCAGTCTCCATCCAGTTGAAACATTAATAGTACTGTGGATCATAATAAGGCAGTGTGAGGCAGCCGGAGTGCAATTACCTGCCGTATACTTAGTGGCATCACATGGCTCACACATATAGTTTCCTCCTCAGCTGCCATCCCAACACCTTTAAGTGGTATTTACAGTTGGAAGGTTGCTGGTTTAAATGATGTATACCATCTAACAAGAGAGCGGAGTCAGCAGGTAGTGACATGTCCAACTGTGCCAAGAAGTGGGTTTGGCACACGGAAGCTATGAGCGCTGCGTCGTCTGGCGTCAAGTCTCAACTCATTTGAGTTTATTCCCTCAGTTGCTCCAGTGTGTGATGGCGGTTGGATCCCACCCACACACACAGGCGGGCATCCTGTCACGTAACTCTTAGGTTTAGTGCGAGTGAAAAGTCCCTCCTGAGTCGACACCAGTTCCATACAGGTAAAGACAGGGAGCCAAGTGTGTGGTCACCATACATTTTTGCAGCTCGTGGAACCTGAAATGTTTAGAAAGTAAGAATGATATCAGAGTGTGTGGCCATCAGGAGGCAGCCAAGTGTGTCAGTGGATATTTTGGGTGGCGGTGGCAGAGCGTCTGGGAATACAGTCATCAGAAGCGATCTGGTGACCTTTGCTTGTTGTGTCTGTGACAGACAGACAGCTGCTTTTGTGCGAATGAGGGTTCACCAAAGTGGACACTTTCATCTTTTTTGCTGAGCAGGGAGCAGGGAACCAGGACTTCATGTGGCCTCAAAACCTCTCACACTAAATATATCATAAGACAGTCTTTTATTTGAAAATGTGTGACTTTAACGCACCTCAGTGAGGAACTGTCACCAACCAATGGTCATGAGTTGGGGCTGATGTAAAGGTCATGCATGGTAAGTAAAAGTTGAAGTTTGATCTCTGCTCACTGACACTGGGGCATTGAAGCTCTTTTATGAATGCCTTTCAAAGTGATCCATAGGTGAATTTGAGGGCCAACAGCAGCAAAAGAAGACCTCTGGGTAGCTTCATTCCTGATAAATGACTAAGATAGTGGCAAAGTGAAAGTGATAGCCATGAAAGTGCTCTCGTACTGAGATGTGGACCATCACAAAATAGATGAGAGCCAGAAAGCAAAGGTATGTACTGTATATCAACTTTGTATTTTGCCAGTGCCATAGGTCAGGTGATGACACAAGCAGCAGACGCAGGTTTCCATTAGTAAGCGGCTGGTATTTGCCTTAAGAAAGGGAGGAGGATCAAGTTCAATATTAACATATCAGGAAGGTGTCATGGGGCGAAATGTAGCTCTTCTGGTTCGCTCTAGCAGTTGAATATCATTTGACAGTTCAGCACAGCACTGGATCAATAATCAGACTCAGTAAAAATAGAAAACTTTATTGAACAGTTCCTCTCTGAAGCTCAGTTGTGCAGATCCTTACAGCAGTTCAATAAAGCATGCAGCCTCATGCACGCCATCTTTTCCCATGTTTAGCATCAACAACATTCAGGAAGATGGGAAAGGGAGGGTCCACAGCGCTTTTTGTTTGAAAAAACAAAAAAACCCCAAAGAAACCAAAACATTTTGCAGGAATAAATCAACTAAAGGGAGGATTGTGACAACAATTCAATTCTACACCCTTGGCGATTGTTACAGACGGGCTATGCTTTCATCATATCTGGTAAACATTAGCAACATTCACATCTTTCTCAGTGTTTATTTCAGGAGATGGGATGGAGAGTTGAAGATTTCAACTTATGTTTTTATTTCAAAGGCAGATGTTAAATGTGTACATTCATAATACATCTGATAAAAAAACATTTCAAAAGATAAATAATAATTTGAAACATTGTGCTTTTTAAAAAAAATGCTTTGCACCATTGTTGCACTTTAATGCACTGCTATTTCAGGTCTGAATAACCACTACAATAGACTGATAAAATTAAATCGATAGAAACAGGACCTACTGCTTTCAAGTTGACATTTTGATTCTCTCGGAGCTCAACGTAAACCAGCCAGGTTTAAATATGTTCGACTAAAACAAAAATCGCACGATCAGCCATCTTACATTTGTGCAGCATTCCTGACAGACACTTGCTCGACTCCCTCTGACACTGAATTACGGCCGTTGAACCTGCTGAGCATTCGGGGAATGTGACTTGATGCGGGACTCGGTCACGTGGAGGCCACAGGCCGGAAGAGCTCCAGCTGGGTCTCCAGAGTGACTCTCTCCTGGTGAACCACCTGCAGCAAGCAAAGGAAAAAAAGCTTGTATTTTAGTGATATAAATAATCATGTCAAACTCAAGCCTGCATACATGGGCTATTATTAATGCAATAGATATCTAAAAGATGAACTTGATTCCAGATTGGAAGCAAACAATTCAGTACATGTCAATCCAGCTGGACAACTTCCACGTGTTTTGTTCTGGCGCCCCCTGTGATTGCGTCAGACATCTTCCAAAATGAGTGTCATGTGGAGCTGACGTCAGTCTGAAACTCTTTGGAAGCATTTACACACCATATCATTTAATTTTGTAACTTTTTTTCACTGTTGCACACCGTCAACACAAACAACCAGTTAGTCCAAAGATCAAGCGGCTGACCTTTGTGACCTCACAGGGTTATTTTCAGATGTTATCTCCTATAGTCAGACTCCTACAACTAAGTGTAGAAAGATTGGAAGAGCATGAAAATGACTAATTCAGTCATGAAAGTGAAGTGAGGGACGTTTCCTCTCTCCCTCTCACACGCCCTGCCGTGGCAGAATGCCTGAGCTCTATTTTCATCATGACAGTTGTGGATGCCAATGGCTGTTTGGTATTTCGACAAGGCCTCGGTCTAAATAAAGACGCGTATGTCTTTCTCTGCAGAATTCCACTGGTGCTTTGATGAAGCAGCAGATTCAGTAGCTGATGACCTCACGTTGGAGGAAAGACTCATAAATATAAGGTGAGGATAAGAAATCTGAAGTTTTTTTGGTATGTTATATTTGTTGTTTATAAGTTGTTCAAGCAGCATGTGAGTGTGAATGTTCCCTAATGGATCGTTCACATGGAGAATGACAGGCACGCAGCATGTGTTCTGATTCCGTGTGAGTGTGTGTGTGTGTGTGTGTGTGTGTGTGTGTGTGTGTGTGTGTGTGTGTGTGTGTGTGTGTGTGTGTCAGTGCGTGTCCCATCTGATCCGATCCGAACAGAGCAGACCAGTCCACTGTGAGTGACGGCAGGACAGAGGGCAGATCTAATCGAAGCTTTTCAACAAACAGCAGCCGTACGAGCCGTTTGTGTCACCACACAATGACATTGTGAGGAATTCAACCTAGAGCCTCAGTGATTCAGATCGTTGTTGAAATGCTGATACAGAGATTCTTGTAACTGACACTTGTGAGTGAAACAGAGTCTTGCAAAAATGCAAGTGACTTTCATAGAACATCTACTTTTTCTGCTATAAACAGTATGAACTGTCAAATTTCACAGAATGTCTTTACAATAAATTGACATCTTTTCAAATTCCCTCTTGGATAATGTGACCATTCACTCTGGCACCCAAAGGATATCAGTCACTCCCCCCAGACAACCCTTCCCCTTGACAGGTCGACCAGCGCAGACTGAAAGAGAAGGCTGCAATGAATTAATATTACTAATATGAATACTAATACAGTAATATGAATAGAAATCACTTAATTTGAAGAGGACACATTGTTCCCTCTCTCCTCGTGAATTTTTTTTTTTTTTTTTACATCTCATCTGACCCCTTGCACTGGTTTTGATTCTCAGAAGATTTTTGCCTAAATGTGCCTTTTGTTAGTTTTATTTA